>NC_081415.1:652073675-652673675 GCF_030272615.1 Cryptomeria japonica
ATACCTTACACACAAATGACCTATAAGATCTCATACATATATATGAGTCTTTTATAATATGCCTTGTTAGCTTTACAAAAGACAATTACAATTAAATACAATAAACAAAGGTTTATTCCCTATCGATTGGGGTGTCGGTATGCATTGTTGTTGCTACCAGTGAAGTGTCTTCCGGTGCTGGTGCCTATTGGTGGCTTTACCAGATGAGGTCCAGAAGGTTTCCAAATGGTTGCCAGAAGGTTTCCATCAATGACAACACCATCATTCTCATAAGAGTGTAGAATGCCAACAAAAAGAAGGAGGGGGGAGGGAGGGGAAGAGAGATTGAATCCAAGACATAATATGACCCTTAGAACACAATATGACCCCTAACAATATCTAAGGGGTCATAGGGTGTCCTAAGGGTCATATGACACTATATTATCCTTTATCACACCATAGGACCTAATATAATGACACCAAATAGTGTCCTAAGGGGTCGTAAAACACCATATGACCCTTTAGAACACCATATGGTGTTGTTATGGATCATTGGTGTCCTGAGGGGTCATATGGAATCCTATGACCCCTTAGGACACCATATGGTGTTGTTATGGGTTGTATGGTGTCTTAAGGGGTCATATGATGTCCTAAGGGGTCACAAGACACCATATGACCTCTTAGGAAACAATAAGACCTCTAATGACACCTAAGGGGTCATATGGTGGGCTAATAAAATGATATATTAAATTTAAAGTTATGAATAGAACAACATACAATAGAACATTAGTAGTTTAGTTTTGATATAGCTAAGTTAGACCATTGTCAGCATAAGAGAGACTCCAAGAGAACAAACAACGAAGCTTCGTTAAAATCAAGTGTAAGAGCTTGACCTAACCCTAAGAGTACTGCTAAGTTCTAAAACATATGATGCTAATAAATTTGCAAGGTTATAGGACTGATCTCGATTATGACTATAGGAATTGCACACTTGATTTCTTTCATGGGTATGTACCATTCCAAGCTGTTTCACAAGTGATAATCATCATATACTACCACTACCATGCATGCAAAAAACTTTAATTTATTTAGGTGACAGGTGTTGTGTAACAACATGGGAACTCTTGCATACCCACCACTATCATTCTTTAGGACATCATCTATGTTAATCTCCCTCTTTCCCTTCCTACTGGTTGTTTCATTCTGAAAAACATATTGTAGGTACTCTGACTCATCATGTTGCTTTGTTGACACTATTTTCCACATTTTCTCTGCTCATTAAAAACACATTCGAGAAGAATATTGATGTAGGTTTCCTTGTTTGTCATGGTAATGTGCCTGTGGTTCAATCTCAAACCCTATTCCTCCTATTCAATATACACACACAACTCCATCAGTCAATTTTCTTAGGAGAGCATACATGATAAAAATTAAAGAGGAAGTTGCAGACAAGAAATAAATTCACTTACTTCTATAGAAGTATAGAAAAAGTTGCAATGGGGTATGGAGGGAGGGAAGGAGAGAAGAAGAGAAAAAGGGATGGGATATGGAGGAAGGGAGAAGGGGAGAGAGCAAGAGAGAGAGGGATGAGGTATGGAGGAAGGGAGAAGGGGAGAGAGGGAGGGAGAGAGAGAGGGATGGGGTATGGAGGAAGGGAGAAGGGGAGAGAGGGAGAGGGAGAGGGAGAGAGAGGGAGAGGGAGAGGGAGAGGGAGAGAGAGAGAGAGAGAGAGAGAGAGAGAGAGAGAGAGAGAGAGAGAGAGAGAGAGAGAGAGAGAGACCTTGTATGCATTTGAGAGGGGGAGAAAATACATTTATATGTGTATATATACTTAATATATTATATATATACACATACATATATATATATATAAATATTATATATTATATGTATATACACATATTATATATACAATATCATATTATACAATAGCGCATATGCACTATTTATAGTAAAAAGAGCACGTACGCACTTCTTACACCATAAGTACCCCATACATGCTTTCTATACCATAAGTACCCCGTACGCACTTTTGACTGTTTAGGCTTGGAAATAGGCCTATATGACAAAGCGACGGTTTGGAAGTTTGATTTCCCTCCATTTCTCTCATTTTTGACATGTTTTATTTCATCAACTTGGTTTATCAACTTTGTCATCATCAAGTTTACACTTCATCAAGTTGGTATTTCTAGAATTGCCACCATATTTTCACCCATCTTCTGAGCTTTCTAATCATATAATTTTTTTTAAATTTGAACAACAATAACATATTATTATTGAATTTTTTTTACCAGTGTCTCCATAGTTCTCACAGACATAGGTGCACTTACCCTTGTACGCAATTGCTATCTTTAGCAAGTATCCATTGGATAATGGAAAATGTGTATAGATGCATCCTTGGAGTACAGGTGATCGATCGAAGACAGATTGGATTTAATATCATGTAGATTGTGTCGGGAAAAGGAAACCCTAGTCATTCAGTTTTTTGAATGCATTCTTGGTGGGAAACCATGGTATAAAGAGATGAGCTTGAAATGGAGCAAGTTGGCGTTGAAGAGAAAAAAAAAGACAAGGAAGATTTAGTGCAAAGAATGTTTTGGCCTTAGAATTCATTCTAAGAAAGTTGCAGAGTAAGTGAGGAAGAAAACCGGTGAGAGAGTTTAACCGACATTGATTGTGTACCGGTATAACTATAAGTTCAACAGTTAAGAAAACCAACAAGGTGTAGTAGAGCAAGGCAACATTCAAGTGTGACATAGAGTGTTGTGAAACTATAAGAGAAAAGGAGTGATAATAATGGCCAAGAATCAGAGAAAGTAATCTCACAACCGATAGTGTGAGATTCAGTGGAAGAGAAGACTGTCAATTGGCAGTGAGACATTTGATCAAGAGTTGCAGAATTCATTTGCAACAAGAAGCCTTAACTTTATTTCAATATACATTTCCAAGTTATTGTTACTACTTATTATAGTTGCCATTATTTTTATATCCAACGTCATTCTATATACTCTAGTCGGTTACTACTACTGAAACATTCAGTCGGTATGCACAGAGCAGTCGGTTATAAAAGAAAGTAGTCACAGAGCCCAGTATTTACCGAGCTGTCTACCGAGTAACATTCCATGTCTATAGAGCATAAACAATGATACACCAAGTTGATATACACCGAGTGAATCATGTTACCAGATTCATTGAATCTAGACACACATGGGAAAATGTGTTACAAGATCGAGGAACATAGAACCATTATCACATTGGAAATTGCACTTAAGGATTTTGTATGATTTTGAGGTCATCTATCCAATGAAGTATTTTGTATGGTTATTCATTCAATAAATCAAGTTTGTAAGATCGAAGCAATGAACTTGATCACCAACATAAGATATCTATTTATACAACATGAATTGGGGATCAAAATATATGAAAAAAAAGAAGAGATGAATGTGTGTGAAGCAAGACATATGTGACAGATAAGGAAGCACTGAGTGTTATGACTATTACAGAGACACAGAGGTCTCCGAGAAGGATTTCAAAGAACAGTCAAAGAACAGAGTAAACAGAAGGCTTTATTGAGCTACTTTATGGGTTACTGAGGTATGCCATAAGCAAGGTAATCTCATTTTGAGCACATAGAATCTGCTATAACATTCCAGATGTAAAGTTTTAGATATTTGTAAAGATTTTATTGTAATATTTTGAAGTTGTAAGAGAAACCTTTAATAGGGTAAAAGACTCTAACAAAGTCTATAAATTGTAAAGCCTTTAACCGGGTGCAACATTTAGAATAAGTGTTGTAAAATCCTTAAGCAAGGTACATCTAATGATCTTGATACTCCTAATAGGGTAAGCTATCATAAATAGCTGAACATGTAGCTCTAACCGAGCAACCTTTATTATTGCAGTAGTGAAGTTGTGGGTGCCATCCCCACTGCAGTTTTTCTCTCTAACCAAGAGTTTCTACGTAACCAAAATATATGTGTTATGGAGTGAATCATGTATGACTGTTATTTATTTGTTTTAGCTTTATGTTATGTTACAGCAGTTTGTGGTTTATGCATAACAGTGAAGATATTGTTGATAAAAGGATTTGAAGTATTGATTCACCCCTCCCCTCTCAGTACATTAGCTTTCCATATTGGGCCTAACAATTGGTATCAGAGCTCTAATCTTGGAAAAGGGTTTAACAGACTAAAGAGAAATATCTTATCAATGGAAGGCTATAAACAATCTCAGAAAATTGTGTATATGCAAGAAGAGTTGGATCATGCTAATCAAGTGATTGCAGACATGCAAAGACAAATGCAAAAATCATTGAAAGTTAGAAGGTGATTATCTAATGATTTGCAGGACTCTCAAGAGTTAGTGGAACAAACTGAAACATCATCTAAGAACAGTATATCTGAAGAGATTGAAGAGATGATTGAAGAACTGAAGGAGAAGAACAAAGCACTGACTGATCAGCTAAAAGCAATGAAAAGAGGACATGAACATTTCAGCACACAGATGACTGAGAATCTTGATGCATTGAGGATAGCTGAAGATAAAGTAAGAGATCTAGAAAGAGAAAAACAACAGCTTGAAGCATTAGTATTTGAAAAGAGCGATGAAATCACAAGGTTGACTGGGATTCAACAAAATCTATCAGATCGATTGGGCTATGCACATCATGAAGCAAATCTGAAAGATGATGAGAATCAAGCATTGAAACTTGAAGTATCAAGGTTAACCAATGAACTTGAAACAGAAAAGAAATCCAAGGAAACACTGAAAAAGAGTTATGAAGCATCAAAGATGTTGGATGAGCAACGTAATACAAGAAGACCCAACAAAGAAGCAGGACTCCGTTACAAAGGAAAAGACTCTACCAAGAAGGGAATTCATACAACTGAGAGAGGAGAATCATCAAAGCAAGCTGGTGTAGCATCCTAAAATTGTGACACTTGCAATTTCGACCGCATTTGGGTCTTCACGATGGCGACGCAACACTGAACCTGAATGGAGACCCCGAAACTTGTTCATGACATCAAAAACTGCATTTCTCAGCACCCTGGCCTGATCCTCCTTGCACCCCGCTATCCCGGGAGGTGGGACCAGAGTGCCCAGTGCCCTGGTCCTTCAGGACTAGGGCACCCAGTGCCCTGGTCCCCCAGGACCATAGCGCCCAGCGCCCTGGTCCCTGGCCCTATTTTGGGCCCGGTCTCCTATGGGACTTCGGGCCTTTTTGTTTGCAATTTGGAAAATAACATTTCCTGGTCGGCCTAAGGTCAGGAAAATCAGTCTTTTAACCCTAATTGGAAAGTATAAAAACTACATTTCCTCTCCCATTTGAGGAGGAAAAAAATATGTGTACAAGATGTGGAAACGATATTCAAGCATTCAAACATTCAAGCATTCCTTCAAGCAATTGATCATTCTAAGTCTCCATTCAAGGCTAGGTGTTGCATTCAAGACAAGGATTCAACCATTGAAGAGGAGATCACTTACAACACATTACATACTACAACATACAACATACAACATACAACAACATCTACACCTTCGCATGTAAGAATACAAACATTCTTACAACAAGGTACTAGTACTTGTTTTACATTACAATCATTTACATTTACAGCAATTTCTCATTTCTTGGTTAATACCAAAACCGGGGTTTGACCTAAGGGAAAACCCCTCATCCCTAACCCCCCAATCATCCTCTCTTTTCTGTGTGTAGGTTGTAGGTACGCGGCTATAATTGAAGATCTGGAATCCTTGTGCAGAGATGAACAGATCCACCTTCGTTTCGCGGATTTTTCGGAGGACCGTGTGCACGTCGGGCGCCATCGTCCCGTCAACTTTCGTTCAAATTTGCAGAACAGCACCGTCTCGACATTTTACTGCTAATTCTAGGTCCGCAGCTTCATATCATATCCCTATCTCTATTTTTAAGCGAATCTTTCTCACTTTTCATGCATTCCTAGCTTAATCATTCTATCCACATTCTTTACAAAAGAGGGTAGCCTTGCTGTCTTAACCCTTGAAACTCATTTAGAATCCAATCTTGCATTGTGTGGGATTGGATCTTGTGGGTTTCAACCCCTCTTTTGAATGTAAAGTCTCCCCTAAGTGAAAACCATCAACCCTAGTGACTCTCCCTTCTCTCTCCTTGGAGTTGGGGAGGGGGAGAACGACTAGGGTTCGATTTTTCCGCTTTACATTTTGGTGAACCCGACGTGAACATCCTTTCTAATTATTCATAGTTAGATCTGAAAATTGGATTCCTTGATTACATTTCCATGTTTGATCTTTTGCAAAATTTTAGAGGTTAATTGCATAAAAACCCTAAATTTTCTTTTTAAGTAATTAAACTTGTGAAATGTTTAATTGTTAATGCTTGTTTCAGATCTACCCTTCTATTGCAAATTGTCAATTCATATTTTTGCTTTAATTCTGAAAATTAAGTGGTTAAGTGTCAAAACCCTAATTTTTGAAACCCTCTTGATTCAACCTTTGTCCGACAATTTCACTGATCAAAACATCCCCAAATCGGCTGTAACTTTGGATTCTGCAATAAAATCACAATATCTTTCATCCCTGAAAATTTGGAAAAAAGTTGCGAGGACCGTGTGTACCCCGAGCGCCATCGTCCCCGACATTTTTTTTGAAATTTCAGGAATTAGATCTTACTGTACTTTTCTGCTAAAATTCAGAATTTTGGCTGATTTTATCAATTTTAACACCTTCAAAATTACAGTCAAAGTTGGTCTAGCGATTGCTTGGATTGAGGCTTCTAATCATTCAAAAATTGTTGAAACTGAAATTCATGTCAAAATTGTGTTTCTTACAGTCCTAAATCTGAAAAGTGTGTTATCATTCATTCGAAATTTCAGTGATTTATCCAAATTTTTGCAATTTGTGACTTTTGAAATTAAGTGCTTAATTACAACAACTTTGATTTCCGCTTTCAAAATTGAATTTTGCGTGAAATTGAGTCAACTTTCAAATTTCAAAACTTGCATTGCTTTTGGTATTCCCTCTAAAATCATAAAATTCAAAATTTCAGTTTCCCTCTCTTTTTCAAAATTCAAATTTTACATTTTTCAACAATCTTGGTAGGGTTCAATTTCGAGATTGCAACTTTAATTTGGCCTATCTACAGATCGTAAAATCACTCAATTTTTTCAAGTTAACTATAAAATCATCATAACTTTCATCCCTGCAAATTTCGAAAAAAGTTGCGAGGACCGTGTGCACCCCGGGCGCCACGGTCCCGGACATTTTTTCCGAAGTTTTGGGAGATTGTCCTGATTGTATTTAACAGCTTAAACCTAGAAGATTGGCTGGTTTTACTGAAATTTGCTACCTCTAAAATTCAAAAAAATCTTCTCTCTCTCTTTAGTGCATGAGTTTTACAACAATAAGCCCTACTTACACTATTCCCGTTAGACGAAGCCTTAGAATTAAGTCCTTCCAAGGTTTAATTACTGAGGAGATGGAACCTAATTTGAATGGCCTTTTTAACCAGGACATGGGTGTAAAGCGGAAAATCGCGATCAAACCCTAGTTGTTCTCCCCTCTTCCAACTCTGAGGAGAGAGAAGGGAGGTTCGCTAGGATTCAATGGTTTTCACTTAGGGGAGAGACTTTACATTCAAAAGAGGGATTGAAACCCACAAGATCCAATCCCACGCAATGCAAGATTGGATGCTAAATGTGTTTCAAGGGTTAAGACAGCAAGGCTACCCTCTTTTGTAAAGAATGTTGATAGAAGAATTAAGCTAAGCATGCATAGAAAGTGATAAAGATTCACTTATAAACTGAGATAGGAATACAGTATGAAGCTACGGACCTGGAATTAGCAGTAAAATGTCGATACGGCACTGTCCTGCAAATTTGGGCAAAAGTTGTCGGGACGATGGCGCCCGGCGCCACGGTCCTCCGAAAAATCCGCGAAACGAAGGGGGATCTGTTCGTCTCTGCACAAGGATTCCAGATCTTCAATTTCAACCGCGTACCTGCAACCTACACACAGAAAAGCGAAGACGATTGGGGGGTTAGGGATTAGGGGTTTGCCTTTAGGTCAAACCCCGGTTTTGGAATTAACCAAGAAATGAGCAAGAGCTGTAAATGTAAATGACTGTAAAACAAGTACTAATACCTTGTTCTAAGGATGTTTGTATCCTTATGTGCGAAGGTATAGATGTTGTATGTTGTATGTTGTAGCATGTAGTATGTGATCTCCTCTTCAATGGTTGAATCCTTGACTTGAATGCAACACTTAGCCTTGAATGGAGACTTGAAATGATCAATTGCTTGAAGGAATGCTTGAATGCTTGAATGCTTGAATGCTTGAGTATAATTTCCACGCTTTTTCCATCATGTCGAATGAAAGAGGAAAATGTAGTTTATATACTTGTCATTTAGGGCTGATAGACTGATTTTCTCGACCTTAGGCCGACCAGGAAAGTTAATTTAGAAATTGCAAACATAAAGACCCGAGACCCCTTAGGAGATCGGGCCCAAAATAGGACCCAGGGACCAGGGCGCTGGGCACCCTGGTCCTGAAGGACCAAGGCGCTGGGCGCTCTGGTCCCACCTCCCGGGACAGCAGGGTGCAAGGAGGTTCAGGCCAGGGTGCTTGAAAAATGCAGTTTTCAATGTCGTGAGCAAGTTTTGGGGTCTCCATTCAGGTTGCGTGTTGCGTCGCCATCGTGAAGACCGAAATGCAGTCGAAATTGCAAGTGTCACAATTTTAGGACGCTACATTTAGCCCCCACTTTAGTGGGAGTATGTATGCTCATACTTCCGGTAAAGTACAAGGAAACAACATTGAAAGACTTTCACCACGTCAAGGAGGCAAGATACACCAAGCCCCCAGTGGACTAAGGATCTTACGACTTCGATTGACAAAGTAAAAGGGAAGATCATGAGGAAGAACCATGACTGTCAGTAGTAAGGTTCCCTCACTATGAGTCATGCAAGAAAGATATCAAAAATTTTCAAGGCAAGGCTAAATTTACCAAGAAATTTTTGAGTATCTTGAAAAGATATGAACGGGATGTATGCCCCCTACGTTAAAGCGATCGCACACACCTCACCGGGGGTGATTGTTTTAACGTAGTGATACACATAAGAAATGAGAAAGGAAAGGAGCACGTTATCACAAGGATTTAGCCCCCAAGTGTGAGATAAACCCAAGGATAATAGACACAAAACACAAAGCACAAGGTGACTTCGCTTTCCTCGGGGTCAGTATGCTGTATGATAATTCATGTATATATATCATATGTATGTATGCATAATTGTTCTTCGTTCCCCAATCAAGGAAGGTCACCTGGAAGAAGGGAACACATGTGTCTTTTGAGTCAACATGAGAGAGATCGAGAGATCTCAATACTTTGCATCGTCCTCAAGTAAACAACACTAAGGACAACAAATAGAAGAATGAGAATAACATATAGAAGAAGTAACGAAAGAGAGGAGGAAAGAATCTGCTATGCTAATGAAACTAGTCTAGCACGTCATCTACCCCCCGATCTTGCTGATCAATGTTTCGGGAAGGCAGGGAACACGCTAGAGGAGGAACATCCAACACAGCAGATGGAGCTATCACAAGATCCAAACAAGGGCTATGTTCATGTTCTGAGCCACGTTGTTCTTGTCTAGGAGCTAGGATAAGTGCTTTAGAAAATTCATTAGATAAATGGTTATCAACATCAACAAGTTCATATTCACTATCAGAAGCAAGAGGAGTAACATTTTCATCATGAATAACATTTTCATCCATATCCTCATCAAGATTTATAAAAATAGGATCTTTAACTCGCACCGGATCAAGACCATCATGCATCTTATGTTTAGGAGATTTAGGCTCAATGTCCGGCTGAGGAGAAAATGGAATAATGCTTGTTGAAGGTGTTTTTGGAGATTGCAAAGTTTGAGCTCTAAGACAACGCTTTCACCGGCGTTCATGTGCCGAACGATTTCATCTAGTCTTAGTAGGAAGTGGAGAAGATTGAGGAGGAGGAATGTTCTCATCCTTAGCACTTGGGTGTTTAGGTTGTGGTCTCTTAGGCTGGATAATAGGAGAAGAAGAAGGTCTCTTCTCTCTATAAAAAGAAGGAGGAGGAACTGCTCCATATAAAGGAGGAATATTTGGTTTAGGGAGAAGCCCAAGTCCATCATGACGAGGAGGTATAGGTCTACTCTTAGGAAGTTTATTAGGCATAGACATAGTCACATCCATAGGGATGGGTTGGGAATCTTCTTGAGGAAAGACATTAGTTTTATCTTTCAAAGGAAGAACTTCCTTCTCAAGAATGATAGGAATATCAAGTTTAGGTGTTCTAGGTTCACTTAGAGATAGGATCATATCTCTTTTCCACTTTTGATAAGATTTGAAAAGATGATCACTACGCAGAGGAAGAGATTGGAATTGTTTAGGCCAAAAGTAATCAATAGGAATGCTAGAAGTTCTTTCAGCTGGTTTAAAGAGACTATGATTGACAGTAACAACTTCACCATTATGGGGAAATTTCAAACACTTATGAATAGGAGAAGCAATAGCTTTCATGGAAGATAGCCAAGGATAGCCAAGCTTCACACGAAATTGTTCGGCAGATGGAATAATAGCAAAGTTCACATCAAGAGATTTGTTATGGACCTCAATAGGCAATGTAATAGAACCAATTGCAGGAGAAGAAAATGCATCAAATAATTTCACAATCACATCTATTTTGTCATATATCACTTGATTCAATTGCAAAATAAAAAGGAATTCTTCAGTAATAACATTAATCATGCACGAAGGATCAATAAGCACTCCACGGTAAGGTGTATTCTTAACTTTTACAACTATGTATAAAGGACCATCAGGTGCCCTAATGGTTTCACTGGAATCAAATGTGATGGAAGATTCTTTAGGGATTTCTTGCTGCTCTACAAAGTTAATCACATTCGGAGTCATAGACACAAGACCATCAGATGAGAGAGAGGAATCATTAGCCTCAATTGCATTAGAGGTATGAGAAGGCAATGGATCAATGAAAATCTGAAGATTTTGGTTAGGAGGAGCTACAGATGTGTTGCCTTTATCATTCACTCCAGAAACAGAGATAGTATTGTTATCAATCAAATCTTGAATTTTACCCTTTAAAGAAAAACATTTTTCAGTATCATGCCCAGGCCGATGGTGAAATTGACAAAAAGCTTTGTTATCAAAATAAGGTGAAGTAATCTTTGCAGGATAAATTTGTCTTATAGGAGGAAGAGTAAGCACATTTTTTTCCAATAACTTATTCATAATACTATGCAATGATTCATTCAAAGGAGTATACTTTCTTTCTTTCTTGAAAAATTTAGAAATAGGAGGCACACCTGATGCTGCATTCACATTGTTGTTGATGATGTTTTCATTGAATTTGATGGAATCTCTGTTCGGTTTAAACTTCCCACATGGCTGTTGACTGCTATCACCCTTATCACTCGGAGCCATAGGATGTGATTGTTCCATTTGACTCACAGTCAGTTGATAATTGTGAAGAGTTGCACACAACTGTTGGAAAGAAGTAAACTCAGAAAACAGAAGTTTGTCTCGAATATCTTTTTGTAAATTAGAAATAAAGATTCTTTGAATATCATTGTCAGGCACTGGAAAAGAAATTTGAGCATACAAATGCTTATATCTACCAATGAAATCAGTCACTTTTTCTTTAACACCTTGTTTACAATGCATTAAATCAATCAAAGTAACTTTAGGACTTATATTGTTTTGAAATTGTTGAATGAAAGCATTTGCAAGTTGTTCGAAAGAAGTAATAGAATAGGAAGGCAATGAGCAATACCATTGTAGGGCTTTGTCTCTTAATGTTCTAGTAAACAGTTTTGCAAGCAACCTTTGGTCATAAGCAAAATCGGTACATATTGTTTGAAAAGTCTTAACATGTGTTAGAGGATCTCCTTTACCATTATAAAGTTCCAAATGCGGGATTTCAACATGTTTAGGAGGGATAACTCGAACAATGTCAAGAGAAAGTGGGCTCGCAACGTCAAATGTGGGCACACTAAACTTAGATTGATTCATAGAGGCAATTTGTTGCTGGAAAGAAGAGACAGTTTGTGCTAGATTGTTAATGGTCGCTTCAGTCGAAGAATTCATATTGGATGTGTTAGATTGAGATGGAGGTGTTATGTTATTGAAAGAAGGTAAAGAGTAAGGTGGTGGGACTCTATGATAATTAGTCATAGGAGATGATTGGACAGGAGGAATACTACAAGGAGGGATGGAATGGTTAAATGAATTGCCCCCTTGCGTCATGTTCATTTGTGGTGATATAATAGGCACACTCATTGAAGGAATGAATGAAGAAGTCGGATTGAATGAAGGAAGAGGGTTAATTGAAGAAGAAGGGTTGCCCCCATGACTGGTGATCATAGGAGGAATGTCTTGTGTAGAAGTAGCCATTATGTTTGATGTAAAAGTAGGTATGCTAGCAATAGAAGTTGTCAAAGGAATAGAATGATTGACTTGAGTAGGAGGTTGTGTATAACTTAAGGTTTCGGCACAACTCTTCATAGGAATCACATTCGAATCCACAATGTGTGCAATACCACACAAAATATCAATTCCATTCTTATCACTTTGAAGCATACGTTTTAGACCCTCAATTAAAGGAAGAGCTTGACTATCAGGGTATTCTTGAGACATCCATTGTCGAAAATCGTCAAATTGGTTATCCAATTTCGAAAGTTGTTCTATGGAAACCTCATGGAGAGCTTCTTCATCATTAGGAGGATCAGAGGAATTATCCATGTCCTCGTTAAAAAGGCTATTCAAATTAGGTTCCATCTCCTCAGTAGTTAAACCTCGGAAAGACTTAATTCTACGGCTTCGTCTAACGGGAATAGTGTGAGTAGGGCTTATTGTTGTACAACTCATGCACTAGAAAGAGAGAGAAGATTTTGAATTTAGAGGTAGCAATTTTCAGTAAAATCAGCCAATCTTCTGGATTTAAGCTGTTAAATGCAATCACAACAGTCTCCCGAAATTTCGGAAAAAATGTCCGGGACCGTGGCGCCCGGAGTGCAACACGGTCCTTGCAACTTTTTTCAAAATTTGCAGGGATGAAAGGTATGATGATTTTAGAGCTAATCTGAAAAAATTGAGTGATTTTACGATCTGTAGATAGGCCAAATTAAAGTTGCAATCTCGAAATTGAACCCTACCAAGATTGTTGAAAAATGCAAAATTTGAATTTTGAAAAAGAGAGGGAAACTGAAATTTTGAATTTTATGATTTTAGAGGGAATGTCAAGAGCAATGCAAGTTTTGAAACTTAAAAATTGACTCAATTTCACGCAAAATTCAATTTTGAAAGCGGAAATTTAAGCACTTAATTTCAAAAGTCACAAATTGCAAGAATTTGAATAAAGCACTGAAATTTTTAATGAATGATAACACACTTTTCAGATTTAGGATAGTAAGAACACAATTTTGACACAAAATTTCAATTTCAATGATTTTTAAATGTTTAAAAGCCTTAATCCAAGCAATCACAAGACCAACTTTGACTGTAATTTTGAAGGTGTTATAATTGATAAAATCAGCCAAAATTCTGAATTTTAGCAGAAAAACACAATAAGATCTCGCTCCCGAAATTTTGGAAAAAATGTCGGGGACGATGGCGCTCGGTGCCACGGTCCTCGCAACTTTTTTCCAAATTTTCAGGGATGAAAGATGTTGTGATTTTATTGCGGAATCCAAAGTTACAGCTGATTTGGAGATTTTTTGATCAGTGAAATTGTCGGACAAAGGTTGAATCAAGAGGGTTTCAAAAATTAGGGTTTTGACACTTAACCACTTAATTTTCAGAATTAAAGCACAAATATGAATTGAAAATTTGTAATAGAAGGGCAGATCTGAAACAGGCATTAACATTTAGACATTTCGCAAGTTCAATTACTAAAAAGAAAATTTAGGGTTTTTATGCAATCACCTCTAAAATTTTGCAAAAGATCAAACATGGAAATGTAATCAATTTTTTCAGATCTAGGCATGAAAAATCAGAAAGGATGTTCACGTCGGGTTCACCAAAATGTAAAGCGGAAAATCGCGATCGAACCCTAGTTGTTCTCCCCTCTTCCAACTCCGAGGAGAGAGAAGGGAGGTTCGCTAGGATTCGATGGTTTTCACTTAGGGGAGAGACTTTACATTCAAAAGAGGGATTGAAACCCACAAGATCCAATCCCACGCAATGCAAGATTGGATGCTAAATGTGTTTCAAGGGTTAAGACAACAAGGCTACCCTCTTTTGTAAAGAATGTTGATAGAAGAATTAAGCTAAGCATGCATAGAAAGTGATAAAGATTCTCTTATAAACTGAGATAGGAATACAGTATGAAGCTGCGGACCTGGAATTAGCAGTAAAATGTCGATACGGCGCTGTCCTGCAAATTTGAGCAAAATTTGTCGGGACGATGGCGCCTGGCGCCACGGTCCTCCGAAAAATCCGCGAAACGAAGGGGGATCTGTTCGTCTCTGCACAAGGATTCTAGATCTTCAATTTCAGCCGCGTACCTGCAACCTACACACAGAAAAGCGAAGACGATTGGGGGGTTAGGGATTAGGGGTTTGCCTTTAGGTCAAACCCCGGTTTTGGAATTAACCAAGAAATGAGCAAGAGCTGTAAATGTAAATGACTGTAAAACAAGTACTAATACCTTGTTCTAAGGATGTTTGTATCCTTATGTGCGAAGGTATAGATGTTGTATGTTGTATGTTGTAGCATGTAGTATGTGATCTCCTCTTCAATGGTTGAATCCTTGACTTGAATGCAACACTTAGCCTTGAATGGAGACTTGAAATGATCAATTGCTTGAAGGAATGCTTGACTGCTTGAATGCTTGAATGCTTGAATGCTTGAATGCTTGAGTATAATTTCCATGCTTTTTCCATCATGTCGAATGAAAGAGGAAAATGTAGTTTATATACTTGTCATTTAGGGCTGATAGACTGATTTTCTCGACCTTAGGCCAACCAGGAAAGTTAATTTCCAAATTGCAAACAAAAAGACCCGAGACCCCTTAGGAGACCGGGCCCAAAATAGGACCCAGGGACCAGGGCGCTGGGCGCCCCGGTCCTGAAGGACCAGGGCGCTGGGCTCTCTGGTCCCACCTCCCAGGACAGCAGGGTGCAAGGAGGTTCAGGCCAGGGTGCTTGAAAAATGTAGTTTTCAGTGTCGTGAGCAAGTTTTGGGGTCTCCATTCAGGTTGCGTGTTGTGTCGCCATCGTGAAGACCGAAATGCAGTCGAAATTGCAAGTGTCACAATTTTAGGATGCTACAATGGGTAATTCCTCTAATTCTCTTAATGATGAAGAAGCTCTCCATGAGGTTTCTGAAGAACAACTTTCAAAGTTGGATAACCAATTTGATGATTTTCGACAATGGATGTCTCAAGAATACCCCGATAGTCAAGCTCTTTCATTAATTGAGGGTCTAAAACGTATGGTTCAAAGTGATAAGAATGGAATTGATATTTTGCGTGGTATTGCGCACATTGTGGATTCAAATGTGATGCCTATGAAGAGTTGTGCCGAAACCTTAGGTTATACACAACCTCCTACTCAAGACAATCATTCTATTCCTTTGACGACTCCTATTGCTAGTATACCTACTTTTACATCAAACATAATGACTACTTCAACACAAGACATTCCTCCTATGATCACTAGTCATGGGGGCAATCCCTCTTCTTCAATCAACCCTCTTCCTTCATTCAATCCAACTTCTTCATTCATTCCTTCAGTGAGTGTTCCTCTTATATCTCCACAAATGAACATGACGCAAGGGGGCAATTCATTTAACCATTCCATTCCTCCTTGTCGTGTTCCTCCTGTCCAATCATCTCCTATGACTAACTATCATAGTGTCCCACCACCTTACTCTCTACCTTCTTTCAATAACACAACACCTCCATCACAATATAACACGTCTAATATGAACTCCTCAACTGAAGCAACCATTAACAATCTTGCACAAACTGTCTCTTCTTTACAGCAACAAATTGCCTCTATGAATCAATCTAAGTTTAGTGTGCCCACATTTGATGTTGCGAGTCCACTTTCTTTTGACATTGTTCGAGCTATTCCCCCTAAACATGTTGAAATTCCGTATTTGGAGCTTTATAATGGTAAGGGTGATCCTCTAACACATGTTAAGACCTTTCAAACAATATGTACTGATTTTGCTTATGACCAAAGGTTGCTTGCAAAACTGTTTACTAGAACATTAAGAGACAAAGCCCTACAATGGTATTGCTCGTTGCCTTCCTATTCTATTACTTCTTTCGAACAACTTGCAAATGCTTTCATTCAACAATTTCAAAACAATATAAGTCCTAAAGTTACTTTGATTGATTTAATGCATTGTAAACAAGGTGTTAAAGAAAAAGTGATTGATTTCATTGGAAGATATAAGCATTTGTATGCTCAAATTTCCTTTCCAGTGCCTGACAATGATATTCAAAGAATTTTTATTTCTAATTTACAAAAAGACATTAGAGAAAAACTCCTGTTTTCTGAGTTTACTTCTTTCCAACAGTTGTGCACAACTCTTCACAATTATCAACTGACTGTGAGTCAAATGGAACAATCACATCCTATGGCTCCAAGTGATAAGGGTGATAGTAGTCAACAACCATTTGGGAAGTTTAAACCGAACAGAGAGTCCATTAAATTCAATGAAAACATCATCAACAACAATGTGAATGCAGCATCAGGTGTGCCTCCTATTTCTAAATTTTTCAAGAAAGAAAGAAAGTATACTCCTTTGAATGAATCATTGCATAGTATTATGAATAAGTTATTGGAACAAAATGTGCTTACTCTTCCTCCTATAAGGCAAATAGATCCTGCAAAGATTAATTCACCCTATTTTGATAACAAATCTTTTTGTCAATTTCATCGTCATCTTGGGCATGATACTGAAAAATGTTTTGCTTTAAAGGGTAAAATTCAAGATTTGATTGATAATAATACTATCTCTGTTTCTGGTGTGAATGATAAAGGTAATACATGTGTAGCTCCTCCTAACCAAAATATTCAGATTTTTACTGATCCATTACCTTCTCACACCTCTAATGCGATTGATACTACTGATTCCTCTGTCTCACCTGATGATCTTGTGTCCATGACTCCGAATGTGATTAACTTTGTGGAGCAGCAGAAAATCCCTAAAGAACCTTCCATCACCTTTGATTCTAGTGAAACTATCAGGGCTCCTGATGGTCCTTTATATATAGTTGCAAAAGTCAAGAATACACCTTGTCGTGGAGTGCTTATTGATCCTTCTTGCATGGTTAATGTCATTACTGAAGAATTTCTTTTTACTTTGCAATTGAATCAAGTGATCTATGATGAAACAAATGTGGCTGTGAAATTATTTGATGCATTTTCTTCTCCTGCAATTGGTTCTATTACATTACCTATTGAGGTCCATAACAAAACCCTTGATGTGGACTTTGCTATTATTCCATCATCCGAACAATTTCATGTGAAGCTAGGCTATCCTTGGCTATTTTCCATGAAAGCTATTGCTTCTCCTATTCACAAGTGTTTGAAATTTCCCCATAATGGTGAAGTTGTTACTGTCAATCATAGTCTCTTTAAACCAGCTGAAAGAATTCCTAGTGTTCCTATTGATTATTTTTGGCCTAAACAATTCCAGTCTCTTCCTCTGCGAAGTGATCATCTTTTCAAATCTTATCAAAAGTGGAAAAAAGATATGATCCTATCTCTAAGTGAACCTAGAACACCCAAACTTGACATTCCTATCATTCTTGAGAAGGAAGTTCTTCCTTTGAAAGATAAAACTAATGTCTTTCCTCAAGAAGATTCCTCACCCATTCCTATGGATGTGACTATGCCTATATCTAATAAACTTCCTAAGAGTAGACCTATACCTCCTCGTCATGATGGACTTGGTCTCCTTCCTAAACCGAATATTCCTCCCTTATATGGAGCAGTTCCTCCTCCTTCCTTTTATAGAGAGAAGAGACCTTCCTCTTCTCCTATTATTCAACCTAAGAGACCACAACCTAAACACCCAAGTGATAAGGATGAGAACATTCCTCCTCCTCAATCTTCTCAACTTCCTACTAAGACTAGACGAAATCGTTCTGCACGTGAACGCCGACGAAGGCGTCGTCTTAGAGCTCAGGCAGCTGCTTCTCAAACTTTACAATCCCCAAAAACACCTTCAACAAGCATTACTCCATTTTCTCCTCAACCGACGATTGAGCCGAAATCTCCTAAACATAAGATACATGATGGTCTTGATCCTGTGCGAGTTAAAGATCCTATTTTTATAAATCTTGATGATGATATAGATGAAAATGTTATTCATGATGAAAATGCTACTTCTTCTGTTCATTCTAATAGTGAATATGAACTTGTTGATATTGATAACCATTTATCTAACGAATTTTCTAAAGCACTTATCCTAGCTCCTAGACAAGAACATCATGGCTTGGGATATGAACATAGCCCTTGTTTGGATCTTGTGATAGCTCCATCTGCTGTGTTGGATGTTCCTCCTCTAGCATGTTCCCTACCTTCCCGAAACATTGATCAGCAAGATCGAGGGGTAGATGACGTGCTAGACTAGTTTCATTAGCATAGTAGATTCTCTCCTCCTCTATTTCTTTTGTTAATTCTTCTATATGTTACTCTCATTCTTCTATTTGTTGTCCTTAGTGTTGTCTACTTGAGGACGATGCAAAACATTGAGATCTCTTTTGGTCTCCCTCATGTTGACTCAAAAGGCACATGTGTTCCCTTCTTCTAGGTGACCTTCCTTGATTGGGGAATGAAGAACAATTATGCATACATACATATGATATACATGAATTATCATACAGCATACTGACCCCGAGGAAAGCGAAGTCACCTTGTGCTTTGTGTTTTGTGTCTATTATCCTTGGGCTTATCTCACACTTGGGGGCTAAATCCTTGCGATAACGTGCTCCTTTCTTGTTTCTTATATGTATCACTACCTTAAAGAAATCACCCCCAGTAAGGCATGTGTGATCGCTTTAACATAGGGGGGCATACATCCCGTTCATATCTTTTCAAGATACTTGAAAATTTCTTGACAAATTTAGCTTTGCCTTGAAATTTTTTGATATCTTTCTTGCATGACTCATAGTGAGGGAACCTTACTACTGACAGTCATGGTTCTCCCTCGTGATCTTCCCTTTTACTTTGTCAATCAAAGTCGTAAGATCCTTAGTCCACCGGGGGCTTGGTGTATCTTGCCTCCTTGACGTGGTGAAAGTTTTTCAATGTTGTTTCCTTGTACTTTACCGGAAGTATGAGCGTACGCTTATACTCCCGCTAAAGTGGGGGCTAAATGTAGCATCCTAAAATTGCGAGACTTGCAATTTCGACCGCATTTGGGTCTTCACGATGGCGACGCAACACTGAACCTGAATGGAGACCCCGAAACTTGTTCATGACATCAAAAACTGCATTTCTCAGCACCCTGGCCTGATCCTCCTTGCACCCCGCTGTCTCGGGAGGTGGGACCAGAGCGCCCAGCGCCCTGGTCCCCCAGGACCATGGCGCCCAGCGCCCTGGTCCCTGGCCCTATTTTGGGCCCGGTCTCTTATGGGACTTTGGGCCTTTTTGTTTGCAATTTGGAAAATAACATTTCCTGGTCGGCCTAAGGTCGGGAAAATCAGTCTTTTAACCCTAATTGGCAAGTATAAAAACTACATTTCCTCTCCCATTTGAGGAGGAAGGATATATGTGTACAAGATGTGGAAACGATATTCAAGCATTCAAACATTCAAGCATTCCTTCAAGCAATTGATCATTCTAAGTCTCCATTCAAGGCTAGGTGTTGCATTCAAGACAAGGATTCAACCATTGAAGAGGAGATCACTTACAAAAAATTACATACTACAACATACAACATACAACAACATCTACACCTTCGCATGTAAGAATACAAACATTCTTACAACAAGGTACTAGTACTTGTTTTACATTACAATCATTTACATTTACAGCAATTTCTCATTTCTTGGTTAATTCCAAAACCGGGGTTTGACCTAAGGGAAAACCCCTCATCCCTAACCCCCCAATCGTCCTCTCTTTTCTGTGTGTAGGTTGCAGGTACACGGCTGTAATTGAAGATCTGGAATCCTTGTGCAGAGACGAACAGATCCACCTTCGTTTCATGGATTTTTCGGAGGACCGTGTGCATGCCGGGCGCCATCGTCCCGTCAACTTTCACTCAAATTTGCAGAACAGCACCGTCTCGACATTTTACTGCTAATTCCAGGTCCGCAGCTTCATATCATATCCCTATCTCTGTTTTTAAGCGAATCTTTCTCACTTTTCATGCATTCCTAGCTTAATCATTCTATCCACATTCTTTACAAAAGAGGGTAGCCTTGCTGTCTTAACCCTTGAAACTCATTTAAAATCCAATCTTGCATTGTGTGGGATTGGATCTTGTGGGTTTCAACCCCTCTTTTGAATTTAAAGTCTCCCCTAAGTGAAAACCATCAACCCTAGTGACTCTCCCTTCTCTCTCCTTGGAGTTGGGGAGGGGAGAACGACTAGGGTTCAATTTTTCCGCTTTACAGCTGGAAATAAGAAGAATATCAAAGGAAAGAAGCCTGTTTGCAACTACTGTGGAAAACAACGTCACATTGCTAACATGTGCCAAATCAGAAAAGGTAAGCAACCGAATGTCACTAGGTCTAATGGTTATTGTCACAATTGCAACAAATATGGTCACACATCTAACCAATGTAGGACAAAGTCTACTAGCAATTATAAGAAGGCAAAATTCAAAGGGTTTTGTAAAAACTACAATAGATATGGACATAGTACCGAGGAGTGTTGGTTTAAATAGAAAAACTATATGTGGTCTACATACCGAGCAAATACTAGAGGCTACCGAACTCACACAGAACCTTGCCAACAGTATTCTGTAGTACCATGGGATTACAATACAAGGATATGGTGTGAATGTTGTGGAAGATATGGACATATAAGTGCCAATTGCTATATAAGGTTTAGAATGAACAACCAAAGATCATGGAGAAATCCTGGTATGGGATGTTTTCATTGTCACAAAGTTGGACACTTGGCTAGAGATTACAGAGATCAACCTAGAGGAGACACTAAGAAAATAAAGGAAAAATTACAGATGATTTGGAAAAAGAAGGAAATTGTGTCAAATGAAGAAAGCACCTTATCTACCGAGCTAGGTGCACCTACTCCAAATTAATCGGGAAAGGTATGAAGGGACTGCATTCTCTCAAAGGTCAAATCTTAACAGTTCCTATTTCATTTTGTACTTAATTCAAAATATGCATAATTAAAGATGCATTAGAAAAATTAAAATTTTATCAAAGTCTTTTGGAAGCCTGTCAAGTCGGTAAATGCAGGAATTCTGGCTACTTGGTAAAAGCATAAAAAGAAGTAGTGGTACCGAGTGCATGTAATGTTTTCTGACCTAACTACACGAAGCTCGATGAGGTACAATGAATACTTAAAGCTATTGCACAATTATTTTTCACTCACCAAGTTTTCAAGAAAGCAGAGCAAAGCGAATCAAAGGTGATCAAACCTCTTACAAAGAAAATTAAAAGGTATCTACATCAATCACAATGCATTATCAAGATAGTTTACCGATCATATCAAGTTGTTATTTTCTAAGTAGAAAGCGTCTGCCATTTGAAAGTCTTCAAACCCTAAGGATCTTTTGTTAATATTTATCTGAAATCTGCAATGGCCCCTAAGATCCAGAAGCCCATTGTTGTTGAGAATATTGAAAAGCCCTCACTGAAATACTCTTTTACTCCCAAAATTGGATCTGAACTGGATGACAAAACTGCATTTTCACTCATTCTGGATACAGTTTTATTAGTCGAGGATGTGAGATTCTTCACTAAGTGTAGAGTTGAGGAACTAGGTCATGTTGAAATCAAAGACACATATGATGAATTGTGTACCGATGGTAAAATGGATAGCAAATATGAACACATCAAAATCAAGGATTGACTGAAGCCCTAACCTATCCTCATGTCTTCAAACCCCAATGGGTCAAGTTTGTTCTGAGCAAAGTTCATGATGACTTCATGTGGCTAGAAGAACAACCATTTAAGATCACCAAGGAAATCATTCATTTGATCATCGGCTACCCTATTTATGATCATGCCCGAGCTCAGAAAATGATATCACAGAAGGAATTGATCAGTTTAACCGGAGTAAAATCTGATTGCAGAGGACTGAAATTGAACACTGTCACATATGCAGAGCTAAAGTTTGCCATTAGAGTAATAGGTTATTGTTTCTTCCAATCGACAAGGGAAAATGGTGTACCCTGTGCAGCAGTTGACTAAGCATATAAAGTTGTGAAGAAAGACGTGAAAATTGATTTATGTGAGGTACTGTTGAAAAACCTATTTGAGAATCTCAATACCATAAGGAAGCCAAAGAAGAACAATTCGGCTAATACACTAAAATTTGGATCACTTCTGGTATGCATGTTTTTCTATTTTGAGAAATTCTTTCAATCAGTCGGTAAAGTTGTTTCGAAACTACACCAACCAATCACCCATCAAATCAATGACTTCATCAAGAAGCTAGGTGATAATTTTAATGATATTATGGATGATTATTTCAGCAAATTTCAGGAGAAGATGCATAACAGATATATAATTCCACCCAAGTTAGTGGAGAGATACAAGGATGACATATATTTTGAAGTGGACACTGATTACTGCTATGTTAATGTTGTGGAATCGAGAACTCAATCTTTGCCACCTATGGGTTATGAGATTGATTTTGACATCACACAACAATAGATAGATGCTTTTCTTACATTACCAAGGCATGCTACAAAGATGAGGTATGGAACATATGAAGAAGTGAAGGAAAAAGTAAAAATGAGCATTGTAGTGCCCAAGGCTACAAGGAAGGCAACAAAAATGATCAAGGTATTAATGGAGAAATTTGGAGAAGGTTCTTCCTCCACACCTATCAAGGGTACCCTAGCCATCACCAAAGAGGAATCTGAAGCCCAAGAGGCAGCTATAACACTGAGCACCGAATTGCCTAAAGGGAAAGTTTTGAAAAGAAAGAAACAGGATACATCAAAAGTATCACTGACTCCTCCAGCAAAGCGACCTAACACAAGAGCATTTGCAGCATCACTGAGTAAGAAAACAAAGAATGTTGTCACACCCAAGGTAACAAAAACTTACAAGAAATCTACTCAAAGACTCATTTTGACTAAAGAGTCTAGTGACACTGAATCTGAAGACAAAAACAAATTTCAGATTGTCAAGAGTACAAAGGTAAATGTACATAGTGATGAAATTTTTTGTGCTAATCTGAAGCAATATGGTGGATTTGGATCATTCAGATATGTAAAAAATGAATCCAGATCTGATGATGAAAAGAGACAGATAGAAGAAGCTGTCATTTGCACACTATTAAAATTCTGATTGGTCCCATTGGAAGTATCTAAATCTCTTCCAAATGAATTATGTATGCAGGAAAAGTGGGCTGATAGAACTCAATATATGAAAATTTAGTTAAATACTAGTCCACACACACACATAGGACTTCTTGATGCAAGCTATGGAGTAATAACGTATTACTTAGCTTCCCAAGGAGTGTCCCATGGTTCTCTATCTCACAATGTCCCTCAAACCAATGTTTTTGCTCTCAGATCACTGAGCAAAATGGTTTAGGGATGGCAAATGCAAGAACAAGGGATGCTTTGATAGATTTTGGTATGAGATGCATTCTAAGCTATGCATGATTTTAGAAATGCAATAAACTAGATTATAAGATGACAAGGTTAGTATGAGTACTATCCTAACATGATATATTTAGTCTATGATTGAGCTAAATGATAAAGAAATTATTCTAAACATGCATATTTAGACTAGTTTCTATTCTAAAGAGAGGCTAAATGATGAGCATAAAAATGATATATGAAAGCTTGAATGTATTTGAGCATAAGTGTGATACTACAAATTTGAGGGATGATTGTTAAAATGGAGGAATGAGAGCTCTATTTATAGCAAGAATAGGGCAATGGATGGTTAGGATTGAATGGTTTAATCAATGGTTGAGTTTGAAAGTTGGGGATCCATGTGCACAATTGGCACCAATGAAATGGTGACAAGTGTCAACATAGGGTTGGGTTGAGAGAAGAGGTTGGAGGCATTAAAGGCCTGAGAAGACCTCATGGTTATCTAAAGGCTAAGGGTCAAGTCTAAGTTAGGCTTACCCACTGGATTAAGAGTTAATCCAAGGATAAACCTTTGTGCAAATGATTAAGAGATAATCATGGTCAAAGCATTAAAGGCCTGATGAGACCCTTGGGTTAGATAGAAGTTGAGTCAAAACAAATGTTTTAACCATGTAGGAGGGTTTGAGTTAACCATTAATGGTTATTGGAGACTTTGGGAATTAAGTGGTTGAAGGTTGAAAGCCTTCAATGGTTATCAAAGACTTTGAGCCAATTAGTGGTTGAAGGTTGAAAACCTTTAATGGTTATCAAAGACTTTAAGGGTTTTGAGAAGTGACTTCCCTTTGCTTAGGGATGTGACAAAGTTTAGAGGAGGAGTTAGGTTAATTAGAAGTGATTAGAAGATTCTAGAAGGGATTAGAAAGGGGTTTGGGATTTTGCAAGTGGATGGAGGGATAATAGGATTTAATTGAAATAATTTAATTCAATTTGGTTGCAATTTGGGGAAATTAAATAAAATAGATTTATTCAATTTGAGATAACTATTTAATTAAATTTGAATTTAATTAAAAGGGGATAGGGGGGTTTATTGAATAAAATGATTTATTCATTAAATGGGTATAGTGAATTTAATTTAAATAAATTGAGTAATTTACTTAATTAAATAGAGGAATATGGGTAATTTAATTAAATTAGATTTAATTAAATAGAGAAATGAACATAAAATATTCATTTAGGAATGTGGTTATTTTTATACGTCTACATTTTGCCCCTCTTTGAAGTGACGTGTGTGCACATGTTATTTCAAAGAAAATGATGCTTTATCATGATTTATGATCTAATGCAATTTTTGTGTCGCTCTTTTGATTTACAAGTCGTGCCCCAGATTTGATTTGATGCGTGATGCCCCAGATTCGATATTAGATGGTGATGCCCCCTCAGGAGATGAATCAATAGTTTTGAAAAAAATTTGTTTAGAAATTTGTGATGAGTTGCGTAGGATGTGTATGATTTCGTGCATGTAAAAAGCATGTAAATTGATTCATCTCCCGATAAGTTACAAATGTTATGGTATAGTGGAGACCGCGACCATATTACAGGTCCATTTGGCTAACCCTAATTTCATTTTCCTCTTATAAAAGGGGAAAAGGGCTTGATTTAGACTCATTTGTGCTTTGTTGACTTTGGAGAAAGAAAATTTGCTCTAGAGAGAAAATGCCTATTCCTTATCACAGACACCGATTCGAGCACGTGGACCACCAGTAAGTCAACGTTTTTTATATCATTTGATTTTTTATTTTGTCGTTTTTAGGCATTTTTCGAATTTCAAAGTTCGGGTTTGATATTTTAGCACGTCTAGGGTCGACAGTAGCGCATACGAAGTTTGAAGTAGCGCATCGAGTTCAAATTTAGGGGTCGCGTCCGAAAAAAATAGGCTAGCGCATAAAAGTATTAGGTTAGCGCGTGCATGTAGAATAGCGCATAGAAAGTGTCGGGTAGCGCGTCGCGTCAATAGGTTAGCGCATAGGGGTGACCTAGAGTATAGGAGTCGCAGGGGTTCACATAGGGAAGGGGGTTTAGCGCGTAGGACTAACCTAGCGCATAGGGCTAAACGGGTAGCACCTAGAAGGGGTAGATTAGCGCGTAGGAAGAGTCTAGCGCATAGGGTAGGTAAGGTGGCGCACGGGGAGAAAAGATTAGCGCATAGAGTCAGTCTAGCGCATAGGGTAGATAGAATAGCGCATAGGAGAGATAGCCTAGCGCGTGGGAGGTTTTTAGCACAGAGAATAGCTGTTTTAGCGCATCTGAATTTTTATTTATTTATTTTTTTTGGCAGAATTGGCCTATTTGAAAATTTGTGTTGTTTGCCTGTCGTGTTTTGATGAATTTATCCAATATGAGTGTTTGTATAACTTGTTTTGATATGCGAGTTTTGCAAGTTATGTATAGATATCAATCTGTTGTATTGATCTGAATATGATTTATTTGCGTGGTCTATTTTCAAGTTCAATGTGTGTGAAAGCCTGAGTTGTGTTACAAGCCGATATGGGTTGGAAACTTGAGTTGTTTTACAAGCTGATATGGGTGGGAAACTTGAGTTGTTTTACAAGTTTATGTGATTGTGGAGACTTGAGTTGTTTTACAAGTTTTGATATGGTTTTTGAGAACTTGAGTTGTTTTACAAGTTGATATGAAATGATAGGATTTTGAACTTTGATGTAGATGAGCAAATTGTTTCATGTTTGTTGATGTAAGTTTGATTTTGATATCTTTGTTTTGATGTGGAAACTGTTATTGGATATGTTTTGTTTGACAGGAGCGATTGGGTGTGGTACAGTCGAGGGAGAGATTCCCTAGATCATGGACATTGATACCACGGTTGTCGCAGGCCGATTTGGACATTATTGAGAGATGTGGATTGATGTCTCTTCTGGATATGCCTCAGTTCACTGTGAACCGGGGGATTTTGATAGCTTTGGCAGAGAGGTGGCACAGTGACATGAACACCTTCCATTTTTCCATTGGAGAGATGACAGTCACACCTGAGGATTGTTACCGGATTCTGCGCATTCCTGTGGTAGGTGCACTACTACCATACGAGCAATCAGAGGAGGGTGGCACAGAGGCACTGCATCGGATTTTCCAGGATGATACTATTTGTGGTTATGAGATCCCCTGGCAGGAGTTTCTGGATTTGGATTATGCACCACTGCCATCTGTACTGGCAGGATTCATTGGGGGATTCCTTTGTCCTGATCGCAGGTCAAAGGGATTCTCGGTGGGATGGGGATTGGTTTTGGAGGAGATGGCTACGCAGGGCAGGAGGTTTCCATGTGGGTCAGCGATGCTGGCTCATTTATATAGGAGTCTACATGAGGTAGTATACCTCAGTTACAGCAGTTTGTCAGCTGGCGTGACTTTGTTACAGGTATGGTGCTGGGAGCACATTCCAGCAGCGAGGCCACTAGCAGACAGGGACAGGCCCGTAGGTGCAGCATATGCCTATGGATACAGAGGTCTAGTTGTCCAGCGTAAGCTGGGCAAACTAGAGCATTGGAGGAGGGTTTTTGATGACATAGATACGGTCACCTGGAGACCGTATACAGGATGTGAGGTATGGGCAGAGGATGGGCTGGAGATGCCCTTTGTTTTTATGATGAGGTATCTGATTGGGAGGACCCCATTCGTCATTGAGCAATTTGTGGTGACCCGAGTGTTGAGGCAGTTCGGGCGCCAGCAAAGTATTCCACAGGGAGCGTGCCTTTATGCACGGCGGCAGCAGGATGTGGCCGATTGGGGGCCGACTATTGATAGTGCCATGGCAGTGGAGGAGTTTGTGGGGTTGGCCGGGCAGATCTGGGACTATGCCCCAGAGATCCAGGATGCAGGGATGACAGACGAGTTTGCTCGATTGTTTGCGGTGTGGGCGGTGGCTAGGATCTCGGATCCGAAGGAGATGAGGCCAGCATTTGACTCTGATGAGGAGGAGGGAGATGGGGGAGATGATGGAGATGATGGGGAGGATGGAGGAGGAGGAGGAGTGAGAGGAGGAGCCAGAGGGAGGTGGGGAGATAGAGGGAGGAGAGGAGTGGATAGAGCAGCCAGACAGGGGAGGATAGACAGGGGGAGAGGTGGATTGGCTATCGGAGCCAATGGAGAGGGGAGAGTGAGGGAGGTGTTAGCTGTAGTGGGTGGTGCAGAGGAGGTCGTGCGACTAGCACAGAGGAGGAGGACAGATGTGCTCCCACCTCCAGCACCGAGGACAGGCCGAGTGGGAGGGGTTCCTCCGGCACAGGTACCACTACGGGTTCGGGTCCCAGGACATGTGGAGGATGCTCAGATCCGGACCTTACAGGTTACTATGCAGCAGCTACAGGCACAGATTTTGACCTATCAGCGGTAGATTTCTCAGTTGACAACTGAGAGAGATACTGAGATGGAGCGGCGAGGACGAGTGGAGGAGGTGGTGGTGAGCATGCAGAGAGCAGCGACGGGTGATCCCATGAGAGACACCCTGAAAGAGGTAGCACTGAGAGCCCAGAAGGCAGAGTACTATAGGTGGCATTATGAGGCGGTGGTACCCAGGGATTGGCGGGTTGAGAGTTTTGCTCAGTCAAGATCTAGCCGATCTCGAGCCACTAGGTCACGATCTGAGAGCCGAGGTGTGATGGGGCCAGCGAGACAGGACCCTCCTAGAGATCCAGGGGCGGGTGTATCTGGAGTGAGACCATCTCCGTCAGGAGATAGTCATACTTGAGAGACATGGTCTCTGTTGTATTTTTGAGCAGTTGTTATTCGTTGTACTGGACACAGTGTGTGGACACATTTTGTAGATTTTGATCAGTTTTGATATATATATATATATATATATATATATATATATATATATATATATATATATATACGGCACCATTTTTGATCATGTGATGTGTTGATATGGATGCATTTATTTTATGTGATAATGTAATGCTTTAAATACATGATGTAATGTATGATGCAGGATTTATGCTATTTTTATGCTGTGAGATGTATCTTGAAAATGAGATGTATGTTTTAATATGCAACTGAATGTAATATGATATGTAATGATGTTAAAATGATATGCAACTAATTGTAAAATGATATGCAACTAATTGTTGGTGGAGCATCCCTCATTCTGTATTTGCCATCCGATATAGCCATATGTTTGCTTTCTTTGTAGATATCATCATTGAGCATTGATTTGTTTAGGATATGTTGAAAATTTATACAAGCATAATGGTATAATTGAACCATAATGACCTAAGAAAAATTTACATGATATTTGATTTTGCAAGATAGCACAAGCGTCAAGGTATAATTGAACCAGGATGACCTGAGTGCGTATTGCGTAAACAGACAAGATTAGATCATTTATATGCATGAAGTGGAATCAAGCCTTCAGTGATATTTGACGTATCACGTCTCGAGGCATGTATTCACACAGTACAAGTGATCGCCTCCCAGATAGAAGACTAAGAAAATATTGGAAATTCCGCTTGACCTCTAACTGTGAAGCATGTAGTGAGACAAGGAAGAGAATCCAATAATTCAAAAAGTTCAAAATGCAAAACTAGTCAAGACTTTATGCAAGAATGCAATATCTAGTACTTCAGAAAATCATCCATCCTTGATATTTGTGTGAATTGTTTTTGTTTTGGTTTTGGCGATGAAGCATAGTGTTGTGTGTTGGATGTCATGCTTCTGAGTTGTGCGATATTTTGTGATGTTTGGAATGTTTGCAAGTTTTTGAACCAATGAATGCCCCTAGCTGAGTGTGCCTCTTGATATGATCATGTATAGTGATTACCAAGCCATGGTGGGATGTGGTAAGAGGATAGATACAGATGGATAACCTAGGATAGTGACTATGTTAAGTATATCCTGAATGAATATATGCTAAGTGGCGGGCAATGGCCGATAGTGTTTTGATGGATAAAATGGTATGGAGATAGATAGAGAAGCCGTTCTTTCACAAGGGCGCCTGTTTACCAGGTTTTCACCATTTGTTTTTATTGTACTTTATATTTTTGCTTTTTCTGGATTTTTGATTTTTTTGTTTGTTTTTGGCTTTTTCCGTGCATTAGGCTACTTTAAGTATAGTACTTCTTTAGATGAATGCTGTTAGTTGGGTTGTCGAGCACATCTCCGTCTAAAGTTGTTAGCTAATAAGCACCTGATCCATAGACTGATATGATAACATAGGGACCCAACCAGTTAGGTTCAAATTTCCCTTTCTTTTCTCGATCTTGCTGATTTCTTGGATTTTCTTTGAGGACTAGGTCACCAACCTTGAAGTTGCGGGGAATGACCTTGTGATTGTAGCTTCTGCACATGCGTTGCTGATATGCTTTGAGATGGGTATAAGCATGTTGGCATCTTTCATCTAATAGTTCAAGTTCTTGCAATCGGTTAACTTGATACTCTTCATCTAGGATTAATCCTTTCAAAGAGACTCTGAGAGATGGGATCTCTACCTCCAGGGGCAAAATGGCTTCTGATCTATATACCAATGAGTATGGTGTCGCTCCTGTAGGTGTGCGGATGCTGGTTCGGTATGCCCAATGTGCTGGATTAAGTTGGACGTGCCAATCTTTGCCTGCATCATTCACTGTTTTCTTTAGGATTTTCAGTATTGTTTTGTTAGATGCTTCTGCTTGACCATTTCCTTGTGGGTAGTATGGTGTAGAGAATCTATGTTGGATTTTGAATTTCTCACATAGTTCTTGGACATCTTGATTCTTGAAGGGCCGTCCATTATCTGTGATGATTGAACTTGGAATACCATATCTGTAGATCAGATAATTTAGGATAAAAGAGGCAATTTGTTTCCCAGTCACTGTGGTCATGGGAACTGCTTCTATCCATTTGGTAAAGTATTTTGTTGCTGTTATAATGAACTTGTGTCCATTTGATGATGAAGGATGAATTTTGCCAACTAGGTCTAATCCCCACTGACAAAAGGGCCAGGATGTTGTAAACGGCTGCAGTTCTTGTGCTGGTGCATGTATTAGATTGCCATGGATCTGGCATTTAGGACATTTCTTGGCGAAATGATATGAGTCTTTCTCCATTGTAGGCCAGTAGTATCCCATCCTTAGAAGCTTTTTAGCAAGAGTAGTGCCACTTGAATGTGTGCCACAAATACCTTCATGAAGCTCGTGTAAAGCCAAATCGGAATCATTACGATCAAGGCAACGAAGAAGAGTACCATCGAGACCTCGACGATACAAAGTATCAGCGGTAAGGGTATAACGGGCAGCTTGTCGGATAAAGTTATGTTTTTGGTTATGGTATTGGTCAATGGGTAAGATATTATGCTTGAGGTAGTCGTATATTGGTCCATATAACGGAGAATCTGAACCAGTCAAGGCATAGATAACATGGGATTCAGAGTGGTCATAGGCGGGGGAGAACAGTTGCTCTACCAGGAACTCGTAACGACTCTGTTGCTCTGGAATTTGTAGTAGTGAAGCGATTGTAGCCATTGCATCAGCTGCTTTGTTGTTCAACCTTGGTATTTTCTCGAAGGTGATATGTACAAAATACTGTTTGAAGTCATCCACCATTCGTTTGTAGGGTAGTAGCTTGTCGTCCTTTGTCTGATAGTTGTTGTTGATTTGATTGATGACCAGTTGTGAGTCTCCATAGACTTTTAACTCTGTGATTTTCCATTCGATGGCCATTTTGATGCCTATGACTAATGCTTCATATTCAGCCATATTATTTGTACATGGAAACATAAGCCTATATGATCTTGGCATAGTATGTCCTTCAGGAGTGATGAATAGAATGCCGGCCCCTGAACCATGTTGTGTATAGGATCTGTCAAAGTATAGGGTCCAGTGTTTGGTAGAAAGAGTAAGAACGTCCCTGTCTGGAAATTCAACCTTCATGGTTTGTTTTCCTGGTAGCGGTGCTTCAGCCAGTTGATCTGCAATTGCTTGTCCTTTGATGGCTCGTCTTTCTGTGTATTGGATGTCAAATTCACTGAGAATCATGACCCATTTAGCCAATCGTCCTGTGAGTAAATATTTGTGAGGATCAATTTTTGCCACAAGCTTGATGGTGTGTGCTAGCATGTAATGTCGGAACTTCTGAGATGCAAAAACCACTGTTAAGCAAGCCTTTTCAATGAATGTATAGTTGAGTTCATAGCCATTCAATTTCCTACTGATGTAGTATATGGCGCGTTCCTTCCCTTATTGATCTTCTTGTGCCAATAGTGCCCCCAGTGATATATCCGTTGTGGAGATATATAGAATAAGTGGCTTTCCTGCGACTGGTGGTACCAAAACTGGTGGATTCATCAGGTACTGTTTGATTTGGTAAAAAGATTCTGCACACTTGGCCTCCCATTTGAATGGTACATTTTTGTGTAGTAAATGGTTAAATGGTAGACTTTTATCTACTAGCTGAGCGATGAATCGCCTGATTGATTGAAGTCATCCTTGTAGAGATCTGAGTTGACTGATATTCTGTGGTGGTGGCTTGTCCATAATGGCTTGTACCTTTGCGGGATCTACTTCAATACCTTTAGCTGAGACTATGTAGCCTAGTAACTTGCCTGATGTAACCCCGAAGACACACTTCTGAGGGTTAAGCCTGACTTGGAATTTCTCCAATCGATTAAAATTTTTTGCTAGGATGCCAAGATGTTCAGCTCTAGTGAAAGATTTGGCTAGTAAATCATCCACATAGTCTTCCATAAATGTGTGCATCATGTCATGGAATATTGTGGTCATTGCTCTTTGATAAGTGGCTCCTGCATTCTTTAAGCCAAAAGGAATAACATTCCAATAGTACGTCCCCCAAGGACAGGTGAATGTTGTTTTATCTTGATCTTCTGGAGCTATTTTGATTTGATTGTAGCCTGAGAAACCGTCCATTAATGAGAGCATTACATGGCCTGCTATGAGATCTACAATTATGTCAATACTTGGCAGAGGAAAGTCATCTTTTGGACAAGCTTTGTTGACGTCTCTGAAGTAAGTGCATATTCTGATACTACCATCTGGTTTTGATACTGGAACGATGTTGGAAATCCATTCTGCATAGTCAATGGGTCGAATGAATCCGACATCTAATAGTTTCTTTAGTTCAGTTTTGACCATGAGTGCCACCTGTGGATTCATCTTGCATAGCTTTTGCTTGACTAGCTTAACTCCTATAGAAATGGACAAGTGATACATGATTAAGTGTGGATCCACTCCGGGCATATCAGCATATGACCAAGCAAAGTTAATTTGCTGTGCTTTAAAGAAGAGGATGAATGCCGATCTTTCTTCCTCTGTGAGAGATTCTGCAAGGTGTATGTTTCTGGCTGCTTCTATAGTACCAATGTTGATTGATTGAGTGGGCTCAATCAAAATGGGTGATCACTCATGAAAGTGCTCAGGAAGAGTGTCAAGTCTCCCATCGTTAGGTGCCTTAAAAAGGTTTTCACCCTCTGATGCGTTCTTTATTTTTACTTTTTTATGATCTAGAGCTACCATTGACTGGTTTTCAGCATTAGATTCTTTATTTGGTTCATTTTTGCGACTAAGAGACTTGGCACTCCCTGATTGACAGATATCGTTATTTTGTTCACTAGTAGAGCCTGTTTCAGGATTTACGGTACATAAGTAATGGATAATAGATGTATCATCTGGAAAAATTGGTATATCATGTGTTTCAGGTTCGTCCCAGTTGATGAGGTCAGGAAAGACAAGTGGTAAGGAATCATTGGGCGGATCAAGCTCTGCTATTGTAAGTGTTAGGATAGAGTTTTCATCGTGATGGGTTTTTGGTTTAAAGAAATTTAGGATTTCGTCGAGGTCCTCGATGGTATCATCTTCCACATAGACTTGTTCATAATGTTTCTGTTCGCTTTCCTTGGCATCATAGATATTTTGTGGTCCAAATTCAAAAGGTCTATCTTCTGCGTTATGTTCTTCCTGAGAAAGGGATATAGAATCAGTGTCATCTAGGATATCAGTAGTAGCATTGGAGCAGGTACCCCATTCATATTCATTGGAATCTGTCTCATAGGCATCATCCCAGATTCTATCTGTACTGTAAACAGGTGTGTCGTATGGTGAAAACAAATCTTTGATGATGGATGTTCATAGACTGTGCTTCCTCGGGGAGGAATAACGGTATCTGGAGATGACCTGATTTGTTCTTGAGATATTGGTGTTTGAATATGAGCTACTACTGCAGATAGGGCCTTCTTGTGACTTAGAAGCTTTTCCTGATGTAACTTCTGATCTTGATGTGCCCGTGCCTTGCGGATTGTTTCTGCTGATTCAAAAAGTGCTTCCTGCTAGGATTCTTCTTTGTACTTCTTCTTTTCCTTCCATTGAGGTTTTGTAGTTGTGTGTGTCGGCCATTTCAATAGGAATGTGAGTTTAGAACCCAATTCTGCTTTGTTTCTACTAGGTTGTGAAGGAAGATCTATAGGTTCCGTGACTCCTTCCTTGTGTTTCCCAATAGGTCCTTTACCGCCATATCTCATTTGCTTCATGATTAAGTAGCCTTTTCCATACAGGTGTGTTGGTAGAACAATGTCTAGAGAGGCTGCTCTATGATCTTCTTCCTCATCTTTGTATAACCAGCTAAGAACGTCCTTGTCCTCTGATTCATGTGCTAGAGTACCCAATTGGATGAAGGTACCATCAAATTTAGTGATGGGCTGAGTAGCCAGTTGTGTTGATGTAGTAGGCAAACCATGCGATCTAGGTGAGGTTGGCAATTTTGCCAAACATAAAGGCTCCAAAGAGTATTCTCCCATGCCTTGGTCTTTGATTTGCATTTTCTGCTTGAAGTCTCCCCATAAGGAGTTGGGCTTTGCTGTTTGCAGATCTGATGTCAAGGATTGCTGCTTTTCTCTATTATGAGGAACCAAACTATCTTGGGCTGCCCCCATTGCATTTCAATGTTGAAATGGATTGTGATCAGCTGATATGGAGATTTCTTGTCCTTCATAAGGAAACTTGACACACTGGTGATATGTAGAAGGTACTGCTTGCATTTCATGTATCCAGGGTCATCCTAATAAGATATTGTAGGTGAGATCAATATCTAAGACCTGACATATAGTATCCTTTTGTACTGGTCCTACTTGAATAGGTAATATCACTGTGCCTTTAGAGGATCTTTCCTCATCATCATATGCTTTTGTGGTAATTTTCTTGCAGGGATCAATAGATTCTTCTGAGAAGCCTAATGCACGGATAAGCTTTAAAGTACATATATTAAGTCCGGCTCCTCCATCTATTAAGACTCTTTTTACTCGGTGTTTGCAAACAATGACTTCAATATGGAGAGGAGTATTATGTGGATGGCTCAAGGAAGTATTATCATGCTCTGAAAAGGTGAGGTTATGAGGTTCTGTCATATGGGCGACCATGGCTTGAAATCTGTCTGTATCTAGATTTTGAGGTACATTTGTTTCCAATAGCGCTTGCTCCAATATGTCTTTGTGCTTGGGTGATAGTTTCAATAATTCTAGGATAGATATCTGAGCGGGAGTTTTGCGTAGTTGGCTAACCAAGTCATATTGGATTTTTGGTGTGGTAGTTGTAGGTGCAGTATGTCCCTTTAAGACATATTTCTGAGTTCGGGTTGTGACATTGACAGATTCATGATCATGCCGATCTCGAATGGTGATAACATTGACTTGATGATCTTCAGCGGATATGTGGTTGATGGTGTTATTGTAGATGTGATTAATATGAGCTCCGCATGTATCATCTGAAGTTGATGCTCCTTCTTTATTGTAATTTGGAAGAGGATTTTTGAAGGCTCCGTGATCACCATTTGTTTTGAGACCATCAACTGTTAAGTCACCTCGATCAATCATGTCCTGTACTATGTGTTTCAATCTCATGCACTCGTTTGTTCTATGACCCTTATTGCGATGGAAATCACAATAGTGCAAATCATTCCACCAAGGTGGTTTGATCGGGGGCTCATAGTTGTTGATTCGAGGCAACGAAAGAATCTTGTTTGCCAAAAGTTCTCTGAATGCGGATTCTAATGATTGTCCCAGTGGTGTGAAGATACATTTTTGGAAATTGTTCGTGTTGTTGCGTGAATTGTTGTTAGGTCCTGGATTCATGTTTTTGTTTTGAGTATCGTTGGTGTTGTTCGTGTTGAGTTGTCCTTGATCATTGTTGGGTGCATATGTGTTAGCACTAGGAGTAGCATTTTTAGGATTTTTCAGATTTTGAGGATTTCCGGATAATGCAAGCATGGGTTGTTTAGATTTGGGATCATATGATTCATTGTTGCCTTTGTTTTTGTTTTGAGTCCAAAATCGAGATTTGTCAAGGTTGGTGTTGTTCTGATTATTGTAATTTGACGAGTTTGTTCCTTCCTTGTAGAATTTGAGTGTTCCCTTTTTGACACAGGCTTCCTCTACTTGAATGCCATTTTCAATCAATTTAGCGAAAGATGGTATGCATTGAAGTTTTAGTCTGTAACTCATTTCGTCGTTCAAGTTATCGATGAAGATTTCCATTTTCTCCTTTTCAGGAATATCTCGAGGATATCTAGATACCATGCATCGCCAGCGTTGAAGGAATGCCATGAATGTTTCATTGTTCTTTTGTTTGGTGTTGCAAACATCTAGCATGGTTATCGCATGTTGAATGTTGTAGGAATAGTGGGTGATGAATTTGTTAACCAATTCATCAAATGATCTAACAGGTGGAAAAATTTTGGATAACCATTCCATGGTTTGTCCTCCCAGGCTCCTGGGGAATAACCTCATTAAATAGGTGTCATCATGAGCAGATTCAAGGCTCAGTGTGCAAAATTCTCGAACATGATCCCGGGGATCACTTTTCCCATCATATTTATCAAATTTGGGAACATCCGAGTTTGGAGGAAAAGGCACCATGTTCAATCTTCTGTCAAATGGATAAGGAAAAATTTCATTTAAAGAGTACCATACTGTTGTCCCTTGTTGCATATCTTGTATTTGTCTTTGCAACATTTGCATTTGTTGGGTAAGAGAAATCAAATGTGTATTATCTTATTGAGGGAAGAGTTCTTCCCTCGTATTTGTTCTTAGCTGAAAAGGTGTGGTAAACGGTATGTTTTGTTCTGGAGTTTCGAGCTCAGGTACACGCATTTCTGGTATGTGTTGTTCTGGAATGTGTTGTTCAGGTATGTGAGTGTCTTCTTCTCTTTGTTGTTCTTGATATGTATATTGTCGAGACCTAGTTTGAAAAATGTTTGCGTCGAAATCTTCAGGAAGTTTAACGCCTTTACTTGTAAGCATGAGCAGATACTTTTCTTTGTCATTTTCCATGAGCTTTTCTACAAGTTTTTGGAAGGAAGGGTTTTCTTGACATTCCCAAAGAAGTGCTTCAGTAATTTCAATTTCTTCTACGGGTGGAACTTCAAAAGGATTTGATAATCTGTGATTCATACTTGATTCTGCGTGTGTCTCGCTCTGTTTGTCTCGTTGAGAGAAAGTGACAGGGATTTTAGTAGAAACTTTCAGTGATGAAAGGAACAAAATCCTCTTCGATGTGTTGCTTGGGGGTTGGTGGTTCTGGTCAGGATGTGTTATATGTGATGCACTCGTCGGGTAAGAATGCTAGATTGATCTTTCCGCCGCGGTTTATAGTTTGATTGAAAGCAGACTTTTGACAGTATGCTCTTGTCTTCAAGGGTTCTTTGTCAAATTCGCTAGATTTATTTTGGATATACTTTTTGACGTGATGAAGGAATACCCGATGAGATTTGAAGAGTTGACGATTGATGTATAAAAATTTATTTCTCTTGATGAATTTGGAAAAACTAGGTTGTTGTTTCTTCAACGTAATGTTACGATAGAGGTTCTTTCTTCTCAAAATAAGGGGATTAGTCATGCATGAGTGATCAATGGTTTCCTTTGATTTGTTTGGATTCAGTTGAATCTTGTTTTTGAAAATTTCAAATCTTACTTTATCAGAGTGAAGGTTTAGATGTCCCTTCACGACAAAGCGTGTCAAATGATATGGATAAAAGCTTCCCGATCTGGAAACTGGATTTGACAATTTGAAAATTCTAAACAAGTGTTTTGAGATAAAAATCCATAAGATGGTAAAGGATTCTGATGACACTGATGATGAAATTTTTTTGGATTATGATAGGAGAGACATCCTCTATTGTGCGATTTGTTTAGGATTCTGACAACGTTTGTTTGACACAAATTTAGCTTGAGAAAAAATTTTAATGTTTTGTTTTTGTCACTCTGTTTGATGAAAACTGTTGTCTGATGAAAAAGGCTTCTAAAAGGTTTTTGAAAATTTCAAAATTTTCTCGGTTTTGCTCTCTGTTTTTCAGCCTTGGATCACGCGCTAGACCAGAGCCTACACGCGCTACTTAATTTACTCGATGCGCTAAAAGAATAAGCACACGCGCTAAACTGCCCCTAGACACGAGCTAAAGTTTGGATTCATCGAAAATTGTTGTTTAACTGATGTAAAAGTTATGCGCTATCCTGGGTCTTCAACGCGCTGATTGTGCGACACTATGCGCTAATGTTTCTATGCCACGCGCTAAGCTGTTTCTTACACGTGCTAAAGTTTAGACTGTTGAAATTTGTTGTTGAATTTGTTTGGAGAAGCTACGCGCTATACTGGGCCTGTCATGCACTAAATTTTACACTCTATGCGCTAGTTATTGGTTTCTACGCGCTGAGATGTTGCTTCCACGCGCTAGACTGTTGTTAAGATGCGCTAAATAATTTTGCACTGTGTTGCCTTAAGATGAAAACGCTACTGTTTTGGACTAACGTGCTAACTTGAGGTTTTGATGCGCTGAAAAAGTTGTTCCACGTGCTAAGAGATTGCTCTTATGCGCTAGACTGCACTGATTTTTTCTTTGGTTCGATTTTTTGTTGATTTTTGAAAGTTTTTGTGAATTTTTCAAGCTTGATGGATGATTTTCTGAAAAAATAAATACAAGCACAGCACCAAAAGTACAACCATTCTGCCTAATCTAACAAAAAGTGTATGTTCTTGCGAGGATGTGTTCGAATCCCCAATGTTTTAACAGGTTTGGATACAAGTAAGGCATTTCAGAAAGACTCTTTAGTCAAGGGTCATAAATAACATCATAGCCCACTAGTCTCGATACTCCGTCAGCTCAAACAGCCGTGTCACCCCTAGAGGGCGCCCTTTTTTTGCCTTTTGCCAGAAATTAACCCAAAGTGAATCGCTTCACAGTTGAGTAGTTATCTTGGGAGATATATGGTGAGTAATCTTGGGGGTGGATTCTTCTCCACCCTTGCACTATGATGTTATAAATGTCTGGTTACTGACTCGACTCAAAGTTTCTATTTCTATGGTTCGTAATCAGGCTTCCCATTCGGCCGTCAGTGATAAACTCCCTCAAGAGGCTTCCCAACCTTTAGAACAAAGGCTTTACGTATCTCAAGGATACTGGGGGAAGGCTAATCACTACACGCAACCATTGAAAAGGACTTTCGTCACTTTCCACATTTGATTATAGTGGGTTGGAATTCTTGGCATCAAAGTTGTTTCCCACTTAGGTCGTTCCCTTCACACCAGCCATAAATGGCTTTAAGAGTTGATTGCAACTCCTCGGGAAGGCAGGCCTGCTAAAGGATGTAAATGTTTGAATTTAAAGAAAGCTGTAAGAGTGGGCTGGATTTTTGATCACCCAGTTAAGGGAAGAGCATATTCCTTCCACTTTCGAGACAAAGCAATCAATTTTATTTTAACCTTTCAAATCAGTGATTTGCTAAAATCTATGCGAAGATGTTGCTCCACAAAACATGATGTTCATTTTATTCCGTCAAAACAATGATTGTCTGATCTATGAAAAGAAATTGTCAACAAAGCAAAGTTTCAATTTTGCGGTCAACAAAAGAAATCATTTTTTTAAAATAAAGTGGCCCGCTCCACCTGTAAGAAAATTGTTAGAGTCCTGCAAACAAAAAGTAAAATGTTAGATGATTTGGGGGACTTCTACAAGTCTAAAATTTCAGTTCAGTTACAATAATTTTTTTTTTTTTTTTGTCTGTGATGTGCTACAGAACAGACTGTACGCGCTACAATATATATTAGATGCGCTAAAATTGATGACCACGCGCTACTCTGTCTTCTGAATGCGTTACTCTGTGTTTTGGAAGCGTTGTTCTATCTTTTTCTTTTTCCCGCCCTGGGTCTTGCAGTAAATTTGAAATATGATGCGCCAACTTTTGAAATACACGCACTGGATGATGGTCTATAAGCACTGAACTGTGGATCGTATGCGCTATTCTGGTTATTTAATGCGCTACTTTGTGTTTCACCCACATCGAGACCTACAAGAAATATATCAGTGGGGTTATGCGCTAAATGATGGTCTTTACACGCTAAAGTATGGCCCTCATGCGCTAAACAGTGAGCAGGATCCGCTAAACTGTTATTTGGATGTGCTAGGGAATGTTTCCCACGCACCGATTCCTGTTTCCAGCGGACCTGCAAAAATGATTAATTTCAAAAACCGATTTGTTATTTGGGGTCGGGCCCCATGGTGGGCGCTAGAAATGTATGCGGGAAAAGTGGGCTGATAGAACTCAATATGTGAAAATTTAGTTAAATACTAGTCCACACACACATATGACTTCTTGATGCAAGCTATGGAGTAATAACGTATTACTCAGCTTCCCAAGGAGGGTCTCATGGTTCTCTATCTCACAATGTCCCTCAAACCAATGTTTTTGCTCTCAGATCACTGAGCAAAATGGTTTAGGGATGGCAAATGCAAGAACGAGGGATGCTTTGATAGATTTTGGTATGAGATGCATTCTAAGCTATGCATGATTTTAGAAATGCAATAAACTAGATTATAAGATGACAAGGTTAGTATGAGTACTATCCTAACATGATATATTTAGTCTATGATTGAGCTAAATGATAAAGAAATTATTCTAAACATGCATATTTAGACTAGCTTCTATTCTAAAGAGAGGCTAAATGATGAGCATAAAAATGATATATGAAAGCTTGAATGTATTTGAGCATAAGTGTGATACTACAAATTTGAGGGATGATTGTTAAAATGGAGGAATGAGAGCTCTATTTATAGCAAGAATAGGGCAATGGATGGTCAGGATTGAATGGTTTAATCAATGGTTGAGTTTGAAAGTTGGGGATCCATGTGCACAATTGGCACCAATGAAATGGTGACAAGTGTCAACATAGGGTTGGGTTGAGAGAAGAGGTTGGAGGCATTAAAGGCTTGAGAAGACCTCATGGTTATCTAAAGGCTAAGGGTCAAGTCTAAGTTAGGCTTACCCACTGGATTAAGAGTTAATCCAAGGATAAACCTTTGTGCAAATGATTAAGAGATAATCATGGTCAAAGCATTAAAGGCCTGATGAGACCCTTGGGTTAGATAGAGGTTGAGTCAAAACAAATGTTTTAACCATGTAGGAGGGTTTGAGTTAACCATTAATGGTTATTGGAGACTTTGGGAATTAAGTGGTTGAAGGTTGAAAGCCTTCAATGGTTATCAAAGACTTTGAGCCAATTAGTGGTTGAAGGTTGAAAACCTTTAATGGTTATCAAAGACTTTAAGGGTTTTGAGAAGTGACTTCCCTTTTCTTAGGGATGTGACAAAGTTTAGAGGAGGAGTTAGGTTAATTAGAAGTGATTAGAAGATTCTAGAAGGGATTAGAAAGGGGTTTGGGATTTTGCAAGTGGATGGAGGGATAATAGGATTTAATTGAAATAATTTAATTCAATTTGGTTGCAATTTGGGGAAATTAAATAAAATAGATTTATTCAATTTGGGATAACTATTTAATGAAATTTGAATTTAATTAAAAGTGGATAGGGGGGTTTATTGAATAAAATGATTTATTCATTAAATGGGTATAGTGAATTTAATTTAAATAAATTGAGTAATTTACTTAATTAAATAGAGGAATGTGGGTAATTTAATTAAATTAGATTTAATTAAATAGAGAAATGAACATAAAATATTCATTTAGGAATGTGGTCATTTTTATACGTCTACAAATTATATTTGCATATTGACAACAGGTGGAAGTATGCCATGGACTTAGAGAAATAGCTGAGAGAAAGAAGTCTGGTACATCTTTTCCCAGACATGTCGGTAGACGAGATTACCGAACATCTGAAAAACTGCCACACAAAATTCCTAGTCAAGCAAAGAGCCTTGAAATTAATGAATGGCCTTTACTTGGATGTAGAGAATGAGACCAAAGAAAAATGGTAGGAAATCTTTCGAATCAAGAATGCTGGTGAGCAAGCTGAAGTTGAAATAGTTGATGTCACCGAGCAAGATCCTGATATCATCGAGCAAGATCTTGCTGACACTATACAAGTTGATGAGGATATCATGGACACCGAGACACCATAAAAAGAAATGATAGAAGGGAATTCTTATGCCCAACTTGTATCCAGTGAATTAGTTTTGAAACAAGTTCAACCTTATCCTCCGGTCAATCTGCCTGTTTCAACCAAGGCCCCTCAGGATACGAAACAAGGCATAGAAGGTCACAAGTCAACAACAGGAGAAGGTACTTCTCAAGAATAGACCTCTCAAGCTCCCTCTAGCACTGAAAATGTTTCAACTGAGACACAAAGCTCAGAGAAACCAAAGGACACTACAGAGGCTAAAGAAACCGACCAAAGTGTTACCTCTACAAAGCAACCTACCGAGGGTCAACAAGCCTCCCAAGCCATTGTTTTAGTTCAACCAATGAAAGGTAAAGAAAAGAAAATGAAAAAGCATAGTTTCAAATTAGATTTGTCAAAACCAATAGTGTTTCCCAATGTTGATATATCTAAATTAAAAGGGCAAGCACTCATTGAATTCGGTGAACTATGCAAAGCCAAAGCCGAACAGGAGAAGCAAATCGCTATTCAAAAGAAAAATAAAGTACTTCAGAAGGTGAAAGCACTCTTAACCGATATGCTACCTGAAGTAATAGTGACAAAAGATGCCGCCATCCACAATCAATTGGATGAACTCCTAACCAATATAGAGACATCTAGAGTAGATGCATCTGAATATTTGAGCAAGTTAAAGGACAAGGAGCTCACTGCTAAAATGATTGAAGAGGTACAAAAAGCTATTGCTATTGGCAAAGTTAAACTTGTCAAATTTATTGCTGAGTTGACCCCTCAACTCAAGCACATTCTTTATTTATTTTAGAAACTCTGTACATTTTCTTTATTCATTAAAGATATTAAAAATAATACTAAAGTGATTGAGAAAGAGATCACCGATCTCTCAAATAAGTTGACCACTGAGCCAAATTCCATTCAGAATTTTTATACAAAGTTACAAAAGCTCATGGCTCAATAATTGGAACTCAGGAATGAAGAGCACAAGATAAGGATGGACATAATGACACTTCAAACATTATTCATTCCTCGTCTTTCATCCGTCCAGGAACAGATCAACAAAGCTACCTCCCTATCCACTTAGCAAGAGGGAAGCACCTTAGATGGACTAATTTCACTATTAGCTGACATTACAGCTCAGAATTCACTTATGGACAGTGTTAAGGATGCCCTCTCTGCCGCTCTCACAGATGCCAGAATGAAGTACAGATCCATTTTTGACCAGTTGCCACCACCAAATGGTAACTAAGTTTTGATGTTTGTCAAAAAGGGGGAGTGAGTATCGTATCAAAGTATATAGAGGAATGTAGTATACAGGGGGAGTATACCGAGTAGTGATCACCAAACAAAACCCAGTACAAAATATTGATCACCGAGCATGCAAAATCAGAGTTTTGTACAGTATATTGATAAGGGGAGTATATCTGAATATACTATTTCATTGAAAAAAGTATATGCTGTCAGTTTTGTCAAAATTTTGTAAGTATATAGATTTTTGAGTTATGACTTTGAAAGTAGTTTTGTCAAACATCTCAACTAATGTCAAAAGGGGAGATTGTTACTACTTATTATAGTTGCCATTAGTTTTATATCCAAAGTCATTCTATATACTCTAGTCGGTTACTACTACCGAAACATTCAATCAGTATGCATAGAGCAGTCAGTTATAGAAGAAAGTAGTCACAAAGCCCAGTATTTACCAAGTTGTCTACCGAGTAACATTCCATGTCTACCGAGCAGAAACAATGATACACCGAGTTGATATACACCGAGGGAATTATGTTACTAGATTCATTGAATCTAGACACACATGGGAAAACATGTTACAAGATCGAGGAACATAGAACTGTTATCACATTGGAAATTGCACTTAAAGATTTGTGTGATTTTGAGGTCATCTATCCAATGAAGTATTTTGTATGGTTATTCATTTGATAAATCATGTTTGTAAGATCGAAGCAATGAACTTGATCACCGACATAAGATATCTATTTATACAGCATGAATTGAGGATCAAAATATATGAAAAAAAAGAAGAGATGAATGTGTGTGAAGCAAGACACATGTGATAGATAAGGAATCACTGAGTGTTATGACTGTTACAGAGACACAGAGGTCACCGAGAAGTATTTCAGAGAACAGTCAAAGAACACAGTAAACAAAAGGGTTTACCGAGTTACTTTATGGGTTACCGAGGTATGCTATAAGCAAGGTAATCTCATTTTGAGCACATAGAATTTGCTATAACATTCCAGATGTAAAGTTGCAGATATTTGTAAAGATTTTATTGTAATATTTTGAAGTTGTAAGAGAAACCTTTAACAGGGTAAAAGACTCTAACAAAGTCTATAAATTGTAAAACCTTTAACCAGGTGCATCATTTAGAATAAGTGTTGTAAAATCCTTTAGCAAGGTAGATCTAACTATCTTGATACTCCTAATAGGGCAAGCTATCAGAAATAGCTGAACATGTAGCTCTAACCGAGCAACCTTTATTATTGTAGTAGTGAAGTTGTGAGTGCCATCCCCACTGCAGTTTTTCTCTCTAACCAAGAGTTTCTGTGTAACCAAAATATATGTGTTATGGAGTGAATCATGTATGATTGTTATTTATTTGTTTTAGCTTTATGTTATGTTACAATAGTTTGTAGTTTATGCATAATAGTGAAGATATTGTTGATAAAATGATTTGAAGTACTGATTCACCCCTCCCCTCTCAGTACATTAGCTTTCCATATTGGGCCTAATAGTTATAGCATGGTGCAGAGGTTGGTTCCCTAAAAGATAAGGGGTTAGAGCTCCTTGGGTTGGATCCCTAAATCTTTGTAATCTAGTGTTTTACCTATGAGGCTAGATTGGAGCAGTAGTCTCCAACAACTTTTCTCACCAATATTTTTCCCATATTGAGTTTTCCTTGTACATCTGGTGTTGTGAGTTGCATTTGTGTGATTGATCTCTTTGGCTTTCCTTCCTACTTTACCAGTTTCATTGTTAAATTTCTTAAGTTAGTAATAGGCATTCTGGAGTTGTTTTCAAAGGTCAAAAAGTTTAGGAACCACTGATTCACCCCCCTCTCTAAGTGGTTATCTATGTTCAACATGAGATGCTTATGTAATTTAGGTGTCAGTATTATGTCTGCATTATCAGAGAGAGGTGATTGTGCGAAAAAGAGATTTATCATTCAGTGAAGTGTCATGGTGAGATTGGTGTTGCAAAGCAGACAATTGTGCTTAATTGGAACTGTCATCACACATTTGTAGATGCTATCATTGTAGCTCATTCCTTCCAGATTGTAGTCTAAATCATATTGTAAATCAGTGAGACTTCCTTGAGGGTTGTATCCTTCTGGCCATATATCTTTTGACCAATGCGCTCTATGCAGTGTGCCTGAATGCATGTACATTCCCCATTGTAAAATTTTCACATACTAGTGCACAGTATCATCTTACTGTGGGTAGGTTCCCACTGTGGTTTTTCTCTTAGCTGTGTTTTCCACATCAAAATCTTGGTGTTGTGTGTTGTGCTATTAATTTGTTTATCTATTTATTGCTGTAGTATTCCTTCTTGATTGTTGCTAACAATTGGTATCAAAGCTATATCCTTCGGTAGAAGCTTAATTGCTTGAGGAGATCTCGGATGACAACTCAAGGTATTATTTTCAAGAAGGAAAATCCAAGGTTTGATGGAAGCAACTATATTGTGTGGAAGAGATGGATGGAGGTGCATTTGAAATGTCTTGGAGAAGATTACTGGAAGATTACTAAGAATGTCCATGTTGTTCCTCAGAATGGAGCGTCCACTCCTGATTAGGTTAAGAAATCTGAATATATCATCAGAGAAAAGGAAGCATTGCTTAGTGCCCTAACTGATTATGAAATGATAAATGTTATGGAACTTCAGACCGCACATGAGATTTGGGTGAAGCTTGAAATCCTGTATGAAGGTGATAGTCAAGTGGAAGTTGCTAAGTTGCATAGTTTAAAAGGAAAGTATGAGACATTGCAGATGAGAGATGATGAGAACATACATTCATACATGGCTAAGGTGAATGAGCTTGTCCTTGGTATCAGATCTACTAGTGGAAAATTGAAGAAGATGAGATTGTTACTAAGGTGTTGAGATCTTTTCCTCCTTATAAACACAAGGTTGTTGCTATTGATGAGATCTGAAGTGTAACTACAGTCACAAGAGATGTGTTGGTTGGAAAACATGCTACATTTGAGATGAGCAAATTTGGAGAATCGCATGGAAAGTCTGAGATAATAATCAAAGCATCAAAATTTGTGTGCGGTAAGAAAAAATATCATCCTAATGAGTGCAGGATATCCAAATATGAAAGAGAAAGAAGAGAGATAACAAAGCAAGAAAGAGAGCTTGATGAGATTGAAGCGATGATTTTCCGGAATTGCCTAAAGGTGCTAGTAAGTATGATGGAAATTTACCTCTGAAATGTTTTTCTTGTAATAAGATATGACATTTTTCTTCTAGATGCCCGCAGAGAATGGCTAAGTATGACCGACATGATAAGTTTCATAGGAATGATAGATATGAGAAGCATGAAAAGTATGATAAGCCTTATAAGTATAATCAAAAGTTTAGGAACTAGAAGAACTATTATTATGCTGCAGATGAAGAATCAGAACGAGATGAAGTTGTGTTTATTGCCATTAAAGAGGATAGACCCGTGCCTATTGATTCCACTGGTTGTTCTATTGAGGAGAAAGCTTTGGCTGTAAAGGTAGAAGAAAAGGGTGAATGGGTGATTGACAACAGTTGTTCACATCATATGACCGGTGACAAACACAAATTTGTAAGTATGGAAAGGTATGATGGTGGAATAGTTAGATTTGGAGATGACAAAGCCAGTGTAATCTGTGGGACATGTTTTATTTATTTTTGATGGTAAGCATAACACTGATGATGTCTTGTATGTTGAAGGTTTGAAGCATAATCTTTTGAGTGTTAGACAAATAGTTGATAAGGTTTATCATCTACAATTCAAAGATGGTAAATGTAAGATCTTGAATGCCTCCGGTATAGAAATTGCATCTAGGACTAAGACTGAAGGTAACATTTTTCATTTTAATGCTAGTGAGAAAAGTTGTTTGATTGCTAAATTAGATGAGAGTTGGTTGCGACATAGAAGAATGTGTCATGTAAACTTTGATTAATTGATAAAGATCAGTTCTACACAAGTTGTTAGGGATCTGCCTAAGATTGTTAAACCTGTTAATCTGGTATGTAAGAAATTTTAGTTGGGAAAACAAACAAGAATTTCTTTTAAGAGTAAATGGTATACATCAGATGGATTGTTAGATCTTGTGCATACTGACCTATGTGGACCTACAAATGTTAAAAGTGTCCAGGGTGATAGATATTTTATGCTACTAATTGATGATTATTCCATAATGATGTGGGTTGTCTTTTTGAAGGAAAATTCAGAAGCATTTGAGAAATTCAAGATATTCAAAGCTAAAGTTGAAAATAAGTCCAAAATGAAGGTAAAGTGTCTGAGATCTAACAGAGGTGGAAAATTGTGTTCTAGTGAGTTTAATTCTTTCCATGAGATGCATGGAATCATAAGACAACTATCTGCTCCTAGGACCCCATAATAGAATGTGATTGTTGAAAGGAAGAATTGTACTGTTTTAGATGCTACAAGAACCATGTTGATTGAAGGAAATGTTTTGTAGGTCTACTGGAGAGATGCTATTAGCACCACAGTCAATACATTCAATAGAGTTCATATCAAATGTGATACCGGTAAGATCCCTTATGAGCTTTGGTTTGGTCATGTTCCTACTATAAAATATTTGAAAGTTTTTGGTAGCAAATGCTATATCAAGAGAGATGAGGATATTGGAAAGTTTGATGCTAGAAGTGATGAAGGTACCTTTTTGGATATTCTACAAATAGAAAATTCTACCAGTGCTATAATAAGAGAATGTGAAAGATAGTTGAGAGTGAAAATGTGAAGGTAGATGAAAACCTTGGGAAGGAGATCAAAGCTTATGATGAAGGTCAACATGTTTTTTTATCTCCTATTAAGCCTGAAGAGCCTAACCAGAATGATCTGGTAGAGATTGTTAATCTGGATATTGCTGCTGCTAATGATGTGCAGGAACTTGAAGATCAATATATTCAGAAGACTCCAAGGTATGTAAGATTGAATCATTCTAAGAATCAAATTATTGGTGACAAGAATAAAGTTATGATAACTAGAAGAAGGTTAGCCATAGAAGAAATATGTTTGATTTCTACAGTTGAACCTAAAGATGTTGTTGAAGCCTGTAAAGATGATATTGGATAAGAGGCATGGAAGAAGAGTTAGATCAGATTGAAAAGATCAACACTTGGGAACTTGTGCCTAGACCTAATGATAAAAATGTTATTGGTACTAAATGGGTTTTTAGGAACAAATTGAATGAAGCCAGTAAAGTAGTTAGAAATAAAGCCAGATTGGTCTGCAAAGGATATTCATAGCAAGAAGGGATTGATTATGAAGAAACTTTTTCTCTGGTTGTCAGAATTGAAGCTATTAGATTTTTGCTTTCTTATGCTGCTTATAAAGATTTCAAGGTATATTAGATGGATTTGTCAAATCTGCATTTTTGATTGGCGATCTAGAAGAAGTTTACATTGAACAACCTGATGGATTTTCACTGTCAGATGACGAAGACATGGTATGTAAGTTGAAGAAAGCACTTTATGGATTGAAACAAGCCCCTAGAGCCTGGTATGCTAGATTAGACAAATACTTGCTAAAATTGGGATTTATCAAAGGTGATGCTGATAGTAATTTGTACTTTAAGATTTGAATTGGATAACATTTTCATTGTTGAAGTCTTTGTTGATGACATTATTTTTGGTGGTGATGATGAATGAGTATGAAGTTTGTTGGTGATATGAATTTTTTTTTGAGATGTCTATGATTGGTGAGATGAAGTTTTTCTTAGGTTTGCAGATTGCACAAACAAGAAAAGGTATCTTTATATCTCAAACTAAGTATATGAAGGAATTGTTGAAGAAGTTTGGATTAGATGATTCCAAACTGGTTGGAACTCGTATGGTGACTGGTTGTAGATTATCTAAAAATGATGAATCTCCTAAAGCTAATCAGAGTCTGTACAGATCTATGGTTGGTGGATTTCTATATCTTACTCAGACTAGACCTGGCATTATGCATGTTGTGTGTATGGCTGCTAGATATCAAGATGATCCAAAGGAAAGTCATGTCATTGCTATTAAAAGAATATTCAAATATCTAAAGGGAACTAAGGATTATGGTTTAGGGTATCCAAAGAATGACGATTTCATATCATGTGCTTACACTGATGTAGATTGGGCTGGTGATGTTGATGATTGGAAGAGTACTATTGGTGGAGCATTCTTTTTAGGTAAGAAGTTGGTTTTATGGGCTAGCAAGAAACAAGATTTAGTATCTTTATCTACTGTTGAAGCTGAGTACAAATTGCTATTGCTAGTAATTGCACTCAGATAGTTTGGATGAAACAAATGTTGAAAGATATCAAAGTTATTTATGACGAGCCTACTGTTATATACCGTAATAATTCCAGTGCTATAAACATGTCTAAGAATCCAGTGCAACATTCAAAGACTAAGCATATATCAATTAATATAATTACTTGAGAGAGAAAGTCAGTGAATAGAAGGTGAAGATGGAATATGTATCTACTAAGGAACAAATTACTGATATTTTCACTAAGCCTTTTCCTGTAGATACATTTGTCTATTTGAGAGACAAGTTAGGGGTATCCACCCCTCTTAATGAGAATTATATGCATTGAGTTGCATCGATCTGATGGAATTTAGAGCCTTATTATTTTATCTGGATTGATGAGTTGGTGCTACTCCTCTGCTGGAGTAGTTTGTTGATTTGGTTGTGTATCCCATGGGGAGAGAGATTCATGATTCTATTTTTGGGAGAGAGTTTTATTTTCTATTTTGGAGATCTTTGGCATTTCTTTCAAAGGGGGAGAGAGATCATGTGAAAAAATTCTTTATCTATCTTGATCTTAGGGAGAGTTTGTTGATGATATCTTCTTTCTTTGCATTGACTATTTTTCACATTCATATGTTGTCATCAATGCAAAGGGGGAGATTGTTTGATTATTCAAGAGATTGTTAGATTTGGTTGATCATTGTTACTTCTAGGATATGTTGTTGTCATTGATGTCAACATATTATTGTGAGTTATTCCGGTGAGTTTGGGAAGAGTTTTTAATCTGGTTTTGTAGTTTGGTTGTGTTGATCACTGTTTTGTGGAATTCGGTATTTCCTCTGGTATATTCCAGTGTGATCAGATCTTGTGCTAAATATTTGGATTATTTTTTAGGATGATCTTGTGTATCTTCATTTCAGATGGTTTGTGATTTTTTTCTCCACAAGTTATCTTTCCTCATGAGAGTTGTTGATTGGTTGTGTTCTTGAGCTTTGAGATGTTGACCGATGATTTGAAAAGAGGCATTGGTGCAAGTGTTCTGAATAATTCTAACATGCTTGTTGGTGTTTCCTAGTCATGTTCTATTTGTTTTAGCGATCCACGTTGATCGTTGTGCGAGTTTTGGTGATTTATATGAAGCAGTGATGATTTGTGTGTTATGTAGTATTTTTGGTGGTGTAGCATGTTGCAGTTGATCTTGGCGGGATTTCTGGTGGATGTAATCATTCGGGAATTTGAATTAGGTCCATGAAATGTAATGTAAATCATAATATTGGTCTAATGGTTGATCTTTGTAGTTTGCAATGTATATTTTGTAATTGTGAGATGAGGGTTGAGGGTTTAGTCGACCTTGTTATCAAGGTTGATGATTTGTATATATAGGTGAGATGTTTATGTAATTTAGGTGTCGATATTGTGTCTACATTATTAGAGAGAGGTGAATGTGTGAACAAGAGATTTATCATTCGGTCAAGTGTTGTGGTGAGATTGGTGTTGCAAAGCAGACAACTAGGATTAACCGGAACTGTCATCAAGCATTTATAGATGCTATCATTGCAGTTCATTCCTTCCAGATTGTAGTTTGAATCTTATTGTAAGTTAGTGAGACTTCCCTGAAGGTTGTAGCCTTCTGGGTATATATTTTTTGAGTAGTGAGCTCTAGGTAGTGTGCTTGAATGCATGTGCATTCCCCACTATAATATTTTCACATACTACTACAGAGTATCATCTTACTGTGGGTAGGTTCCCACCATGGTTCTTCCCTTAACCAAGTTTTCCATGCCAAAATCTTGGTGTTGTGTGTTGTTTTGTTAATTTGCTTATCTGTTATTACTATAATTTATTAGTTTATGTTTTGGAGTTTAATTTGTTGTGATCCGGTGAAGACCGATTCAACCCCACCCCCTATCAATCTTCCTTCTTGATTGATGCTAACATGGTTGTCTTTCTGAAGGAAAAATCAGAAGCATTTGAGAAATTCAAGATATTTAAAGCTAAAGTTGAAACTAAGTTCGGATTGAAGATGAAGTGTCTGAGATCTAATAGATGTGGAGAATTTTGTTCTGGTGAGTTCAATTCTTTCTATGAGATGCATGGAATCAAAAGATAACTATTTTCTCCTAGGACCCCACAATAAAATGGGATTGTTGAAAGGAAGAACCATACTATTTTAGATGTTGCAAGAGACATGTTGATTGAAGGAAATATTCCACTAGTCTACTAGAGAGAAGTTATTGGCACTACAATCTATACATTCAATAGAGTTCATATCAAAGTTGATACCAGTAAGACCCCTTATGAGCCTTGGTTTGGTCACATTTCTACTGTGAAATATTTCAAAGTTTTTGGTAGCAAATTCTATATCAAGAGAGATGAGGACATTGGAAAGTTTGATGCTAGAAGTGATGAAGGTATCTTTTTGGGATATTCTACAAATATCAAAGTCTACTAGTGTTATAATAAAAAACTGAGAAAGATAGTTGAAAGTGCAAATGTGAAGGTGGATGAAAACCTTGGGAAGGAGATTAGAGCTTATGATGAAGGTCAACATTTTGTTTTAGCTCCTATTTAGCCCGAAGAGCCTAAGAAAAATGATTTGATAGAGACTATTAATCCAGATGTTGTTGTTGCTAGTGATGATATGTAGGAAACCAAAGATCAGAACAATCAGAAGACTCTAAGGTATGCCAGACTAAATCATTCTGAGAATCAGATTACTGGTGATAATAATAAAGGTGTGATGACTAGAAGAAGGTTAGCTGCAGAAGAAGTATGTTTGATTTCTAAAGTTGAACCTAAAGATGTTGTTGAAGCTTGTAAATATGATAACTGGATAGGAGCCATGGAAGAAGAGTTAGATCAGATTGAAAAGAACAACACTTGGGAACTTGTGCCTAGACCTAAGGATAAAAATGTTATTGGTACTAAATGGGTTTTTAGGAACAAATTGAATGAAGCCAATGAAGTAGTTAGAAGTAAAGCCAGACTGGTCTACAAAGGATATTCACAACAAGAAGGGATTGATTATGAAAAAAAAATTTCTCCAGTTGCAAGAATTGAAGCTATTAGATTATTGCTTGCTTATGCTGCTTATAGAGTGTAAAGGTTAGAAAATGATGAGTGATAGATCAAGAGGAAAACTAACCCTTTCCCTTGAAAAGAGATGACGGATTCACTATTGATTATCCTTCAAGCACTTTTCACAATTACATTAGGAAGATAAGGGATAATACACTAGATTCAATCTCCATACAAAGATGATAGATTGAATTCTAAATGAATTAAGAATGTTAGGATGATCCTTTCTTCCTTTGTTTGATTTAGAAAGGAATATTGATTGAATTATGTAGTGTGAAAGTGACAAAGAATCAATTATATCTTGAGATCAGAATATGGGATGAAGTTGTGCACAGGGAATGTCAAGATGAAGTCGTCCTGCAAATTTGATGAAAAGTTGTCCAGACCATGGCGGGAATGTACACGGTCCTCCAAAAAATCTGCGAAATGAAAAGGGTTTTTCAGCCTCTGTGAATGAAACCCGAATCCGAAAGTACAACTACACACCTGCAACCTCAAGGGAGGTTGTAGTAGCAATGTTGATAGAAATGCTTTTGTGGATTTGAATGTTGAAAAGGATCTCCTCTTCAATGGTTGAATCCTTAACTTGAATGCAACACCTAGCCTTGAAGGGAGACTTGAGAATGCTCAATGCTGGAAAAGAATGCTTGAATGCTTGATCACTTATGCAACTTGAATCTCTCCAATTTCAACCTATCCAACTTATCTGATTTCCACCTTTATGTAAATGAGAGGATGAATGCGCCTTAAATACATGCTGGTGGATTTGACTTTTGTCACAGGTCGACATTGGGGAGGTTTCTCACCCAAGGCACAACCCATAAGGCATGCTCTAGGAAGGGTCTTTCCCTAAAATAGGGCAGGGAAAGGGGCGCCACACCCCTACCCTACCCCTTTATTTAGGGCAAAAATGCAGTCGAGGTGATGCAGAGGCCAAGGAAGAAGCTATTTTCACAAGCCGAGCACTCTCTGGTCTCCGATTAGGCTAGAGGATTCGAGTTTGCATGCGTGAGGACCCTAATGCAGTCATAAATTACTAAGGTCACAATTTTATGATACTACATTTAACCCCCACTTTAGCAGGAGTATAAGTGTATGACCATACTGCCAATAAAATACAAGGAAACAAGATTGAAAGACTTTCACCATGTCAAGGAGGAAAGATGTGCCAAGCCCCCAGTGGACTTAGGATCTTACGACTTCGATTGACAAAGTAAAAGGGAAGATTGAGAAGGGGAGAACCGTGGCTACAAGTAGAAAGGTTCCCTTCACTATGAGTCATGAAAGCAAGGATAAAAATATTACAAAGAAAAGAAAAGCTCACTAAGTAATTCTAAGTATCACTAGAAGGAAAATATGAGCGGAGTGTATGCCCCCATGTTAAAGTGATTGCACGTGCCTTATCGGGAGGGATTTCTGTAAGGTAGGATACACCCAAGAGAGAGAAGAGAGGAGCACATTATCACAAGGATTTAGCCCCCCCAATAGAGGTATACACCCAAGGATAATGAACACAAAACACGAGGTAGTGTCACTCTCCTCGGGGTTAGTATGATGTATGATAACTCATGTATATCATTTATGTATATGCATATAATAATCTTCACTCCCCAAAGAAGGACACTACCTTAGAAGAAAGGGAAGAGAGGATGTCTTTTGAGTCAACATGAAAGAGACCAAGAAAAGATCCCAATGCTTTGCATCATCCCCAAGTAGACATTAAGGGAACAAAAGAAGAATAGGGATACAAATAGAAGAATGGTCACAAAAGAGAAAGAAAGGAGAGATAAATATCTGCAATACTAATATTGCTAATCTAGAACGACATCCACCTCCCGATCTTGCTGATAACTATTTTAGGGAAGGCGACAAACATGCCAGAGGAGCGATATTGAGCACAATAGATGGAGCTATCATAAGATCCAAACAGGGACTATGCTCATGTTGTAAGTCACTTTGTTCGATTCTAGGAGCTAGGATTAAAGTTTGACAAAACTCATCCGATAAATGTTTGTCCACATCAAGATACTCATACTCACTATCAAAAACATTAGGAGTTGTATTGCCATTATGAATAACATATTCACCCATTTCTTCATAAAAGTTTAAAGCAAGTGGAGAAAGAACATGAATAGGAGTAAAATCATCACATGTTTTATACAACTTATTATTTGGAGATATAGGTTGAATATCTTGCTTATGAGAAAAGGGAATCATATCAACTTTTGGAGTTTGAGGAGATTGAGTATTTTGAGGGATAGATTCATGAAATAGAACAAGGAATCTTTGTCGATGTTTTCTCGTACAACAATTCCATCGATTCTTAGTGGAAGGATGAGAAGGAGGAGGAACACTTGAAGAAGTAGGAATGGCTTTTTCCTTTATAGTGGAAGGTTTAGGCTAAGTTATTTTTGGTTGAACAATAGGAGAAGAAAGCATCTTCTCTTGATAAGAGGAAGGAGATGGAACTGCACCATAGAAAGGAGGAATATTAGGTTTAGAAAGGAGATCAAGTCCATTATGAGGAGGAGGTATAGGTCTAACCTTAGGAGTAATATTGTTGTTCTCCTTAAGAGAAGGCAAAGTCACATCCATAGGAGTAGGTGGAAAATTTTCCTTAGGAGGGAGATTAGTTCTATTGGAGAGGGGAATAACCTCATCTTGAAGAATAATAGGAATGTCAAGTGTTGGCGATCTAGGCTAACTTAAGGATAAGATCATATTGTTCTTCCATTTTTTATAAGATTGAAAAAGAGAATCTCTCCTTGATGGAAGAGATTGAAATTGTTTAGGCCAAAAGAGATCAATAGGAATGCCAAGGCTTATGTCGGATGGACAAAATAAGATATGGTTCATGGTTATGATTTCTCCATTGTGAGGAAATTTAAGACACTTGTGGATTGGAGAATCAATAGCCTTCATGGAAGATAACCAAGGATAGACCAACTTCACATGGAATTGCTCAGAAGAAGTTATGATAATAGAGTCAAGATTCATGGATTTTGTATGGACTTCAATAGGAAGGGTGATAGAGCCAATGGTAGGACAAAAAAAACCATCACACAACTTCACAACTACATTGGAAGCATCATATAGTGGTTTATGCTATCATAAAGTGAAAAGATACTCTTTAGTTATGACAATAACCATGCAAAAGGGATCAATCAGGGCACCACGGCAAGGGATATCCTTAACCTTTGCAACTATGTACAAAGGGCCATTGGGTGCTCTAATGGTCTCACTAGGGTCAAATGTAATACAAGGATCCTTAGGCATATCCTGTGTTTGTACCATATTAACTAGATTTGGAGCCATACAAATGAATACTTCAAAAGTGAGAGAATTAAGCACAATCTCAATAACGTTAGAGGTATGAGATGGCAAGGGATCAGTGAAAATATTAAGATTTTGATTAGGAGGAGAAATTAATTTATTCCCTTTATCATTCAAACTTGCCATAGACATAATATTAATATCAATCAAGTCTTGAACCTTATTTTTCAATGCAAAACATTTCTCAGTATCATGACTAGGTTGACGATGAAATTGGCAAAATGAATTTTTATCAAAATGAGGAGATGCAAGTTTGGAAGGATCAACTTGTTTTATAGGAGGAAGTTTGATAATATTTCTATTCAATAACTGAGACATAATACTATGCAAAGATTCATTCAAAGGAGTAAACTATCTTTCCCTTTGGAAAAATCTAGAAATAGGAGGCACACCTGTTGTAGCATTCACATGGTTGTTGTTGATTGGATCATTGAACTTGATGAAGCTTTTTGTTGGTTTAAACTTCACAAATGGTTTTTAAATACTCTCCCCCTTATCACTCTGATCCATAGGAGTGGATTTCTCCATTTGAGTCACAACCAGTTGAAAATTGTGGAGTGTTGTGCACAATTGCAGAAATGAAGTAAACTCGGACAAAAGAAGCTTTTCCTTGATATCTTTTTGTAAATTAGAAATGGAAATTCTTTGAATATAATTATCAAGTCAATGGAAAGAAATTTGAGCACAAAAATGCTTATATCTACTAGTGAAATTAGTCACTTTTTCTTTAACACCTTGTTTACGATGCATTAAATCAGTCAAAGTGATTTTAGGACCAATGTTGTTTTTAAATTGTTGGATGAAAGCATTTTCTAGTTGGTGAAAGGAAGTGATAGAATAAGAATGCAAAGAGCAATACCATTGTAAGGCCTTATCTATTAGTGTTCTTGTAAATAATTTTGCAAGCAATCATTGATCATAAGAAAAATCAGTACACAAGGTTTGAAATGTTTTGACATGCATAAGAGGCTCACCTTTTCCATTATAGAGTTCCAATTGAGGGATCTCCACATGTTTAGGTGGTGTGACTTTAACAATATCAAGAGAAAGTGGGCTCACAAAATCAAAGGTGGGCACACTAAACTTGGATTGACTCATGGAAGCAATTTATTGTTGTAAGGAAGACACAGTTTGAGCAAGATTGTTGATTGTCATTTTGATAGAAGAGGTCATGTTAGACATAGGTGATTGAGAAGGTGGTGTGATATTGTTGAAAGAAGGCATGGACTAAGAATAAGGTGATGGGACACTATGATAGGTAGGCATACGTGATGAATCGGTAGGAAAAGGGACACTTAAAGGAGAAATAAAGTTGTTGAAGGAATTGCCCCCTTGTGTCACACTGATTGGTTGGGGGATAATAGGAACATGCATGGAAGTCATAGGTAATGATGGAGGGTTAAATGAAGAAGAGGGATTTCCCCCATGACCTATGGTTGTAGGTATGACAATTTGAGTTGAAGTAGCCATGATGTTAGATGTGAAAGTAGGAATACTAGTCATAGGATTAGTCAAAGGAATAGAAGAATTGACTTGTGTTGAAAGTTGTGAGTAACCTAGGGTTTTGACATAACTCTTGATAGGGATGACATTATGATTAACAATATGTACAATGCCACACAATATATCAATTCCATTCTTATCATTTTGAAGCATGCATTTAAGACCTTTAATTAATGGAAGAGCTTCACTATTAGGGTATTCTTGGGACATCCATTGTTAAAATATATCAAATTGATTGTCCAATGTAGACAGTTGATCTAAAGAAATCCCAGTGAAAGATTCTTCTCCATCATGGGATACATCAATGGGGTGAATAGGCACATGATTAGGATGAGAAGAATTAGCATGATCCTCATTAAAGAAGTTACCCAAATTAGGCTCCATCTCCTCGGTAATTAAACCTTGGGAAGCCTTAATTCTAATGCTTTGTCTAATGGGGATAGGATAGGTAGGACTAATAGTGGTAAAACTCATGCACAAAAGGGAAAATTTGAATTTTGAATTGTAGAACAAAGCTTACAAAATTGAGTTATGCAAAATTTAAGAAAATAATGATTATACAATTTGAACTTTGTTGGAGAAAGAGGATGACACAATTTCCAAAAATGAAAGGAAATTGGAATTTTAAAATTAGGGCCAAGGGAGTACCACCTAATTTTAAAATCAGGGCAGACAATTATTAACCTCTTAATTTTAAATTTTTTTCTTGAAAGTTGAAATGTTGAATTTTGAAGGTATTTCCAATTCTAGAGGGATCAAAAATCAATAAAATCAACTAATCTTCTCAATTTAAGCTAGTAAATATAGTCATAACAGTCCCGAAATTTTGGGAAAAAAGTTGAGGACCGTGGCGGGAACGTACATGGTCCAATTGGGTATATGCACAAAGATGCTGGTTAGAAAGGTGGACACCACCCAAAAAGAACATGGAAAAACAAGAAGCATGTACACAGTTCTAAAATTTGAATTCACTGCATATGCGCTTAGGTTTGTTGTTCCCGAGCATAAAGAAGGTACGTATGCGTTGATTTTAGGAAAATGAGCATGTATGCGCTACCTCTAGGAAAATGAGCATGTACGCGCTACTTATAAGAAAATGAGCGCATATGCACTAATAATCCCAAGAGAACTATGTACGCAGTGCCTGTAAAAAAAAGTTTTTTAAAAAGAATTAGGTCTTATTTTCCCGTGAATAGCGCGTTTTTACTTTGTTTTTTCTTCATTTTCTCTCCTAAACCGCGAATGGGGTGTTAGATTTCTCCTCCATACTATGGATCAAGGTTAGTTTTTATTTATTTTGTCTTTCTTTTCCGTTTGTTCAATTTGTTTTACATTTTGAATTTAATTTCATTAATTTTGATTAGGTTTTTTCATTTTTTGTTTCAAAAACCAGATTCTTCTAATCCACAACAAGAACAACCAACTGCACCTCTTGAAAACCCACAAGAACAATGAAATGCACCTCCTGAAAACCCACAAGATACACCCCCAATTCCTCCATTTGACTGCACACCCGAAACACAGGAGCAATTAATTAATCAGTTAGGACAAAATACGTCTAAAATCAATAGACTAATTGTTAAATTGAAAACATCCGAACTTGAGCATCATCAATCCCTCACCACTAGCCTATAAACATTAGCTAGTGGTGTCATAGTTGTTTCCACACAAATTACCAAATGGGGAAGCTTTAGGGATAGGTGTCATCAATTTTATGTCGATGGGCGATCATACGAGGGAGAAAAATAAAAATATTAGTAAACAACAAATATGTTCCCTTTTCATTGATCCCAAAACTGGTCAGTCATTCCCTCTTAATGCAAAGAGGTTTCCCATACATTGGTGTAACAATGTGCAGATGAAGAATCTTTTTTGGCAGAGGTGGTGGATGCTCTTTGATGATCCACCTTGTAATAATTATGAGGTGCCATTATATTTTTTGAGAAAAGTATATTGTGAGTTTGTGCTTAATGTGCGCCCAAACTATTTTGACATGAGAGAGTTCCATGGTAGAAGTGGTGGCTTTGTCTAAGATATACCTGGACCTCGTAGGCGACTACCTGTGAAGAGTTGCAACCCCCTAGCACCCAAACCCAAGGTGCATCAGGTTGTCCCAGTAGAGCTGAAAGAGTCGATGGAGCTATAGACTCTTCAGGCGGCCACAATGTTGACTGGTGCCATCATCCAACATGGGACGTTGTTAGCACACCCTATTGTATTGAATGATGAGCCATTAGGTGGCGAAAAAGAGCCCATCCAACATATGTGTGTCAGTTACTCAGGGATATGCTCCAGGATAGATGATGCAGCCGATGCAAATGGATCCTCATCTAATCTGTGCACGATTCACTAGAGTAGATGTCAGGCCCGCACGACTGAGGATTTTGCACTGATAGGTGACTTGATGGACATGGTGTTTGCCCATGAGCGATAGACACAGGTGTGCTGATTTGAATTCATAGCATTTTATTTATCAGTCACTTTAAATTTGTAATTACATAAATGAATTTTTATTTATACATCGATTTAAATTAAGACAAATAATATGTATTTCAGGATGTTGCAGTGGTATCTCATACTCCTCCCCCAGTTACTATAGCTGCAACTTCGATGCCTAAGGTATAAATTTTGTAACATGTTAAAATAGAATAGTACACTTTAAATTCAAAAAATACAAGATATACTAACTATCTTTAATGCTTGGTCCAATTTTTGGTTTGTAGGTGTTGACAGGGGACCAAATGTCCCAGATTGATGACATCGCGCTGTCAGCGATCGATTTTGGCCTACAAGGCTATACGGTATCATATTTTGTACAACCCTTTTTATGTATTGTTTTGATGGAATATGCAAGTCATTTCATTTTAGATTTTTAAAATTATGTTTAATTTATTATCTGTACTAATATCTCATGTTAATTTTGTTTTTTTAGGGTACCCCCTCCGCATCTAGGGCTCGTCCTAAGAAAAAGAATTCTTCGAAGACGCCAAAACATGGGATGAAGGTAATTGAACATATTTTTAGTTGTACAATTGTTTGAAAATGTTGAAATCAAGTATTAGTTGGGGTTTGTAGATTCATTAGTGTTTTGTGTCTACTTTACATGTACAACGACGATTGAGCTATGTGGATTTGCTGAATGCACCTGATTCGCCCATGGATCAAGAGAGGGCGAAGGTATGTATCTCTACTTTATTTTATTGATTTCATGATTATATGCACGCGTACATGTGAACTTGTGATATATTATAATCTTATAATTTTTTCATACAGGAAATATCCATACCTATTTCATCAATGGCAAACACTCCTTCGTGCACTCGAGAAGCATCTTGGGATCCAGTACACTTTTGTTTGATATGTAAAATTAATTGTTTTTAACCTAAAATACTTATCATTATATTAATTGTATTTAATCTTTGAACATTTTTTGTATAGGTAATAGTGACAGTTCTCCATCGATAGTGAGCCATCCTCAGTCCATTGGAGAAGCATATCAGGCACAGGTACGTCATTGTTCTCTATATTATATCTTTTAAGTGTTTTTGATATATTTATGTTAGTATATTGTATCATTTATACATTTAATCTATAATAGACCCCTACGTGTTACGGCCATAACGTGGATCCATTGAAGTATGTCTTCACGAAAACTCCTAAGAGTGACAAGGAGAGGAGAGCGAAGACATTAGCTCCCAGATCAGCCGATGAGGTAATCTATATTTCAATTGCAAAGGAATTATAGTTAAATTCATAGTTATGTTGTTAATTGTGAACTATTTTGTACAAAAGAATTCTAACTTGGCTTTTGAATTATGGTTTTGCAGCCATCTACAGAGCCGCGTATTGCATCGAAGAGGCTTGATTTTGATGATCCACCACAAGTTTAGGATCATATAGTTTTAGTTTTGGTCATAGAATGACCAATACATGTACATATATTCTACATTTTTATTGTATATCGATTTGGACATGGGATATGCCACATTTTCGTAATACTTGTAGTGACTTGGCAGACATGCCTTTTTATATATATATATATATAAATATCGATATTTGATCCAATAAATGTGTACTGAGTTCATTATTTTGTATTCATTGTATTTTGTGGTTGTCCTTTTCTAAATTTAATTGATCATTTGCCTATGTAATCAACAATATGAATATAAACAACAAAAATATATGATATAAAACATTGCAATCGTGGAATATGATTTGATAAAATTTCCAAAATATTGAATTAACCCTACAAAACTCCTTGTATCCAGTTCATTATTGTGTATTCGTTGTATTTTGTGGCTGCCCTTTTATAAATTTAAATGAATATTTGCATATTTAATAAAAAATATGAATATAAACAACAATAAATGTTTGGTGCGAGAGCACACTCACGCTCGCAATGGTCAAATTTTGTTCATCGTGTGCACAAAACGATGTTGCGAGCATGTCTGGGTGGGAAGGTTTACGCTAGGCATGCCCCTGTCGTGCATCCCAAAGCGTTGTAACGTTGAGAGTCATACCAAACCGGTGCGATCTCTCAAGTGCCCAAAGTCCAAAAAATTGTCAAAATTTGATGGACTGTTTCTTCAAATCCAGGACATATGGTCAATCTGTTTTAACCCATGGGGTCGCGTGAGTCTCCTCTATAATGGCGTATCTCAATTATTGACGACTCATAGCCATTTTCAATTGGTAACATTTTTTTGCTTGCTGCAAAAACTGTCAGTTGCATGCAATGCAAAGTTGCAAGATTGTCTAGAATTGATTCAGTTCATCATGTGCACAAACCAACATCGCAAGCATTTCTAGGTGGGCAATTTTATGCTAGGCATGCCCCTATCATGCATCCCAAAGCGCCGGAATGTTGAGAGTCATACCGTATCGATGCGATCTCTCAAGTGCCCTGAGTCCAAAAAATCATCAAAATTTGATGAACTATTTCTTCAAATCCAGGACACATATGGTCAACTTGTTTGAACTCATGGGGTTGTGTGAGGGTCCTCTACAATAGCCTATCTCAGTTTTTAACGACTCAAAGCCATTTTCAATTGGTAGCATTTTTTTGCCTGCTGCAAAAACCGTCAGTTGCAAGATTGGCTAGAATTGATTCGGTTTGTCGTGCACACAAACTGACTTCACGAACGCATTTGGGTGGGCAGGTTTATGCTAAGCATGCCCCTTTCATGCATCCCAAAACACCAAAACGTTGAGAGTCATACCGTACCGAGACGATCTCTTAAGTGCCATGAGTCCAAAACATTATCAAAATTTGATGGACTATTTCTTCAAATCCAGGACACATATGGTCAATCCATTTGAACCTATGGGGTTGCATGAGGCTCCTCTTTAATGGCCTATCTTAGTTTTTGATGACTCAGAGCCATTTTCAATTGGTAGCATTTTGTCGCCTATTGCAAAAACCGTCAGTTGCATGCAATGCAAAGTTGCAAGATTGGATAGAATTGATTTGGTTCATCATGTGCACAAATCGGTGTCACGAGTGCGTCTAGGTGGTAATTTTTATGCTAGGCATGCCCCTTTTATGCATCCCAAAGAATCGGAACATCGAGAGTCATACCGTACCAAGGCGATCTCTCAAGTGCCATGAGTCCAAAAAATTATCAAAATTTTACGGTTTGTTTCTTCAAATCCAGGACACATATGGTCAATCCGTTTGAACCTATGGGGTCATGTGAGGCTCCTCTACAATGGCCTATCTCTATTTTTGACAACTCAGAGCCATTTTCAATTGGTAGCATTTTTTTGCCTGCTACAAAAACCGTCATTTGCATGCAATGCAAAGTTGCAAGATTGGCTAGAATTGATTCGGTTCGTCATGTGTACAAACCAACATTGTGAGCGCATCTAGGTGGGTATTTTTATGCTAGGCATGCCCCTATCATGCATCCCAAAGTGTCAGAACGTTGAGAGTCATACCATACCAGTGCAATCTCTCAAGTGCCTTGAGTCCAAAAAATTGTCAAAATTTGACGGATTATTTCTTCAAATCCAGGACACATATGGTCAATCCATTTGAACCCATGGGGTCACATGAGTCTCCTCTACAATGGCCTATCTCTATTTTTGACGACTTGGAGCCATTTTCAATTGGTAGCATTTTTTCGTCTGCTGCAAAAATCATTAGTTGCATGCAATGCAAAGTTGCAAGATTGACTAGAATTGATTTGGTTCGTCGTGTGCACAAACCGACATCACGAGCACATCTGGGTGGGAATTTTTATGCTAGGCATTCCTCTGTCATGCATCCCAAAGCACTGGAACGTTGAGAGTCATACCGTACCAGAGCGATCTCTCAAGTGCTATGAATCCAAAAAATTGTCAAAATTTGACGGACTATTTCTTCCAATCCAGGAAACATATGGTCAATCTGTTTGAATCCGTGGGGTTGTGTGAGGCTCCTCTACAATGGCCTATCTCTATTTTTGATGAATCGGAGCCATTTTCAATTGGTAGCATTTTTTCGCCTGCTGCAAAACCCATCAGTTGCATGCAATGCAAAGTTGCAGGATTCGCTAGAATTGATTCAATTCATCGTGTGCACAAACCGACATCATGAGTGCATCTGAGTGGGTAGTTTTATGCTAGGCATGCCCCTTTTGTGCATCCCAAAGCTTGACAACTTTTTTGACAATTTTTGCTCAAATTGTATCTAGTCTCAATCTATGACCCCTATGACCCAATAATGACTCAAATAATTCTCTATGACTATACAAGTATCAATAATTCTCATGATTGACTAGGGATACATCACATATACTCAAAACATAGTCACAAAACATTGACACACAAAATAGTCACATATTATTCAAAAATTTGCCTCTAAATATGGTCAAATCAGCTCTTGGCTATTTGATTATACAAAAAAATGTCTTACAAATCATCCCATGGGCTTTCATACAAAATTTGGCATTACAATATTTGCGATTTAGCTCATCGCCATTTTAATATAAAAATAATCTCATGGGCTTTTATACAAATTTGGCATTAAAATATGTCTGATTAAGCTCATCGCCATTTTAATATACAAAATTTGGCATGTGCATATGTACAAATCTGCTCATTGCCATTTAAAGATACAAAATTATGCCCCTAAACATGTAAAAATCAGCTCACGGGCTCTTATATATGCAAAAATCGAATATAGAACAATTCGTCGATGATTTATACAAAATTCTCAAAATCATTCTACTTTGAACCATAGAATCAATCAAGTGAGCCTTCGGGATTGGCTCTAACCCGTATTGTGTCAAGTATTGCCTCGTGGTCAGATTCACGAACTTTCCATAAAATCTTGTTATGAGTTCTACCACGATACTTCATCAAATGAATATTTGTTGTAACAACAAGGTTAGAAAAATGAAGTATATGTTTGTGTGTTTCAAAGTCCTCAAACAACCAAACATCATAATTCTTGATAGGATATCTCCGAAGCCATGTTCCTGTCACGAAAACAGACCCTATTGGGTACTCAATACCCTCTCCATCAATGATTGTGGTTGTCAATTTTCTTTTTGGCTCAACACAACGACACAAATAGTAATTTGTTCCTTCTTCATTGTTCTCTTTTGCAACAACTGCATACACATGACCTACATTTTATAAAGTGTTAATTAATACCAAAAATAAAGTATGATGAACAACAAAATGAACCAAAACAATACTTGCAAAAAAATTAACTGAAAAAATCCCCTGAATCCGCTAGGTCGGATACATGGTCAAAATCCACTGATGTGTCCATCTGGCTCAATTTAAGTGCTTTGGGAATTTGATATGAATCAATGGGAACCAACAGTCTACAAGATCATTTGTCAACCCACTCTTGTGATTCACATTCTTCCCACAAACAATACATGCATGAAGAGCAAAAACATACCATCTGAACCATATAAATTACCAATGAACTTGAATTTGAACTCATAAATGAGTGCATGTCACTTGATCCTACAACTATACAACAATCTAGATAGTTTTCAATGTTAGATTCAGTGATCAACCAAAAATATCTATGAACCATTGACATTCCTGGATTACCTGGACCCATCATAGACTTACACCATCGCACAATTGTTTCTTCATCTATCAACTCAGCACCACCTTCATACTTCAATTCTTCTCTAGCTAGGGTTATTTTCACACATGCTTCTGCACCATCGTGCTCTCCCTTACTGTTGTCTTCAAAATCTGATTCCCTTTAACATTCTTAAAATAATATAACTAAGCTCAGTGCAGAAGAGACATCAAAGATAAGGAAATTCTCAAGACAACATATGACAAGGTTTGATTAAACCTTCTACACTTCAGACTTACTCAAAGCCCAGGTGGGTATACCCTTTGCGAATTGAATTCACACTTTCAAACATAAACCCACAGCAAACCAGTCCAGAAAACCAGTGGATCTATTCACCTTGAAATCAACTGAAAATAAAGAATGGAAACTATACTTAGATTCAGCATTTCAATCAACAAAACATGCAATAAACCCCTTCAATCAATACCAGTGCCTTATCCAAGGTTACAAAGTCATCTAAACTCAGATAATATTCCTCAAACAAAACATCTTTATGCATCCCATTGGCTTGGTTTCTATTAATCCTTGTATATGCCTGACACCTATGAGAATTTATGCATCCCAAATTAAGCTATGATCATCAAGATTCAAAGTCTCTTCCAAAGAGTTTACTGGTATAAGTGATCCCCGCATCTTTAATTTCCCTCCTAAAGAGAAAAGCTAAAGAACACTTTTACTAAAATTGCTTTGCAATTCCATTCAAACAGAACAACCCTAGATTATTTAGAATGAAAACAGTAAACAAATTCACAAACACACTTGAAGACAACACAAAGCTTTACTCAAAACCGATGGTCTGTATATTGATATTTAGTTCAAGAAATATTACAAGAAATTTTTGATTCTCCATTAAACTTAGAAAAGCTCAGATAAATTTCTGCAGCGTTTTCTTACAATTTTTTGCGATCTCTTTTCCTCTAGTCCTGGTATCCATTTATAACAACATGGATGCACAAAGCTTTGGACTTCTCAAGGAGAGTTTGTTACAATCATTTCTTTCAAAATAAAGAGGTTACAAGCTTTTCGCAAAAGTAGTTACAAGCTCTTTTTCGGCCTCTGCAGTTTCTTCAACAAGTTGTTCAGTTGCAACCTCTTCTACCTTTTTAGGGGCGCTCTCCAACTATTCTGGATAATGGGTGGCATATTTAATTGTCCACTCACCATACACCTCTTTTGTCGACCATGAGAAACTAATCACTTTATCTTTAGTCTTAGTCAACCTTTTCCAAGAATTTCTCATTTTGTTGACTTCTGAATTGAGAAAACCATAATGTGACTTAATTTTCTCTATCTCTTGAATTGTCAAAACAAAGAAAGAAGCATCATCTAAATCAATAATTCCTTTAACTCTTGCTGATAATTTAGCTTCTATTTCCTTAAGCCACATTTGTTTGTCCTTTAACTGATCCGGGCTAGCAAAAACTCTTGGGAGCAACTCAAAAACTTGGTCAGTGTATTCCTTCTTGCACAGATTAACCTTCCTATCCACATTATCCACCTCTACTACTAATTGTACTAAGATTTTGGCGACATCAGAAGTGGATTTAATGATGGGATTGGCCCTTGCTTCATCGCATGATACACACATAAACTCTAAATCTTGCTCCCTAGGCCTCCATCTGTCAAAAATAGGCATCAAAATGGCCTTGTCTCTCCTGAGCTCATTCCATATTTCCATAATTTTACCTACATTGTTGTAGAGAAATGAGGCATTTATTGTATTCGCAAAACTGGAAATTGTAGCCCTTACTTTCTCCTCATATTTCTCTACATATAAGGCCTGAGCCTGTTTCAAATTTTCTAATTCTTGGGGAGTGATTTCAATCACTTGAGAGCTGGAGGGTGCTGGAGATGGTGGAAACTCAATGATAGGGCTGGTAGGTGGAGGTCTTGCAAGAGAAGAGGAAATCATCAGTGTTGAAGACTCACCTTGATGGTATTGTCCAGTCAACTGGCTCTGCAACTTGGCAATGATGCTATCCTTACCTCTTACCTCCTCCTTGGCATTGTTATAAGCCTTCAAAACTGTTTCCAGCTTAATTTGGAGGGCCTCTTTCTCTTTGGCTTCCTTCTCTGCTACTACAACACTAAATTTTGCAGTCTCTAACATAGTGCTAGCAGCCTTTACTACCCCTATACTCTGCACTCTCTTCACCATCATTCCACCAAGGTAAGTTGACCCTGGGGTGTCTTTGCTTTTCTTACTCTCATTTCTCTTAAGAGACCACATGACGAGTACAGCATTATCCTTATTGAAAGTAACCCCCTCCATAGGTTTAGTCTCTTTTCTCATTGCATCTAATACCAAGGCATCTACAATATCCCATTCGGGTAAGATAAGCACTCCAGCTTGTGCTACCATATCTCTTCCTTGCTCAGGGGTGATGGTTTTGAATTCTTCCATCATCTCTTGCTTTATTTCTTCTTCCACCAGGGCTGGATCTTTATTGGGCTGCTCAGCCTTTCTTGTTCCACATCTAGCATTATATTTATCTATGTGTTATTTCCATATAAACTGCATAAATGCTTCTGATGTGACAAAATTGTTATCAGCTAAAAAGGCACTACTTGCCTATCTTATCTCAGGATCCCACTCCTGGCCTTTAAGTTCAGTGGTGGTGATATCCATTTCAGCAGCGATGGGTTCTACTGGCATTCCTTCCTCCACTTCATCATAAGTGTATGCGATTTCCCCTAGACTACCTAACTGAAGGAGTTGCTCAACTGCTGCTTGCTCATTTCCTATATGGATAGGGGATTGGGATGGGGAAAACAAAGGTGTATCTGATTATACTTATTTCCCCACCCTTTTCTTCTTTGGGCTCTCTTGGATGTCAATGACATCTTGTATCTTCCTCTTTCCTTTGGAGGTAGAGGGCTCCCCTGTTGTAGGCACCAGCACACTATAACTAGATTTCTTATGCAGTGTGTAATCACCAGGAGGGATTGCCTTGCTAGAAGCTGATCTACTTAGGATCATTCTTTCCTTCTCAGGGTTGCTCTTGATTACAGCTTCCCTCTTCTCCTTCAGTGTCTACATCACATCCTCAAAACAGACAATCAAAAACTTTATTTTCTCTTCCAGTGGAAAAAAGCTAGACAATGGGTCATAGCTGGCATCAAACTGATGCACAAAATCCAAGGCTTTCTTATAAGCCACCCACTTCTCTTTCCTTATCTCCTGCTCATCTAGATTAAACTCATTTCTGATGAGGTCTTCAGGAAACTGGAATTGATGAGGCCTACCTCTGCATGCTACCTTTTTCCTAAACATACCGTTGAAGAAGTCTTCTGGATCAGCACACCTGGACACTACAGTGGACAAATGATAAGGCTTGAGGAAATCCTCAAAGCAATTCCAGCCTCCTTTTGTTATTACAAATTGGTGAGCTATGGTAGCTGTAGGGAAAATAGTCCCTTTACCCCTGCCTGTCAACTCTGCCTCTTGCAAGCCACCAATTTGTCTAAGGATCTCCATGATTCCCACTTTGAGAGGGACCTGATAAGGTAACAAAAATGGGGTGCCCCTGAAACCAAAAACTCTGAAAACTATGGAGACTGGATACAAGTAAATGTCACCCCAGTTATGAACAATTTTTATGTTCTCTGTGAATTCTTTTGGTCTCATGAATTCCAGAAGAACTTTGGGGATTCTTGGGTTCTTAGAGCAGAGGAGAGTTCTTATCTTTGATGCAAAATATTTATCAAACTTTAAAAAACTAGCATCCTCTGTATCCCATGACAACACAATACTCCATAATTGTACCGGCATTTTTTCTCCTTCCTTCTCCTTAACAAGGTCCAGTCCACCAGCAAAGTAATCACCACCTTTGAAGAGAAAGAGATGCATCAGGAGTGAGTACCATCCGAAAGGCCTATCTACCTTTCCATTGTTGATTCCTATTAACCCTCCATGAATAGCATCAACAATGAAAGATGCATAATCAAATGTAATTGCAAGAGAAGGATTCAAAATCTGAGCAATCATTAACAAGTAATGATTTGGCATATTTGCTTCAGCATCTTCTCCCAAAACTTGGCAAAGTGCCCAATACATTCCTTTAGCCCTCAAGGTGAACATACTTAATGAAAAGGGTTCTTGAGTGTTGGGTCCTACAACTGTTAACCCTCCTATTTTCACAAAAAACTCCTTGAGAGGCCCACTCCTGAGATGACTCCTCTGTGCATTGTAAATTTGGGCCAATGATATGAAATTTATAGGTTCTAAAAAATTGGTGAATTCATTGAGCCCAAAAGCTATCCTAAACTCTTCAGCATTAATCTCAACAAGGGTTTTCCCATTTACATCCTGAATGCTTCTTGTGACTGGATCATAGTTGAGCGCAATTTGGGTCAGCAAATCTGTGTCCATAAATACCCCTGGGACAACTAACTTCCCGACATCTAATTCCCAAGTACAGTTTTGCGGGGCAGGAGAATTTCTCATTCCGAATCCAACTTTAAACAACCCCAACCCAGAGAATCCAACCTGTGGGTCTCTCAACTAGTTACCCTTGTCATATAATCCTTCTCCTATCTTTAATCGGGGAGCTTTGGGTACTAATTCTTTTGCCTTTGATGCCTGATTAGTTGACAACGTCAACTGTTCTAAAAAATCATCACAAACACTCCTCTCTGAATAGTTAACCTTACCAGAAAATTCTCTTTTAGGAGCCATTTTGAAAACGTAAGAAATGAATACCACTCCTAAACAATTCTGTGATGAATCAATTATCTTATTTAAAACACTACACAAGAATACGAGAGAACCTGTTCTTCGCTTGAAGGAATTTTCTCTACAACTGAACTGACTTGCTCTGTACCTAAAGAAAATAACTCTACATCTGCTCTTCTGCAAAATCCTTTAAAAGATATCTTCACCCAATTGATAGGAAATCAAATTTTGTACTCTGGGCCTTAACTAAAACATTGATTCCACATGCTTCGGTCGTCCCTTCAAAATTGAATTCATACGAGAATTCGTATTTTTCGCTCCAACGGGTCACAATGTTCCTGCAAGTGTTTCATTTTTCTCTTTCGCAACTTCGCGAAGCATAACTATCGGGCAGCTTAGTCTTGCGAAATAGCGCCGACCGTCCGATCAAAAGAAACTTGATCGAGCGTTAGATTAACTAACAACTTTGGCATCTTCTTCAATTGCATTGGGTTCATACTGTAAATCAAATGTGTCTTCTTTAATTACATTAGGTGCATTATGTTCATTTGGTAAAACGAATTGAGATGTTGAGAATGACATACCTTCTTTTCCCATTGTTCTTATGTCACATAATTTCTTCATACGTTGCCTTTGTCTTTCCTTTTCAACCTCTCGTTGTTCCACTGTTCCATGCTTGTTCTTTCTCATGGTTGATATAGGTTGTCCTAAATAGAATCATATTACATATATATGTAAACAAAAGTTCATAAACAAACAAATAACCATAAATATGCATCTTATCACTGTTTTTTGGAATCAAACTATTAAAGAATAACAATACTATTGACAAAACTAATAAGAACAACAATTCAATTATTTAAAATCATGCAAAAACAAAAAAAATCACTTACTTCTATGTATAAAATAGTGATAGAAGTGCAGACACAGTTCCAGTGGGGCCTTCAATGACCTCAAAAACTTCTTTTGAGGCCGTTGAGGCCCTTGGGCATCTAAAACTACATCTATGTATTGTGTACGTGCTACATTAATAACCACGTACATGTTGTTAGTCCATAAAATGTTGGTAAGCCCAATGGTATTTTTTTCCCCATTTTGTACTAATAAGTAGCACGTATGCGCTCCTAAGCCTAAAAAAATATCATCGCAGGGTAGTGAATAATGGGCTTAGTACCCCATATGCGCTTACAAGTAATAAGTACCACATACGCGCTCCTACATCTTAAAAAAGTTATGGCAAGGCAGTGAACTAATAGGTTCAGTACCCCGTATGCACTATTGGAAGTATACAAAATGTGAATGAAAAGGGAGGGAGGGAGGGAGAGAGAGAGAGGGGGGGATGGGGGAGAGGGGGGAGAGTAGGGGGGAGGGAGAGTGGAGGGGGGGTGGAAGGGAAGCAGGGAGAGATAGAGAGAAGGAGGAGGAGGAGAGGGAGAGGAGAGGGGGGAGGGAGGGGGAGGGCGAGGAAGAAAGAGAGAGAGAGAGAGAGAGAGAGAGAGAGAGAGAGAGAGAGAGAGAGAGAGAGAGAGAGAGAGAGAGATGGAGAGAGAGAGAGGGGGAGGGAAGGTAGAGAAAGGGAGGGAGAGAGAGAAGAGGGGGGAGGTTGGGAGAGAAGAAGGGGTATGGAGGAAGGGAGAGGGAGAGTAGGGGAGGGAGAGAGAAGGGGGGAAGGAGGGAGAGGGAGAGAGGAAGAGAGAGAGGGGGAGGGAGGGAGAGGTAGAGAGTGAGAGAGAGAGAGAGAGAGAGAGAGAGAGAGAGAGAGAGAGAGAGAGAGAGAGAGAGAGAGAGAGAGGAAAGGAGGAGAGGGAGAGAGAGAGAGGGGGGAGGGAAGGTAGAGAGAGAGAGTGAGAGGTAGAGGGAGGGAGAGATGGGGAGAAGAGGGGGAAGGGAGGGAGAGAAGAAGGGAGGGACCTATAACAACACTGAATAGCACACCATAGTACCTACAATGACACCAAATAGTGTCCTAAGGGGTCATAGAACACCATATCACCCCTTAGGACACCATATGATGTTGTTATGTGTCGTATGGTATCTTAAGGGGTTATATGGTGTCCTAAGGGGTCACAGGACACCATATGACCTCTTAGGAAATAATATGACCTCTAATGACACCTAAGGGGTCATATGGTGGGCTAATAAAATGATATATTAAATTTAAAGTTATGAATAGAACATCAGTAGTTTAGTTTTGATATAGCTAAGTTAGACCATTTTCAGCATAAGAGAGACTCCAAGCGAACAAACAACGAGGCTTCGCTAAAAAGAAAGTGTAAGAGATTGAACTAACCCTAAGAGTACTACCTAAGTTCTAAAACATATGATGCTATTAAATTTGCAAGGTTATAGGACTGATCTCGATTGTGGCTATAGGAATTATAGAAGAAGAGAAAGAGGGAGGGAGAGAAGAAGAGAAAGAGGGATGGGGTATGCAGGAAGGGAGAAGGGGAGAGAGAAAGAGAGAGAGGGATGGGGTATGGAGAGAGAGAGAGAGAGAGAGAAGGAGGGGGGAGGGAGAGGAAAAGAGATCAAATCCAAGACACAATATGACCCCTAACAACATCTAAGGGGTCATAGGGTGTACTAAGGGGTGATATGATACTATATTATCCCTTAGCACACCATAGGACCTATAACAACACCAAATAGTGTCCTAAGGGGTCATAGAACACCATATGACCCTTTAGAACACCATATGACCCTTTAGAACACCATATGATGTTGTTATGGGTCATTGGTGTCCTGAGGGGTCATATGACATCCTATGACCCCTTAAGACACCATATGGTGTTGTTATAGGTCGTATGGTGTCTTAAGGGGTCATATGGTGTCCTAAGGGGTCATAGGACATCATATGACCTTATAGGAAATAATACAACCTCTAATGACACCCAAGGGGTCATATGGTGGGCTAACAAAATGATATATTAAATTTAAAGTTATGAATAGAACATCAGTAGTTTAGTTTTGATATAGCTAAGTTAGACAATTGTCGGCATAAGAGAGACTCCAAGTAAACAAACAAAGAGGCTTCACTAAAAAGAAAGTGTAAGAGCTTGAACTAACCTTAATATTACTGCCTAAGTTCTAAAACATATGATGCTATTAAATTTGCAAGGTTATAGGACTTATCTCAATTGTGACTATAGGAATTACAGAAGAAGAGAAAGAGGGATGGGGTATGGAGGAAGGGAGAAGGGGAGAGAGCGAGAGAGAGAGAGGGATAGGTATGGAGGAAGGGAGAAGGGGGGGAAGAGAGAGAGAGAGAGAGAGAGAGAGAGAGAGAGAGAGAAGAAGGAGGGGGGAGGCAAAGGAAGAGAGATCAAATCTAGGACACATTATCACCCTTACAACACAATATGACCCCTAACAACATCTAAGTGGTCATAGGGTGTCCTAAGGGGTCATATGACATTATATTATCCCTTAGCACACCATAGGACCTATAACAACACCAAATAGTGTCCTAAGGGGTCATAGAACACCATATGACCTTTTAGAACACTATATGGTGTTGTTATGGGTCATTGGTGTCTCAAGGGGTCATATTGCATCCTATGACCCCTTAGGGCACCATATGGTGTTGTTATGGGTCATATGGTATCTTAAGGGGTCATATGGTGTCCTAAGGGGTCACAAGACACCATATGACCTCTTAGGAAACAATACAACCTCTAATGACAGCTAAGGGGTCATATGGTGGGCTAATGAATGGTATATTAAATTTAAAGTTACGAATAGAACATCATACAATAGAACACCAGTTGTTTAGTTTTGATATAGCTAAGTTAGACCATTGTCAGCATAAGAGAGACTCCAAGTGAACAAATAATGAGGCTTCACTAAAAAGCAAGTGTAAGAGCTTGACCTAACCCTAAGAGTACTACCCAAGTTCTAAAACATATGACGCTATTAAATTTGCAAGGTTATAGGACTGATCTTGATTGTGACTATAGGAATTACACACTTGATTTCTTTCATGGGTATGTACCGTTCCAAGTCGTTTGACAAGTGATGATCATCATATACTACCATTGCCATGCATACAACAAACTTTAATTTCTTTAGGTGGCAGGCATTTTGTAACAACATGGGAACTCTCGCATACCCACCACTATCATTCTCCAGGACATCATCTATGTTACTCTCCCTCTTTCTCTTCCTACCAGTTGTTTCCTTCTGAAAAACATATTGCAAGTACTCTAACTCATCATGTTGCTTTATTGACACTATTTTCCAAATTTGCTCTGCTCATTAAAAACACATTTGAGAAGAATATTGTTGCAGGTTTCCTTGTTTGTCATGATAATGCACCCGTGGTTCAATTTCAAACCCTATTCCTCCTATTCAATATACACACACAAATCCATCAGTCAATTTTCTTAGGAGAGAATACATGATAAAAATCAAAAGAGGAAGTTGCAGACAAGAAATAAACTCACTTACTTCTATAGAAGTGCAGACACAGTTGCAGTGGGGTATGGAGGGAGTGAGGGAGAGAAGAAGAGAAAGAGGGATGGGGTATGGGGGAAGGGAGAAGGGGAGAGAGTGAGAGAGAGAGAGAGGGATGGGGTATGGAGGAACGAATAAGGGGAGAGAAGGAGGGATTGGGTATGGAGGAAGGGAGAAGGGGAGAGAGGGAGGGAGAGAGAGAGGCATGGGGTATGGAGGAAGGAAGAAGGGGAGAGAGAGAGAGAGAGAGGCACCTTGTATGCGTTTGAGAGGGGGAGACAATGCACTTATATGTGTGTATATATATATTATATATTATATGTATATACACATATTATATATATAATATCATATTATACACATATTATATGTATATAGACATATTATATATACAATATCATATTATACAATAGCGTGCACGCGTTGTTTACAGTAAAAAGAGCACGTACGTGCTTCTTACACCATAAGTACCCCGTACGTGCTTTTTACACCATAAGTACCCCATACGCGTTTTTGACTATTTAGGCTTGGAATTAGGCCTAGATGACAAAGCTACGGTTTGGAAGTTTGATTTCCCTCCATTTCTCTCATTTTTGATGTTTTTTATTTTATCAACTTGGTTTATCGACTTTGTCATCATCAAGTTTACACTTTATCAAGTGGGTATTTCTAAAATTACCACCATATTTTCACCCATCTTCTGATCTTTCTAACCATATAATTTTTTTTCAATTTGAACAACAATAACATATTATTATTGAATTTCTTTTACCAGTGTCTCCATAGTTCTCACAGACATAGGTGCACCATTTTTTTGATAACTTTTGATATACTTATCCAAATTTGAAAAACTTTATATATTATTGTAGTGCACTAGATTCTTTACAATTTAAAAAAAATAAAATTCTATTTTTCAATTTGTTTAGTGCAACTTATGCTTCGCGCATGAACATGTACCTAATATTCAGGATGTGCTCGATTGGAAAAATCATTAAAAAAAATACTCAACAAAAAATTACAAAAAAATACACATCTTCTAGTGCTCACTCTTAACTATCTTTCTGCCAAAGGATTTATCAAAATACTAAATCTAACTATGACTTTTTTGATGCACACGTCAGACACTATGTTATGTTTTTCAAAACAAATCAAAGTCTCTTTTTCATACGTGAAGGATTTGACCCCCTTAATCTTATCGAATTTTGAAAAAAATTAGTAGTTTGGAAACTAGATTTAGAGTACTACAATATTTGTTCTTTGATTATATTCGTATCTTGAGTGGATGACTTTCAAATCTTGCCTCCAAGTTTAGGTTCACCTGATTTTAGAAAAAAAGTGTCCACTTATACCCCCCTTTTTTACCACCATCTTTGTGCACTTACCCAACCAAATTTTTTCAAAATTTTCAGGGATGGATATTTTGATGATTTTAAAGCTAACCCCCAAAAATTGGCAAATTTTACGATCTGTAGATGGGTGAAATGAAGGCACAAAGGTGAAAATAGGACCCTATTAGGGTTTTGAAGAAAAAGAGGAATTGAATTGCAATTTTGAAAAGGGTCAAACCTAATGGATTGAAACACTTGGAAAATGTTTAAAAATCTGAGTGTAAATGAAATTGATTTGAAATTTATAGAAAATCCAATTAATTTTAAAAATTAGGGCTTGATGACCTAACCACTTAATTTTAAAATTTGAATTTTGGGAAAAAAGGGGGAAATTGAAAATTTGAATTGTAGGATTGAAGACAAATCTGAGAACAATCAGAAATCTGAAAATTAAATGGAAATCCATTTTTTTCTCAAGTTCAAGATGATGTTTGAAAATTAGGGTTTTAACAAGTAACCTCTTAATTTTGTAAATTTTAATTGCAAATTGAACAAGACAATGAGGAAATTGAATTTGACAAACAAAACAATTTTCAGATCTAAGATAACCACAAGCAATTTTTACAAATCACAAGTTCAATTTTAATTTTAAAAATTAGTGTTTTTAATGATTTAACCACTGAGTTTGTAGAAATTTGAAACTTGTAAATGAAAAATATGCAATGTTTCTCAAAGGAAAGCATGCAAGACGTCAACTTCACCAAAATGTAATGGTGGGAAAATGATGAGTGATAGATCAAGAGGAAAACTAACCCTTTCCCTCAAAGAGAGATGAGAGTTTCATTATTGATTATCCTTCAAGCACATTTCACCATTACATTAAGAAGATAAGGGATAATTCACTAGATTCAATCTCCACACAAAGATGATAAATTGAATTCTGAATGAATTAAGAATGTTAGGATGATCCCTTCTTCCTTTTTTTAATTTAGAAAGGAATATTGATTGAATTATGTAGTGCAAAAGAGACAAAGAATCGATTATAACTTGAGATTGGAATATGGGATGAAGTTGTGCACCTGGATTTGGTAGTAAAATGTCGAGACAAAGTCGCCCTGCAAATTTGAAAAAAAAATTGTTTGGACCACAACAATAATATACATGGTCCTCTGAAAAATCCATGAAATGAAAAGGGTTTATCCACCTCTGTGATTGAAACCCGAATCCAAAAGTACAGTTGCGCACCTGCAACCTCAAGGGAGGTTGTAGTAGCAATATTGATAGAAATTCTTGTGTAGATTTGAATGTTGAAATAAATATCCTCTTCAATGGTTGAATCCTTGACTTGAATGCAACACCTAGCCTTGAAGGGAAACTTGAGAATGCTTGATCTCTTATGCAACTTGAATCTCTCCAACTTCAACCTATCCAACTTATCCGATTTCCACCTTTATGCAAATGAGAGGACAAATACCCCTTAAATACATGCTGGTGGATTTGAATTTTGTCACGGGTCAACATCAAGGAGGTTTCTCACCCAAGGCACAACCCACAAGGCATGCTCTAGGAAGGGTCTTTCCTTAAAATAAGGTAGGGACAAGGGTGCCATGCCCCAAACCCGGGAGGACAGTGGCACCACGCCCCTGTCCTACTCCTTTCTCCAGGGTAGAATGTAGTCGGGGTGATGCAGAGGCCAAGGAAGAAGCTGTTTTCACAAGCTGAGCACTCTCTAGTCTCCGATCAGGCTAGAGGATTCGAGTTCGCATGCATGAGGACCCTAATGCAGTCATAAATTGCTAGGGTCTCAATTTTATGACACTACATAGAGATTTCAAGGTATATCAGATGGATGTCAAATCTGTATTTTTGAATGGTGATCTAGAAGAAGAAATTTACATTGAACAACCTAATAGATTTTCATTGTTAGATGATGGAGACATGATATGTAAGTTCATGAAGAAAGAAATTTATGGATTGAAACAAGCTCCTAGAGCCTGGTATGCTAGGTTAGACAAATACTTGCTAAAATTGGGATCTATCAAAGGTGTTGCTGATAGTAATTTGTACTTTAAGAAAGAAAAATGATAACATTTTGATTGTTGAAGTCTTTATTGATGACATTATATTTGATGGTGATGATAATATTAGTATGAAGTTTGTCGGTGATATGCAAAAAGAATTTGAGATGTCTATGATTGGTGAGATGAAATTTTTCTTAGGTTTCCAGATTACATAAACAAGAAAAGGTATTTTTATACCTCAAGCTAAGTATGTGAAGGAAATTCCTGAAGAAGTTTGGATTAGATGATTTCAAATCAGTTGGAACTCCTATGGTGACTGGCTATAAATTATCTAAACATGATAAATCTCTTAAAGCTAATCAAAGTTTGTACAGATCTATGGTTGGTAGACTACTATATCTTACTCAGATTAGACCTGATATTATACATGTTGTATGTATGGATGCTACATATCAAGCTGATCCGAAGGAGAGTCATGTCATTATTGTTAAAAGAATATTTAGATATCTAAAGGGAACTGAGGATTATGGTTTATGGTATCCAAAGAATGATGATTTTTTGTTGTGTGCTTACATTGATGCAAACTGGGCCGTCAATGTTGATGGGAAGAAGAGTAATACCAGTGGAGAATTCTTTGTAGGTAAGAAGTTGGTTTCATGGGCTAGCAAGAAACAAGATTCAATAGCTTTATCTACTATTGAAGCTGAGTACAATGTTGTTGCTAATAATTGCACTCAGATAGTTTGGATGAAGCAAATGTTGAAAGATATTAGAGTTATTTATGATGAGCCTATAGTTATATACTGTGATAATTCCAGTGCTATAAACATGCCTAAGAATTTAGTGAAACATTCAAAGACTAAACATATATCAATTAAATATAATTACTTGAGAGAGCAAGTCAGTGAACAAAAGGTGAAGTTGGAATATGTATCTACGAAGGAACAAATTGCTGACATGTTTACTAAGCCTTTGCCTACGGATACATTTGTCTATTTAAGAGACAAGTTAGGGGTATCCACCCCTCCTAATGAGAATTAGATGTATTGAGTTGCATCAATCTAGTGGAATTCAGAGCCTTATTCTTTTATCTAGATTGATGAGTTGGTGCTCCTCCTCTACTGGAGTAGTCTGTTGATTTGGTTGTGTATCCCAGGGAGAGAGATTCATGATCCTATTTTTCTATTTTGGAGATCTTTGGCATTGTTGTCAAAGGGGGAGAGAGATCGTGTGTAAAACTAATTTACCTATCTTAATCTTAGGGGGAGTTTGTTGGTAATATCTTCTTTCTTTGCATTGATTGTTTTTCACATTCATATGTTGTCATCAATGCCAAATGGGGAGATTGTTGGATTTGGTTGTTCATTATTGCTGCTAAGATATGTTGTTGTCATTTATGTCAACATATTCCTATGGTCTATTCCAATGGTTCATGATTTGGTGCTCCACAAGTTATCTTTCCTCGTGATAGTTGTTGATTGGTTATTTTCTTGAGCTTTGATACATTGATCGATGAAGATTTGAAAATGGGTGTTGATGCAACTATCCCGAATGATTCTAAAATTCTTGTTGGTGTTTCCTTGTTGTTTCCTATTTATTTTGGCAATCCCCTTTGATCGTTATGCAATTTTTTGGTGATTTCTATGGATCGGTGATTATTTTCATGTTATGTGGTATTTTTGGTGGTGTAGCGTGTTGCGGTTGACCTTGGTGGGATTTCTAGTGGATGTGATCATTTGGGAATTTGAATTAGGTCCATGCTATGTAATGTAAATCATAATATTGGTTTTATGGGTCGATCTTTGTATCGTGCAATGTAATTTTTATAATTGTGAGATGAGGGTTGAGGGTTTAGCCAACCTTGTTATCAAGGTTGATGAATTGTATATATAGGTGAGATACTTATGTAATTTAGGTGTCAATATTATGTATGCATTATCAGAGAGATGTGATTGTGCGAAAAAGAGATTTATCATTTGGTGAAGTGTTGTGATGAGATTGGTGTTGCAAAGGAGACAATTATGCTTAACCGGAATTGTCATCAGGTATTTGCAGGAGTTCGAATCATATTGAGATTCAGTGAGACTTCCCTGAGGATTGTAGCCTTCAGAACATATATCTTTTGAGTAGTGAGCTCTAGGCAGTGTTCCTGAATGCATGTGCATTTCCTATTGTAAAATTTCCACATACTAGTGCAGAGTATCATCTTCTTGTGGGTAGGTTCACACCATGGTTTTTTCCTTAACCTGGTTTTTCATGTCAAAATTGGTGTTGTGTGTTGCGTTGTTAATTTGCTTATCTATTTATTACAGCAATTTATTAGTTTATGTTTTGGATTTTCATTTGTTGTGATCTAGTGAAGACTAATTCACCACCCCCTCTTAGTCTTCCTTCTTTATTGCTGCTAAAAGTTAGCACCAAAAACCTGCATGGAAGAACAAATCCATACATAAAACCTCCATGTAACAATATATTAGCACCAAAAACCTGCATGCAAATATTACACACAAATTATTAAATTTAATGTGTTCACATCAAGTTCACCAAGAAATATAACTAGGAATTTGGGAAAAAAGAATTAAAAGCACATAATTAGCTAACCATGAAAGCTAACAATCTTATTAAAATCATATCCTAATTCAATCAACAAAGGAACAAAAGACAAGATATTCAAATTAAAATGCAAACCATCAAAAATGTCTCCCTTCATTGACCTCCATTGTCCTTCTTTCTCCTTCAAATTATGCGGATGTCACCTACAAATGCAAATACAAATGAAAGCAATTTGATGACAAAATGAGCAATGAGAGCTCAATTTATTAAAAAATTGGGGATTGATTGAATGCCTAAGATTGATTTGAGACTGAAAATAATCAACGAATGAGATGACTTGTTGAGTGAGGATAAAAAGGAAATTGCATGTCCAATGTTGAGGAAGAAATAGAAATGAAAAGAGTTAAGTGAAAATAATTATTGGAAACATCTAGTTTCACCAAAATATGCCAAAATGAAAGTGGGGGAAAAGAATAGTGGTGGATTAGCAAGTTGAAGAGATAAGAGAGATTGAAATTGGAAAGTGGAAGACATAACTAGAAACAAAAATTAGAAAGAGGAAGAGCTAAGTGGGGTCATAAATAAATAAATAAATAAAATTTATTTATTTCACCCTTACATGGTAATTAAATAAATTAAATATTTATTTAAGTAGAATAAATGGAGAAAGGGGATTAAATTTTTTTTTTTTAAATTAATCATTGAAGAATAATTAGCTTAGAATAAAGGGATTAAATAATTAAGTGAATTATTCAATCGAAGAGGAATAGTTAGGATTAGTCAATTAAGATCAAGATTAATTGATTAGAAAGAGATAACGATGAATATTAATTAAATAATAAAGAATATTTAATTAATGATTTAGAAGAACAATAATTAAATAATTAAGAATTATTTAATTATAAGAAACTAGAAGAAGAATATTAGTACTAATTAAATAATTAGAATTATTTAATCAGTTTAAACGAAAAAGATTAGTGAAAAGTGTTGTTTGTTGAGGAGATTAGTTGAGTTGTTTGTATTTAACTTGAAGGAAGGAAATGATAGTTCTGATACTTAATATAACTACAGATCCAATAGCCAACAAGATGAGAGGGGGGGGGTGTGAATCATACAAACTTAATCATCCATAAAAACATCAAATTCAACCTCGGTAACATATATATTAGTAATATAACCAAAATTGTTAAACATGCAAACTCAAAAGCATATGAACAATATAAACCTCATAACACCATATTTAACGTGGAAACCCAAATAGGGAAAAACCACTATGGGATTTCAGACCCACTAAGAAATATACTCTTCTAGAGTATGCTCGGTTAAAAGCAAATCCTGTTAAAGATTACAAACACATTGCTAGATGTGACCTAGTTAAGGGATTTCCCTCAGATCTGTTAGGATATTCACTTTATTAGAAGTGACCTTGTTAAAGGATTTCAAGCACTCAATTAGAATGTCACCTTGCTAGAGGGTTTACATATAAGACTATCAAGTCCACTCAGTTAAGAGATTTTCTGTCACTTTCACAAAATAACAGTAATAAAAATCTATCTGCAACTTCACATCTAAAATGCTAAAGTAGATTCCTATTTGTTCAATACAATCTAGACATAGAACTAATCTTGTTTATCTGTTGGGCTTCTATACTCTGTTATTCTAACAGGTCTTCAAGCTTCTGTGCTCGGTAATCACTATGTAGCATCCCTGTGCATACACTTGCCTGCATGCATTGTTTATCAATAGTTTCCTATTTATAAACAATTAGGTAACCACTTAATCTCCTTGATCACATTTCCCATGATCAATCATAGCCATCAGATCTTCAATATTGTCCAGGTTCAATGCATCTTTCAATCTGAAAATATTTTACCCTGCCTTGGAACTTGTGCCAGGGTATTGCAGTTCAATCTGAGCTATAGATCTTCATGCCGACTTTCCATTGCCTTAGATTTGTTAACAAACTTCTTCCACGGCTCACCAATCATTTGATCCGCTCCAGCTCATCAGCTTCCTTCATTAAATACCGCATGTAAACATTTAATGCATTTTGTTATAGCTTAGTTACAACTCAGTAACAACTCAGTGAATACTAAACTCCACTTCGTAGACGTTCTGCCTTCATTAACCAATAGCGATAACCTTAGGGTTTATCAACTAGGTTCCTTAGGGTTTACCGACTAGGTTCTTTTCTTGATAACATAGTATAGTATTAACCTTTACAATTTACAACATATGTATGATGTTAAAACAATCTAAAACATCATGATCTCATCATTGTCTGACTCGGTAGTAATTGGCCATTGAATACCTTATTCATCCCCTTATTCATCATATTCTTTCCTGTGTCTTTTACCGACATCTTTATAATCTTCATATCATACTTCTCAAGATATGGCAACATCATACTGAATTAGAAAATCAATTTCTTGACATCAATGACAAAATAATAATATCAAGATAGTAAAACATCTTTAATCCGTTATATCCATAATCATCAACAACCTTCTCAATATCCTTAAGAAATGCCAACAATCTTTCATTATCTGTTATAATGCAATATTGCCAACAATCTCCCCCTTTGGCATTGATGGCAAAACCAATTGATTTGACCTTAATAGATTCGGATTGCTGTGATTCTGAAATGCTGAAATGCTCTCCCCCATACATTAGACTTCTCCTCATTTCTTCAGTCTTCTTCCCAATCTGTAGTCTGCTCATTTTTCTCTTAGTCTTCTCCCCTGATAGGTCTTCTCTCAGTTTTCTCTCCTTTATAGTAGTCTTCTCCCCCTTTGACAACAATGCCCAAAAAAAAAATAAAGAACTAAAACATAATTTCTTTCTATAAGAAGTGATTTCCCGTTGTTGTGTATCAACTGAGTCTCGGTCAGAGCATTTGTCTTCAATTCCTATTCCCTATATAATTCCTGTGCACTTTTAGAAAACATCCTAAAGTGTATAACTCAGCATCAACTCCCAAAAGATATTCAATAGAGTCATCAGATTGATGCTTTCACCGAACTCGGTCAGTGAGTAGAAGATAGGGGTAGGACCCCTAACTTACTTCTGAGATATTCAAAAGTGTCCTTTGGTAGTGGCTTGGTGAATATATCTGCTATTTGCTCCTTTGTGCTAACATATTCCAACACCACTTTCTTCTCTTGAGCTTCTTCTCTAAGATAATGATATTTGATAGATATGTGCTTTGTCTTAGAGTGCATAATAGGATTCTTTGAAATATTAATGGCACTAGTATTGTCACAGAATATAGTTATTGGCTTGGTAACTTTCTCATTTATACCTTCCAACAGTTGTTTGATCCATGCAATGTTGGTACAATTCAATGCTATAGCAACGTATTCAGCTTATGTTGTTGACTGTGAAACACATCCTTGTTTCTTGCTAAGCCAACTCACTAGTATTTCTCCTAAAATGAAAGCTCGTCCACTTGTGCTTTTTCTATCATCAATGTTGCCTACCCAATCAGCATCAGTATAAACTTTTAAATCAAAATCATTTCCTTTCTGATATACTAATCCATAATCCTCTGTGCCTTTCAAGTATCTAAAAATTCTTTTGATTGTTGTCATGTGTGTTTCCTTAGGATCTGCAAAGAATCTTGCAACTATACCTACTGCATGTGCTATGTCTGGTCTATTGTGAACAACATATTGTAGTTTTCCAATCATGGATCGGTAGAATGTCTCATCAACAGATGTAGATTCATCATTCTTAGATAATTTACAGTTGGTAGTCATAGGAGTACTTACTGGTTTTGAATCCTCCATTCCAAATTTCTTCAAGATTTCCTTTATGTACTTGGATTGAGTAATGAAAATCTCATTTTTCATTTGCAGCATCTGTAAACCTATAAAATACTTTATCTCACTGATTAATGACATCTAAAATTCTTTGCTCATTTCATTTCCAAAGTTCTTGCATAAAGAGTCATTTCCACAAAATATAATATCATCAACAAATATGGCTGAGATCAGTATTCCATTTTCATCATTGTTCATGTACATGTTGTTGTTCTCACTTGTCCTTATAAAACCAAACTTAATCAAATAAGATTGTAATCTTTCATACCATGCTCTTGGTGCTTGTTTCAAACCATATAAAGCTTTGTTCAATTTACATACCTGATCTTTATTATTGTCTTCAACAAATCCTTCAGGTTGTTCAATGAAAACTTCTTCTTCTAATATTCCATTCAAAAATGTAGATTTGACATCCATTTGATATACCTTGAATTTCTTGAAAGCAGCATAGGCCAACAATGTTCTTACTCCTTCAAGTCTAGCAACAAGTGCAAAAGTTTCACCATAATCAATTCCTTCTTCTTGAGCATAACCTTTGCAAACTAGTCTTGCTTTGTTTCGAATGACTTCTCCTTTTTCATTTAGCTTGTTTCTGAAAATCCACTTTGTACCGATTACATTTTTGTCCTTCGGTCTTGGGATTAGTGTCCATGTGTCATTCTTCTTGATTTGATCAATCTCTTCTATCATAGCATTTACCTAATCTTCATTGTTAAATGCCTCTTTCACTATTCTCGGTTCAAATTTAGATATCAAACATGTGTTATGTCTAAGTTTGTTACTTGTCATCACTGGATCATCCTTATCTCCTATAATCTGACTTGGTGCATGATGTCTTTTGACATACTTGGCTAATATAGGCTTGGTAGGCTCTGTATGATCTTCTTCATCACTCGATAACTGGATATTCTCTTCATTTTCTTCAACAGTCTTCTCGGTAGGACTTCTTAGTTGAACATAGACAAATTCATCATAGTCTTTTGGTTCCTTGGAATTTCCTTCATCATTTCTTTCTGCAAATTCATCAATTTTCACATTTGCACTTTCTACTATTTTGTTAGATGATTTGATCAAACATTTAAATGCTTTTCTTCTAGAAGAATAACCTAGAAATGTTCCTTCTTCACTTTTCTGATCAAACTTGCCATTTCTATCATCTTTATGAACATAGCATCTACTTCCAAAGATTTTAAAATAACTAACATTAGGTTTCTTATCATACCAAATTTCATATGGTGTCTTCAAAGTACCTTTCTTCAATTGAACTTGGTTCAAGGTGTAAACAGCTGTGCTTATTACTTCTCTCCAAAATGTTTGTGGCACCTTCTTTTCAATCATCAATGTTCTAGCACAATCCACAATAGATCTGTTTCTTCTCTCACCTATTCCATTCTGCTGTGGAGTTCTCAGTGCAGAGACTTGTTGTTTAATACCATGATCATTCCAGAATAAGTTGAATTCATCAGATGTGAACTCTCCTCCTCTATCTGATCTAAGACATTTCAGTTGTCTTCCTGTTTCATTTTCAACTCTTGCCTTGTACCATTTAAACATTTGAAAAGCTTCTGATTTTTCCTTTAAAAACATTACTGACATCATCCTTGAATAGTCATCCACAAATAATATGAAATACTTTTCACCATAATAACTTTGAACTTTCATAGGACCACAAAGATCAGTGTGCACTAGATCTAAAATTCCCTTAGAAGTGTAAGACTTACTTGTAAAGCTTGATCTTGTCATCTTACCCATCTGGCATCCTCGGCACATAGCATTCTTGGGTTTTTCAAGACTCGGTACACCTCTTACTCTGTGCTTCTTACTTATTTTGATCAGATTATCAAAATTTCCATGACAAAACCTTTTATTTCATAGCCAGGTATCATCACTCTTTGCATGCAAACACTTATTCCGAGTTGAGTCAAGGTGAAATGTATTACCTTTTGTTTATGTCCCGGTAGCAGCTAACTTTCCATTCTTGTCATTGCATCTTGCATTATCTAGAAGTGTTATAGATCCTTTACCTCTTACCGGACATGGTGCATCATTACCAAATCTAACATAGCCTCCATCATAATCTTCTAACATAACAAACTTGTGTTTATCTCCTGTCATATGATGTGAGCATCCACTATCTATAATCCAAGAATCATTAGTGTTTATGTGAGATATTAGGGCTTTTTCTTCATACCTTTCTTCATCTGAGCCATCCTTGATAGCCACATAAACTACTTCCTCTGTATCAGTCTCATTTGATTTATCATCATTAGATTCCTCATCAACTATTAAGCATGTCTTTCTATCTCTTCTTCTGAAGTCTCGGTGTCCTCTTTAATGATTATCTTTCTGTCTGTCATCTCGGTAATCTCTCATTTCAGTAAAATCTTTGTTAGGACAATTAGAAGCCATATGTCCTATCTTATCACAATTGAAACATTTCAAAGGTAGTTTTCCTTTATACTTACCTTTGCCTCTCGGTAACCTTTTGGCTAATAGTGCTTCAAACTATTCTTGCTTTCTGATTTCCTCATACAGTTTGTGTACTTCTTCCATGTTCTTCCAAAATCTTTCACTTTCTCCACTGTGATCTCCTTCAGAGTACTTATACTTTCTTTCATTGTAATCATTAGATTCATCAAGATGAAAAGAACTAAATGTAGATTCAACTTTATTTACCGAAGATCCACTGTTATCAATATTACTTAACTCAAATGCATGTAGCTTACCAATAGTAGCATCCAAAGAAACTATCATATTAGGTACAGACCTCAATTCATTGATTGTAGAAACTCGGATTGCATAAGCTGGTAGAAGGGTTCTCAACAACTTACTTGTTATATCCTTTTCTTCAATAGTTCCACCTGCTCCTTTGATTTGATTGACAATCTCCTTTAGTCTTGTACTGTACTGAGTTATGTTCTCACCTTCATTCATCCTCATAGATTCAAGTTGTCCTCTCAGATTGTCTACTTTTTCTCTTTGAACATGTTCATCTCCTCCATATACTGATATGAGCTTATCCCACATTGCCTTTGCATCATTGCAGCCTTCTAGATCATTAAACTTTGAATTGGTCAATGCAAATGTTATTTCAATCATTGCTTGAATATGTTCTTGCTTCGCCTTTATCTCTTCCATAGTCAATGGATAGGTGCTCGGTTTAACAAAATCATTCTCCAGATAGTATACAACATATTCTCCAACTTCTGATAGATGTAGCTACATACTTTTCTGCCATGTAGAGAAACTTGACTTGTTCAGCTTCGATGCATCCCTCTTATACATCTTTGGATCTTTAACTCAAGTGCCTTTAAACTTTCCTTCTGGAGCCCAAAGCTCTGATACCAATTGATAGTTCTGATACTTAATATAAGTACAGATCCAACATCCAACAAGATGAGAGGGGAGGGGGGGTGAATCATACAAACTTAATCATCCATAAAAACATCAGATTAAACCTCAGTAACATATATATCTGTAATATAACCAAAACTGTTAAACATGCAAACTCAAAAGCATATGAACAATATAAACCTCATAACACCAGATTTAACATGGAAACCCAAATAGGGAAAAACCATTGTGGGATTTCGGACCCACTAAGAAATATACTCTTCTAGAGTATGCTCGGTTAAAAGCAAATCCTGTTAAAGATTACAAACACATTGCTAGATGTGACCCGGTTAAGGGATTTCCCTTATATCTGTTAGGATCTTCACTTTGTTAGAAGTGACCTTGTTAAAGGATTTCAAACACTCAATCATAATGTCACCTTGCTAGAGGGTTTACATATAAGACTGTTAAGTCCACTTGGTTAAGAGATTTTCTGTCACTTTCACAAAATAACAGTAATAAAAATCTATCTGCAACTTCACATCTAAAATGCTAAAGAAGATTCCTATTTGTTCAATACAATCTAGACATAGAACTAATCTTGTCTATCTATTGGGCTTCTATACTCTGTTATTCTAACAGGTCTTTGAGCTTCTATGCTTGGTAATCACTATGTAGCATCCCTATGCATACACTTGCCCTCATGCATTGTTTATCAACAGTTTCCTATTTATAAACAATTAGGTAACCGCTTAATCTCCTTGATCACATTTCCCATGATCAATCATAGCCATCAGATCTTCAATCTTATTCAGGTTCAATGCATCTTTCGATCTGAAAATATTTTACCCTGCCTTGGAACTTGCATAATAGTCTTGGAACTTGTGCCAGGGTATTGCGATTCAATCTGAGCTATAGATCTTCATGCCGACTTTCCATTGCCTTAGATTCGTTAACAAACTTCTTCCACAGCTCACCAATCATTTGATCCGCTCCAACTCATCAACTTCCTTCATTAAATACCGCATGTAAACATTTAATGCATTCTGTTATAGCTCGGTTACAACTTGGTAACAACTCGATGAATACTAAACTCCACTCTATAGACATTCTGCCTTCATTAACCGATAGTGATAACCTTAGGGTTTACCAACTAGGTTCCTTAGGGTTTACCAACTAGGTTCTTTGCTTGATAACATAGTATAGTATTAACCTTTACAATTTACAACATATGTATGATGTTAAAACAATCTAAAACATCATGATCTCATCATTGTCTGACTCAGTAGTAGTTGGCCATTGAATACCTTATTCATCCCCTTATTCATCATATTCTTTCCTGTGTCTTTTACTGACATCTTTATAATATTCATATCATACTTCTCAAGATATGGCAACATCATACTGAATTAGAAAATCAATTTCTTGACATCAATGACAAAATAATAATATCAAGATAGTAAAACATCTTTAATCAATTATATCCATAATCATCAACAACCTTCTCAATATCCTTAAGAAATGCCAACAATCTTTCATTATCTGTTATAATGCAATATTGCCAATAAGATATATTTTGGATATATTTAATTGAAGCTTCAAGACTAATGTGTGCATGTTCTATCCCAATTTTGTGACTTCCAGGAGTAAGTTAAACTTTAGGGGGGGGGGAGGATGTAGTTCCCCCCCTGATCCATCCTTTTTTATTGGGTGTGTAAGATATTTATGAGACTTTTCTATGATGATAGAGTTGATTTGTGTTGTGATTAATGTTTTTAAAAAAATATTTCACCTCTTAGTTGAGTTTAGATTAGTTAGATCCTCTGGGGTTCCTTGGCGAGGCATTACAATATGGGCTTACAAAACTACTTGAAAGACTACAACTAGATTCACTCGTTATGAGTTGGTTTATGGGAAGGAACACGTTCTTCTTTTAGAATTTGAGATTGAAACCCTTCACATGACTCTTGATGTGAATAGATTCATCAGAAACTCAAAAGGCCAAAATAATGCACCTAAATAGATTGGACGAGATGTGATTATGTGTTGGATAAAAACTAAATTAGGTAGTTTTAGGACCTAATCCCACTTTCATTCAAACATGGGAATATGAAATTACCTAAAGGAGTAATCCTTTTTAACTAAATATTGTGAAAGAGAGTCAAGGGATACTTCTAGGGTTTCCATTCATTCACTGCTATGAAACAAAATGTATAAAATATTAGAAAATGTGAAACTATGTAAAGAAGATGAATAATAGTAACTAAAATAGTAAAAAGATAGACAGATAATCAATAGAACTAAGACAAGAAGTATAGATCTGGTAATGAAATTATGATGTGCTCATGTGACCAAAAATTAAGCTTGAATTGGTAGGATCAAGGCATTGTATGACCTGGTCTAAGAAACAGTGATGATTTTCAAACTAAGAACCTATTTTCTGAAACCGTTTGAGAGCTTCCTGTGAAATCTGGAGCTAGTTGAAGAGGACAAGGGTTTGGAGCGCCCTGGTCCTGAAGAATGAGGGCATGGGGCACCCTAGTCTTGGAGGACTAGGGCGTGGGGTGCCCAAGTCCCTAAGATATAGGTCCAAATTTTGATGTTGGGTTTGTGTCTATTTGTTGAGATCTCCTGAAAATTGCTCACTTCAATGGAAACCTATAACTACACCTGCACGCTAGAAAATAGTGTGTTTGTGGAAATATAGGGTTTTGCCTTAGTCAAAGCCCTTGTTTTTGTGATTTCTACCTCCATAAATAGTGGATATTGTATTGAAAATGTGTGTGTTCCCTAGAATTTCATATTTTGTAAGATTCCTATGAGCTAGATGCAAACTAGAGTTCTAACGTATGTTTTGAGAAAAACCATAAAATAGGTGTAATGTAAATGCTTTAAATTAAAAATGCAATGTATATCTCAAACTATAATGGAAATCTGAAAATTAATGTTATGTAGATTTGAAATTCAATATAGAGATATGAAAATAATATGAAAGCATACCCAATCCTAAGGAAGAGGTACAAGCCAATCAACAGTTGGTGATTCCCTTATTATTCTTCGATATCTCCTAATCTTCCATAATTGATGAAAATATTGATGAAGACTTGATTGATTGATGATTTTTCTGATTTGAGACTTCGCAGAAAGCTGCCCTTTCACTTCACAAAGATCTCTTTTCAAATTGCTTGATTAGGATCCTCAAATTAAATGAGGAAAATAAAAGGCTTTATATATGAAACCCTAATTTTAAATTTGATATATGTATGACTTAGAATTTATAAAAATTGACACCAAGTAGTATTTGAACATTATAATGCCGCCAAATCAAGTTTACAAAAATTCGAGGAAAATAGTTCAGGACCACGTAGTATACTACCCAATCTGGTCAACTTTTTTCTGAATTTCTAGGTATGTGAGGTATTGTGATTATAAAGTCAAATCCAACATGGTAGGTCAATCCAAGATGTGTAGATATGTGAAAATGTGTCTTGAATATTGAAATTAAGACTTGTTAAGATTAATTTAAAATAAAATAAAAAGGGGCGCACTTGGGGTTAAGGGCCCAATTTTATGATATGTGAATTAGTGAGAGAGGAATTTGTATTTAATTAAATTAATAATTAAATGTCTAAAGAATCCCTATAAATGCAAGATGCAATGGGACACACTAAGGTGGGTGCTAACCTAAGCCTGGAATTGGACAACCCTAATTAGGGGTGTACAATTTACGATGCTACAAATTGGAAGCATTGCACCACACAAAATTGATTTAAAAATAGAGGAATTTATGACATTCTAAGAATATCACCACCAAGCAATTCATTATTGGAGACTAGGCCCTATTATTCAACTCAATATTTAGTAATTTCAAGGAAAGATACACACAAGGTAGCTCGAACAATATGAAATACAAAAAATATTTGATAATGGTGATGTTCAGTTGACACCAATTGATGAAGAGAGAAAAACCATTCTATTAAATGGACATCAACTTAAACTATATCACATGCTAGCATTAAGGAGGAGTTTGCAGTAAAAATTCAGTCACAAGTAAAGAGGTTTACCATGGAGGATTTTTCCTCCCCAAACCTTGTCAAGAAAATAAGTAATAAAAAAGGTAGATTGAAAACTTAAAAAGGTGGTCTACCTTCCAAAAGAGGGAGGGGATTGATTGAAATATAGAAATGGTCATCAATCCTTGGGGTGAACTAAAAAATAGAAAAATGGTGGTTCTCACCCAAATAATAGGATGAAAACCAACAATGGTGGCCTCTCTTTTGGATCATTAAGCTTCAAGTTACTCAAGAAAGCTCCTAAAAAAATTAATCTCTTAATTGAAGTTTGAAGGAAAAAAAACTCTTGACAACTCTCAATGGTTACTCTAGACCCTAGTAGCTCCTACTAGATAGCTCTGGATAACCAAAGGACAACTGAGAGTGGGGGGGGGGGGGGGGGGTGTGAATCAGATGTCACCAGATTATAGAACTTTAAGCATTTAAATCTTTATTACCAGAACACATAAACTTAATACCAAAATGCATAAACCAAATATCAGAATGAATGATAAAGAATTTAAACATAAACATACATCAAAGAATAGTTACCATCCATTCATAACACATGACACCAAGATTTGTACGTGGAAAACCCAGTAAAGGGAAAAACCACGGTGGGAAGCCTACCCATAGTCAGATAATACTTTTGTAGCAATTATGTGATTACAATATGAGGGGTCTTCACATGCAGGAAGGCCAATAGCCTAGAGCGCACTGCTCATCACAAAAAGGAGCCTCACTGACTACATAAGCATCAGACTACAATCCAGAAAGAAGAGTGAACTGCAAGTTATAGCATTTCCTATGTCTGAGTATAGTTCTGGTTAATCTCAATACTGGAGGCCTTAAACCTCTCTTACAAACCCAATTCAATCACCTATGATCAACCAAACCTTCTACATATGATTATAATATTATTCACATGCAGATCATTCCATAACCTTTTCCTATCAATCGATGATCTACAAAGAGATCTTACATCATATTTATACCAACTCGAGACCTAAACAATTAGGTCAGCAACCTATAAGATAATACAATAAATTCATAACATAAACCCATAATCCATTGATCAACCAAGTCGGCCTAGGTCAAAAAAATGTAAATCAATCATTAAATCCTTCCGATAACGCATCAGGAACATCCTCCAACATGTTACAAAAACCAGTCCATAACCTAGATAACACCATACCCAAAATAGGTTGCCATAAACCAAATCCAACACCACCAATGAATTGGAACATGAACAAGATAACCAATAACATCCTAAAATCCATCTAGAAGCTACACCAACACCACTTATCACGTGCATCAAAATATCTTCAACAAAGCTCTACTGGTAAAACCCTTACTGGTGACTAAAAGACTTACTAGAACAAATCATAGCTCCTAAGTCATCAAATCCTGAACCAATTGATCGTGATACACATCTGAATACTATGAATGAAAAAACCAAATCATTTCCACAAACCAAAGCATACCAGATCCTATCGGATCAATAACATAATCAACCACTCTACTAGAACCAATCAGAAATTGGTAAACAACCGGTGTTGCCATCAATGACAAAACATCAATGCAACACATAATCAATTCCTCCAAATTGCCAACAATCTCTCCCTTTGGCATTGATTCTAACACTGGATGTGAAAAAAAATCCAAGTGCCAATAAATGCCAAACAGGTCTCCCCCAATGTAAGACAACCAACAATCTCCCACAAAATGTTATAACAATGAAGTTCTGAACCAAACTCACTTATGACTGATATTTTGTTAAGCTCTATTTTTCACATATATCTCTCCCCCTTTGACATCAATGCCAAAGATTTGGCATTAAACATCAAAGATAAATCATAAATCCTTTGAAACATACAACTGACTACTCCCCATGAGTAGTAGCACCACCACATCAATCCAGAATGAGTAATAAATCTGATAATGTATACCAGACTGATGCCAATCAACATCACTCAGGTCTCTGTCAGGGGGGAAGAAACCCCAATCTATAAATGATTCTTTAGGCAAAGGTTTAGTGATAATGTTTGCAATCTTCTCTTTAGTGTTCACATAAACCAGTCTGAATTCATTTGCTTCCACCTTCTCCTTCAAAAAGTTATACTTGATAGATATGTGCTTTGTCTTAGAATGAAATACCAAATTATTTGATATATCAATAACAGAAGAGTTATCACAATGAATAACTACTGGTTCATTACGATCCACCTTTATATCATTCAATATTTTCTTCATCCATAGAACTTATGTATAGTTAGTAGCAACAACAACATACTCATCTTTAGCAGTAGATAAAGATGTGCATGAATGCTTCTTGCTGATACATGAAACAAGTTTCTTTCCAAGAAAGAAAGATCCATCGGATGTGCTCTTTCGGTCATCAACATCTCCAGCCCAATCTGCATGTGTATATGCACATAATGTAAATTCATCATTTTTAGGATACCACAAACCATATTCAGTTGTTCCCTGCAAATACTTGAAAATCCCTTTCACCGCACTCTCATGATTTTCTCTAGGATCACTCTGATATCATGATACAATACAAATTGCATTCATTATATCCAGTCTAGTCTGAGTCAGATATAACAAACCACCAATCATAGATTTATACCTAGTAGGATTTATCGATGTAGATGTATCTTTCTTTGTCAATTTCTCAATTGTAACCATAGGAGTACTAACTAGTTTACAATTTTCCATACCAAATTTATTCAACAAATCTATAGCATACTTAGTTTGACAGATGAAAATACCTTTATTAGTTTGAGTAATTTGCAAACCTAAGAAAAATCTCATCTCCCCAATCATAGACATCTCAAATTAATTCTTCATATTGTTAGAGAATTCCATACACAACTTATCTTTAAATCCAAAAATGATATCATCAACAAAGACCTCAATAATCAATATGTCATCATCAGTGATCTTGTAATATAAATTACTATCAGCTTTACCTTTAGTGAAATCAAGCTTCAAAAGATATTTATCTAGTCTTGCATACCAAGCTCTAGGGGCTTGTTTCAATCCATATAAAGCTTTCCTTAACCTACAAACCATGTTTTTGTCATCGGAAAGTTAAAATCCATCAGGTTGCTCAATGTAAACTTCCTCTTCAAGATCTCCATTTAGAAATGCACACTTAACATCCATCTGATAGACCTTGTAATTCTTATGAGAAACATACACAAGAAATAATCTCACAACTTCAATCTTAGCTACCAGTGCAAAGGTTTCACCATAATTAATTCCTTGCTTCTGAGAATAACCTTTACAAACCAATCTAGCTTTATTCCTCACAACTTGTCCATCCTCATTCAATTTATTCCTGAAAACATATTTAGTTCCAATAACATTCTTATTTATAGGCCGAGAAATAAAGTCCATTTGTTATTATTTTCTATCTTATCTAATTCTTCTTCCATATCTTTCATCCAATATTCATCTTTACAAGCTTCAATTACTGATGTCGGTTCAACTTGAGGAATAAAACATACCTCATCAGCTACCAACCTTCTTCTTGTCATCACTCATTTTCTTTTGTCTCCAATAATCTGATCTTCAGAATGATTCAACCTTACATACCTAGGAGTCTTCTGACTTTTTGTTCCTCTGTCCTGATCTTCAGTTACTGTTTAATTTTCTAATACTGCTGGAGTAACTGGTTCAACATTTTGTTCCGGTATAGGTGCTACTGGTTTAGTTATAATCATTTCCACTATCGGTTATCTCTCATAAGTTGTGATTTGATTTTTGTTCTGCTCATCCAATTTGACATTTGTGCTCTCCATAATTCTTTGCAATCTTTTGGTATAAAATCTATATGCTTTGCTTTCATTAGAATAACCAAGAAATATTCCTTTATCACATCTAGGATCAAAATTTCCAATAGAATCATCTCTTTTGATGTAGCATTTACTACCAAAGATTCTGAAATACCTAATTGTCGATGTATGACCAAACCATAACTCACAAGGTGTCTTACCAGTATCTCCTTTGATATGAACTCTGTTGAATGTGTATACCACCGTGCATATAGCTTCTCCCTAGTAGATATGAGGAAGATTAGCTTCCATCATCATGGTTCTAGCTGCATCCAAGATAGTTTTGTTCTTCCTTTCCACAACTTCATTCTACTGAGGTGTCCAAGGTGCAGATAATTGTCTCCATATCCCATTATTCTCACAATAGATGTTAAATTCATTGGATGTGAATTCTCCACCCTGATCTGACCTTAAACACTTAATCTTCAATCATGTCTTTGTCTTAACTTTAGCTTTAAAGATTTTTAAACTTTGCAAATGCTTCAGTCTTCTCCCTTAGAATAAAGTAACCCACATCATTCTAGAATAATCATTGTATACACTTAAATATGGTCTGAAGATAATTAATTAAATAAGAAATTATTTAATTAATCCCCCTTCCCAATTTAATTGAATTCATTAGCAATTTTATTAAATTACCCCATCCATCTGATTATTAATAAATCTAAATTAATTAATCCTCCCCAATTTAATTCATTTCTTCTAATCCCCTAATTAATTAAAACAAATCAATTTATGAGTTGTTGAAAGTTAATTAGCCTTTTCCTATTATTTGATTTTTTAAATTCAAATTACCCACATGTCTCCTAACTTCTAAGCATCCTAACCTAAACATCCCCTAACCTAACGCATTCCATGTAACCTTGAGTTTAACTAACCATATCCTATCTTGCACATCCTAACCTCCTTATCCTAACCTCCTATGGGTTGGATACTCTCCCCTTGAGACACATGACACCTATGCCACATGTCTCCTCCCTTGGACAGTTGCCCTCTTATGAGCAAGGTTCCTTGACACTTGTCACCATAGAGATGACAAGTGCCCCTCCCTCTAACCTCTTCTCCAACCTCATCCAATTTGACCCTTGATATCTTCAAACTCAATCTTGACCGTTGATTCTTGCCACCTCACCCCTGGCCTTGGAAATCCTAAAAACATCTCCCATTTTGGAGCACAAAGGATCTCATCTCATATCATTTTAGGTATTGTTATTATAGGCACATCCCATCTCATCTCATTTAAGCATTGTTATTATAGGCAATTGCATCTTAGGTCTAGCTTAATTTGATCATATTCTAGCATAATTGTTGAATCATATAGCATAATCAATGCATATCATTAGCATAATTATATTCTTTGATCAATCTAGTTTAATTATGCATTCATCAAGCTTGCACATCATATCATTTTAAATCCTTCATCTAGGTGTAGTCAATTCACTAGGATTGCTCATCTAGATTTGAGAGAAAATCCACACTCACATCTCTTAGGAGGCGATAGGTCACTTTATCATGGTTTATCTTTCGTTTGATTTCAATTGTCCAACCATGCTTGCAATGATCTATTGAGTGTTTGTGTTGGAGCTGCAAGGACCCTACTTCACACACATGACATTTTGGCGCCCATCGTGGGGTCTGAAACTTCATTTCTTGGCCTCTCTCATCATCAAATCTTCAATCTCACGGGTTTCTAGTCTGGCCTGTTTCAGAATCTTGTACCAGTACCTTTACAGTACCGTACGAGTTTCTTTGTGTACTCGTACGGGTATATGAGAATACTCGTACTAGCAGGTGAGAATACTCATATGATTTTTTGCGTCTAGATTTTCAAAACAGATTGCATTTTAGGGTTTTTTATGCTTCAATTTAGATATTACTAATGCTAACCCTAGTTTGTTTGTGAGTTTTTTTAGCAGCCTAACTAGTTTTTGCAAGAAGATTATCGAAGATTACGCTTGCCAAAGAAATTCAATTCATCATAACAACATGATTACTAATGTATTTGTTTTGCAAGTTTCCTAGAGGAAGATCAACCAAACTTTGTGTCTTCTTAAATGTTTCTAGGAAAACTTAAATTTGCTAATGGTTAATGAACATCTTTTTTTCTATGCTTGAGAATTTGTCTAAAAGGTAGAAGAGTATTCTCTTGTCCATTTGGACAATCAAAAATCCTAACCTTTGAAGCGCTTCTATGTTTTAGATTTGAATACCTTTAGCGGGCCTGTCATAGTGGGAAAAAGTAATCACCTTGTGAGAACAACCCAAGTGAGTAAAACTAGACCTAAGCTTTCTAACTCACTCTAAAAAATAGGCCTCTCAGGATTAAAGTCTCAGAGGATGGGATTATTTGAGTCTTCTCTTTTGATATCTCTCATATCGAACATTTAGTAGGGCCTTGCTATCTCAATCACACTTGCGTGACTAATTCTTGTTTCGGTACCTTGTTGGGGCTTATATGAGCCTCAATCATGCTTGCGTAACTACAAGGGGTAATTCCAAACAAAAACCCTTACTACAAACCCTAAGATAGAAGCTACCCTATTCACCTATGAAAGGGGGATAATCTTTGTGCAAGAGAGATAGTAACTCTACCAAGACACTTGCCATATCGTGCCCCCATTAGCGTTTGGAGTTAGATAAATGGTGTTGAGAATCCATTGAGTGAGACTCAGTGGCCATATTCTAATTAGCTATTGTTGGTATTTTGGTATGGTTTTGTCATTGATGTCAACACCTGTTAAATACACCTACTTTGGAGATCCAGCAACATTCACTGGCAATCAGTAAATTGTTCAACAATCACCGGTATATGGTTAACCAGTAGGATATAATGTACACCGGTACATGCAATGACATGGAAGACACTTGGTAATGTCGAAGACTGTTGGCATATGGACACTCCAATGAGACATTGTGTGTGATTGAAGGTTTTGTCATTGATGGCAACCTTTCAATCCTATGGCACCGGCAAAGACATTATACCGGCAAAGCATTACACAGGCAACCTTGCAATCCTATGGCACCAGCAAAGACATTATACCGCCAAAGCATTACTCAAACATAACAGTGCACCTGCATCAACAAAATCAATATACACCGGCACCGGCACTGGCACAGATAGAAATATGTATACCGGCATAGAAGCCGACCGAATTTTTGATATGTAATATTTTGTTTATCATTGTAAGCCAACTTGGCAAATTGTAAAATGACTCTTTTATATAAAAGAGATCATTGTAGGCATTTGTAGGATATGGAGAGAAGGTAATAAATAAATTATAAGGCAGACCTATTGTGCGAATTGTAGGTCAAGTGTATATGTAAAGAACAGAGTAGGAACCGGTACTGAATCTGGCATTGAAGATGCTATTGTAAAGCAGTACAGAATATTGGATTTGTGTAAATCCTCTTTGTAAGTCAGTGTGACTTCTTGTTGAGCAGTGAGCTCTAGGCAGTTGGCCTTCCTGCATGTGCAGGCCCCTATTGTAAGTAATATTCTCTTATTGGCCAGTAAGTGAATATTGTGGGTCACAAATCCCACCAAGGTTTTTCCCACACTGGGTTTCCTCATTAAACATCTTGTGTTATGGTGTTATTTTCATGTGGATGCTTTTGATTTTGTTATTTGCATTAATTCTTGCATACCAGTATACTGTTACTTTATATTCTGCATATTCAGTTTTGAAAAAATTACATAACCGGTCAGATACTGATTCACCCCCCCCCTCTCAGTATCTGTGGGAACCCTAACAATTGGTATCAGAGCAAGGTCCTCTATTTTCAGAAGCCTAACAGCTTGAGGAAGATCTTGACACCGGTAAAGATGGAAAATCTAATGAAGCAACTTGAAGGAGCTCTTACTGACTATGATGCAGAGAAGTTGAAAAATATAAAATTAGAAGATGATTTAAAAGCAGCTCAGGACATTATTCAGGCACTTCAAAAAAATCTTACTGTTACAAGAAACAAGAGAAGAGAACTTTGTGAAAAGTTGCAAAATGAAAATGATGAAAAGGAATCATTAAATGATATAATGAGCAAATTGAAACAAGAGATCATGACAACAAAAAATGAAATGCAGGATATGACTATGAGATTCTGCAAAGAGATTGAGGACAGAAAGAGGAATGAAGAAGAATTGACCAGAAGACTAAGTGATGTAGCAAATGAGAACACAAGACTTAGCTATGAAAATGATATGTTGAAGACAGATCCGATGCATACTCAAAATGACTCGAATGAACTAATGAGACAAAAAGAGATCTTGGAAAGGGAATTGGAAACTGCAAATCAACACAAAGAAAAATTCAAGAAAAGCTCAGAAGAACTTGGTACCTTATTGAAGAATCAAAAACCCAAAGGTGACACTTCTAGAGTTGGATTTGAAGTTGGAGAAAGCTCCGGTACTGCAGATACTCAGGATCAAAGCAAACTGGTAAGACCCTCTAATACTTACAAATTCAATGGAAAATGCTTTAACTGTAATAAATATGGTCATAGGGCAAATGAATGTAGATTTAGGAATTATCAGAACATCAATCCTCCCACCGGTCAATGCACCAAATGCAACAAAATTGGTCATAACTCTGAAAATTGTAGAATGAATGTAAGATGTTATGTTTGTGGAAGATTTGGTCACTTATCAAATAAATGCAGAACACAAACTGGCATAGGTTATGGGAAAGCTATTCAGAAAAATAATGTAACTTGTTATGCATGTAACAAAATCGGTCACATTGCAAAATTCTGTAGAAGTAAAGGTACACCGGTAGATAACAAAAGTACTAGCTTGAAAGGTAAAGAAAAGGTTGAAGAGGTTAAGCAAGAATTTTCAAAGCAATGGATTAGAAAAGGTAATCTAAATATTGGGGTTACTCCTCCACCAGTAGAACCAACAAATGCCTCACCGGCAGGACAATATGATGCTCCACCAGCAGGACAGAGCAATGCTCCACCGGCAGGATGTTCTTCATCAAATTGAAGAAAATTATATTGAGGGTTTGGCAATTTAATGACACATGTGCTATTATTCCCTCAGTTAGAGAAAAGAAGCTGAAAATCCTTCATTACCGACAAATAAAGTTGAGTTAATACATTATTGGCAAATAATTAATGTGGTAGGTGGCAGAAAAGACTTTATAAATTAAGTTTTTGGCTCCATTTCATTTCACCGTGAATTCAAACTTTCAGAGAGCGCGAAGATATCCGAGCTAAGGCATTCGAAGCAAAGAGGCAAAGCACTTCAGCAATCAGTTCATCCAAAGGCAGAGAAAGGTATTTATCATCATGGCATCCTCCTCTGCACCTGAATTCATAGCAAACCCTACAGTAGTTGAGGTTATAAAACAACCTAGGCCCGTGTTTGAGCTAGTTCCCGAGGTAGCTAAGAAAGATGACAACACAGGTGCTTTTTCCCAAATTCCAAAGGGTGTTGTTTATGCAGAAGACCCTAGAATGTACATTCATTGCAACATAGAGGAATTAGGTGATGAAGAAATCAAAGACATGTACAAATCTGTTATATGTGACAATGCCGGAAATGTGAAACCTGAACACCAAATTGTTCAAACCCTAGGATTCACTGAAATCCTCTGCATTCCTGAATTTCCCAAGGAAGTAATTAGGATAGTTCTTAGCAGGGTACATGGCTCATTCTTTTGGCTTGACTCGGTGCACAAAATTACAAAAGTAGTTGTGAAAGCAATAACAAGGTTACCTTCCACCGGTACCAGACCCGACAAAACCAAGAAGGTCTCCATTGACCTAGTAACGAAACTAACTAGTGCAACATCAGACAAAAGATCATTGAGGGTTAATGATGTAACTAATACAAATGTGAGATTCATTAGCATGATTCTAGGTTACAAAGCAACTCATGCAAATAGGCTTAATACTGTTTCCAGTTTATGCATAAAAAGTGCTTATGACATGGTTAAGAACAATGTAAAAATTGACATCTGTGAATGGTTAAAAGATGAGTTAATTGATAACTTGGCAAAAATCAAGAAGGATAAGAAAGGAACCTTTAGATTTGGAAATTTGCTTGTATGCTTAATGCTACATATAACCAAACAGGCTCCTGGTATAGGCAACAAGGATTTTGGATTTGACATACCGGTAGGAAAACAATTGTCTGACTTATTCAACAACATGGGTGAAAACAAAGAAAAGAATATCCATGAGTATTTTCAAGCACTAAAGGTCAAAATGAATAAGAGGATCAGACTATCACAGGAAATTGTCAACAAATACAAGGATGACATATGTTTTGTAATCAAAAAGGATGAGATCTGGATGGAAGCAGTCATCCCAAGAACGATCTGGGTTACAGAAATGGGGTATGAAACAGATGACCACATAGTGGAAACTTATGCCAAAGCACTTCTGGAAGCCCCCCATGAACCAAAGGAAGAAGTATTTGGTAGTGTTGAGCACATTGAAAGTCAAATTCAATCCAAGAAGAGAGTAAAGAAAGTTGAGGCATCTGTGAGGAAAGGAAGCAGGCAAGCAAAAGCCTTAAAAGATGATGTATTGAAGAAAACCGGCATAACAGAAGATGAGTTGGCAGCCCAACAGCCTGAAACTCATCTATCACCGGTAGATACCTCCTCAGAAGGAGATATGCCAGCAACATTCAAAAGAGTTGTGAAGAAAAGAGACCCCTCACCGGTATCCACTCCTTCACCTAGAAGGACAAGACATAAGAAACAAGCTGTAAGGTCTCCAGTCAAGAAAGCCACACCTAAGAAAAAGCTAACCCCCAAAAGGAAGAAGAAGACAGACACTGACTTGGCCCCTTTTGACATACTATTGGATGAAATCACAGTGGAAGGAAAATTGAAAAACATAGGGAAAATCTATGACACCCTATCAGAAGATGAGAAAGGACAAATTGAGGAAAGTGTTATACTACATATGGACATGTATAAAAAGTTTTTGATGCAAGTCCTAAATGAAATTCCTGATGAATTATATAAGAGACTTGAGACCAAAAGGCAAGGAATAATTGAGTTAGATAAGAACATAAAAATAGAGAAATTACTTGCAGTATACCCGGCCAACTCACCTAAGGAAATTGATGATTTGATATCTCAGGCCAACCGGACAGTCTTTTCCACCGCACACTAGCAAATATCATTAATGGCAGGTAGAGTTACTGAAGTCTCAACTGAAACAGAAGATGGTTGGGATAGATTCTTAGTTGAAAAAGAAAAACAAGAAGAATATATGAATCCCAAGCCCATTTTGGTATATCAAAAGGACAAAGGGAAAGGTAAAGTTGGTGCACCACCAAGCATCAAGATTAGAGACAACTTACCCCCACCTCCTTTAAATACTCAATCGGTAGAAACAACTGCAGAAGATCAATCGACAGCTGAGAGCATGGACACAGAGGATAACAATCCTAATCCTGAAGTCCTATATACTGTGAATGTTGATACTCAAAAAATCAACATAGTGGTAGATAAGGATACCATAGAGAAATCTGATAATAAAGAGCAACCGGCAACAGGAAACCAAGAGCAACCGGTAGCAGATTCAGAGAAAAAGAGGGAATCTGGAACACAAACAGAGCAACCAACAGAGATAAAGGCTCAAGAACAGATGCCACCAGTAAGAAATGATGCAAGAAAATATGTGGAGACACAAACAGACCTACCAGAGGTCAATACCAGCATGGTCCCTTCCACTGGCACTCAGTTTACTGGGTCATCATCAAATGTAACAGAGGTATTGCTTGATTCTATCAAGAAAATAACCAATTATAGCTCACAAGCATATAAAGCAATAGACGATTCAATTCCAGTTTTGAAATTAATAGCTCCAAATTGTAATATAGCCAACAAAGATTCTTTAGGCTACTTGGATACACTTTGTAAATATATTTCTAGAAATTTTGAGCAAACACAAGTAGAAACTATAAAGGAGAGTGTAGAAAAAGAAAAACAGAAATTCTTTGAGGAAGGAATAAAGAAGTGTAATAGGGAATTTGACACACTTCTACCGGAACTGTGCAAGTTATTGAAAGAATACAAAACTCTGTATAAAGACACCTGTAAGATAAACTTTTTGACCATGGATGTAGACAAAAAGATAAGCAAGGTATAGGAAGAGATCAATAAACTTGCTGATGATTTTGTTAACTCACCCGATACATTATCAGTTTTTGACGAAAAGATAACAAATTTTGAGGAAGAATTACTTAAATTAGAAAGAGAAAAAGAGAAAATAATAATCAAGGCAAAATTTTTGAGATCTAAACTAAGTCCAAGATTGGACTATTTAGCATCTCTGCATAAGGAAATCTCAGAGGCACTAAAATAGGGTAGCAAAACATCGGCAGAGCACTTGCAGCATCTCACCGATACAGTACATAGAACTGAGATAGCAATAAAGGCGAGCAAGAAGTTTATGGATGGTATAAACTTAATTTTGGGAGATATTCTTCAGCTAATAACTACCCAACTACAAGGTTGAGGTTATGTATTGGTACAACTACAAATCTACTAACCTTTGTCATTGATGCCAAAGGGGGAGTAGTAGATGAGAAAATTCAAAACACAGGGATCACATGCTCAGGGGGAGCTCTCGTATTTTTGGTAACATTTTTTTTGGTATACACATTTTTGGATATCTTTTTGAAATTTCTCATGAGTGTTGCGATCAATGCCAAAGGGGGAGATTGTTGGCATATGGACACTCCAATGAGACATTGTGTGTGATTGAAGGTTTTGTCATTGATGGCAACCTTGCAATCCTATGGCACCGGAAAAGACATTATACCAGCAAAGCATTACATGGGCAACCTTGCAATCTTATGGCACCGGCAAAGACATTATACTGGCAAAGCATTACACAGGCAACCTTGCAATCCTATGGCACCGGCAAAGACATTATACTGGCAAAGCATTACATAGGCAACCTTGCAATCCTATGGCACCGACAAAGACATTATATCGGCAAAGCATTACTCAAACAGAACAGTGCACCAGCATCAACAAAATCAATATACACCGGCACCGGCACAAAAGATGTACACTGGCACAGATGGAAATATGTATACCGGCACAGAAGCCGATAGGATTTTTGATATGTAATATTTTGTTTATCATTGTAAGCCGACTTGGCAAATTGTAAAATGACTCTTGTACATAAAAGAGATCATTGTACTCATTTGTAAGATATGAAGAGAAGGTAATAAATAAATTATAAGGCAGACATATTGTGCGAATTGTAGGTCAAGGGTATATGTAAAGAATAGAGTAGGAACCAGTACTGAATCTGGCATTGAAGATGCTATTGTAAAGCAGTACAGAATATTGGATTTGTGTAAATCCTCTTTGTAAGTCAGTGTGACTTCTTGTTGAGTAGTGAGCTCTAGGCAGTTGGCCTTCCTGCATGTGCAGGCCCCTATTGTAAGTAATATTCTCTTATTGGCCAGTAAGTGAATATTGTGGGTCACAAACCCCATCGAGATTTTTCCCACACTGGGTTTCCTCATTAAACATATTGTGTTATGGTGTTCTTTTCATGTGGATGCTTTTGATTTTGTTATTTGCATTAATTCTTGCATACCGGTATACTGTTACTTTATATTCTGCATATTTAGTTTTAAGAAAATTACATAACCGGTTAGATACTGATTCACCCCCCCTCTTAGTATCTATGGGAACCCTAACAAACACATCATGTGGACACTTTTCCTTGAAGTAATATCATTGGTATATTCTTATTTGCATATTTTCCTTTACCGGAAAATAGGTCCAGGTTATCTAGGGTTACACCAGTAGGTTTATCTTTTCCAGATCAGCATGGCACGCTATGGAGATGATTTATTATTGTTGTGAATGCATTAAGCCGACATGTTCAATCGGTTATTGCATCGGATATTGTATTATTTGTAAAATGTTTTATTGTAATATCTTGTAGAGCCGACCTACTAAAATTGGTCTTAGGGTATGGTATAAATGTAAGATCTTATTTCTAAGATCAAGTGTGGAATGCGGAAAAGAATTATAAGAAGGTATATGCGAGATTAAGCAGAGATATACATGAAGACATCATTTGAAGGTGAAGCTAGGTTTTTGTAAAAGCATATCAGCATTACACCGGTACTGAATCTAGCATATGAAGATGCTATTTTGTGCAGTACATTCTCATTGGATTTAACCATCCAACTGTAGTCAATGTGACTCCCATTTGTGTTTGAGCAGTGAGCTCTAGGCTGTTGGCCTTTCTGCATGTGCAGACCCCTCTTGTACACTTACTATCTGCAGTAGTATTATCTGATTGTGGGTAAGGTTTCCCACCATGGTTTTTCCCCTTACAGGGTTTCCACGTACAAATATTTGTTTCATGTGCTGTGGTTGACTTTGTGCTTATGTTTCATGCATTAATTCTTACCGGTACATCATTTCCTGTTAACATTGTTTACCAGCACAATTAACTGTCTTACCGGTATTAAGAAATAAGTTGGTTAATAAGATTTTGGTTTGAATTTATTAGACAACTGATTCACCCCCCCCCCTCTTAGTTGTCCCCGGGACCTACAATTGGTATCAGAGCCTAGTCCTCTTTTTGCAGAAGTTTAACAACTTGAGGAGATCCAATGTCTACTAATTATTTCAGGAAGGATAGTCCTAAACTTGATGGAACCAACTATGGAATATGGAAAATCAGAATGGAGACACATCTGAATTGCATTGGTAAAGACATCTAGGAAGTTACTAAGAATGGTTATACTACTATTGTAGCTGGTCAGCCTGCTCCTATTACTCTAGGTAAAGATGAAGAAAATGATTGCAAAGCAAGAGAAGCACTTTTGAGCGCATTATCATATCAACAAATCATGGGATTATCAGATAGATCTACTGCAAAAGCTATTTGGGATCATTTGGAAACACTAAATGAAGGGGATTCCATAGTCAAAATTGCAAAACTTGAAAGCTTCCGAGTCAAGTATGAACATCTGAAAATGGAAGAAGATGAAAGAATTTCTGCCTTTATGGAAAGAGTAAATGAAATTGTTTTAGGTATCAAATCTTGTGGAGGAACCTTGAGTGAAGATGAGATTTTTTCAAAAATCTTAAGAGGTTTGCCACCGGCATATAAAATGAAGGTTACTACTATTAATGAGCTAAGAACAATGCCTAATACATCAGTAACTAGGGATACATTGATTGGAAAACTTTCAGCTTTTGAAATAGAGGAATTTGGTCCTGTTGCTATAAAAACTGATTTGGCCTTCAAAGCATCAACATCATCTGCTCCATCTTTTGACAAATCAGACTGGAGAGCCTTTTATGCAAGAGAACTTGAAGAAACCAGAAAGGAGAATGAAGAGCTTGAAGAACTTGAAGCACTATTTGCAAGAAAAATGCCAAAAGGTCCAATTGGAAGTAAGTATGAAGGTAAAGCACCCTTTAAATGTTTCAATTGCAATAAGATTGGTCATATGGCTTCAAGATGCCTTGATAGACATGCTAGACTAAGAGAAGAAGCTAGAAGGACATACAAACCTAATCCTGAATATCAGAGATACAGATTTAAGAAAAACAATGATAAATCCTGTTACATTGTTGATGAAAGTGTGACTGATGATTCTGATGAGGATCCAGTAGACAACGGATGGGTCTTTGTTGCTATAACAGAGGATCAACCAGTACCTATTGCTCCACTGGTAGAACAAGCCCTAGCAGCTAAAGTTGAATCAAAGGATGAATGGATTATTGACTCGGGATGCTCACATCACATGATTGGAGACAAAGGCAAATTCTTCAACTTTCAAGAATACAATGGAGGTTTAGTAAGATTCAGAGATGACAAAGCCTGTTCAATCGAAGGTAAGGGTTCAATATCTCTTGATGGTAAACATAACACTGACAATATTTACTATGTTGAAGGATTAAAACATAATCTTTTAAGTGTTGGTCAATTAGTTGAGAAAGGTTTTTAGTTACAATTTAAAAATGGAAAATGCAAAATCATGAATAGAACTGGTTTGGAAATTGCAACCGGTAATCAGACTAGAGGTAATATCTTTCATTTGAATAACAGTGAAAAGGCATGCTTAATTGCTCATATAGATGAAAGTTGGCTATGGCATAAAAGACTATGTCATGTAAATTTTGATTGCATGGTAAAAATCAGTACTTCTAAGGCAATTAGAGATCTACCTAAAATTGTGAAACCTCAGAATACAATTTGCAAGGAATGTCAATTTGGAAAATAGGTTAGAGCTAGTTTCAAAAGTATTCCAGAAAAATCCAATAATGCTCTTGATTTAATTCACACTGATTTATGTGGTCCGGCTAGAACTAAAAGCTTACAAGGTGATAGATATTTCATGCTAATTATTGATGATTATTCTAGAATGTGTTGGGTTACTTTTCTCAGAGAAAAGTCAGAAGTACTTGGGAAGTTCAAACTATTCAAAGCAATGGTTGAAAATGAAACTGGTAAGAAAATTAAATGTTTAAGATCAGATCAAGGAGGAGAATTCACATCTAGAGATTTTAATACATTTTCTGAAGTGAATGGAATCAAAAGACAATTATCAGCACCTTGGACATCACAACAGAATGGAGTTGTTGAAAGGAAAAACAGAACTATTTTGGATGCAGCAAGAAGTATGTTATCAGAAGCAAATCTACCAAATGTGTACTAGAGAGAGGCAGTAAGCACTGTTGTCTATACATTCAACAAAGTTCACATCAAAGGTGAAACCGGTAAGACCCCTCATGAACTATGGTTTGGTAATACTCCTACTCTTAAGTATTTCAGAATTTTTGGAAGTAAATGTTATATTAGAAGAGATGAGTATATTGGCAAGTTTGATCCTAGAAGTGATGAAGGAATATTTCTTGGTTATTCATCTAAGAGTAAAGCTTATAGATGTTTTAATAAAAGATTACAGAAAATTGTTGAGAGTACAAATCTAAAGATTGATGAACAATTCAGAGGAACCTCAAGGTATATAGACTCTGAACCGGAAACAGAAATTATGACAAATGAACCAACAATAAATCCACCAGTATTGAATGATGACCCAGTTACTCTGGTATCATCAGAGGATACCACAGTTATTTGAAGAACAACAACAGACTAAGACACCCCGGTATGTAAGACTAAATCATTCTGAAGATCAGATAATTGGAAGCAAATTTAAAGGAGTCATGACAAGAGGAAGATTGGAAAATGAAGAGGTATGTCTCATTTCTCAAATTGAACCATTATCTATCAATGAGGCATGTGAAGATAAATTTTGGATTAAAGCTATGGAAGAAGAATTAGGACAAATTGAGAAAAATAATACTTGGACATTAGTTCCCTAGCCTGAAAATAAAAATGTAATTGGAACCAAATGGGTATTTAGAAACAAACTCAATGAAGATGGTAAGGTTGTTAGGAATAAAGCAAGACTAGTGTGTAAGGGATATTCTCAGAAGGAAGGAGTTGATTACAATGAAACCTTTGCACCGGTAGCCAGAATTGAAGCAGTTAGATTATTCTTAGCCTTTGCAGCTCACAAGGATTACAAAGTTTATCAAATGGATATTAAATGTGCATTTTTGAATGGAGATCTTGAAGAAGAAGTTTATATTGAACAACCTGATGGATTTTCTTTAACAAATAACAATGATATGGTTTGCAGATTAAGAAAAGCTCTGTATGGACTAAAACAAGCTCCAAGAGCCTGGTATGCAAGATTGGATAAGTATCTCTTAAAAATTGGTTTTACTAAAGGAAATGCTGATAGCAATTTATATTACAAAGTAACTAATGATGACATTTTGATTATGGAAGTATTTTTTGATGATATAATCTTTGGAGGAGAAGATGGATTATGCAAAGAATTTTCTCTTAAAATGCAGCATGAATTTGAAATGTCTATGATTGGAGAAATAAAATTCTTTTTAGGATTGCAGATTTTACAAACTGATAAAGACATATTTTTGAGTCAATCTAAGTACTTGAAAGAACTACTCAAGAAATTTGGGATGGAGAACTCTAAACCGGTAAGCACACCTATGACTACAAATGAAAAATTATCTCAAAGGGATGAATCTACACCTGTTAATCCAACTAGATACAAATCTATGATAAGAGGTTTACTGTATTTGACACAAACCAGACCTGATATTATGAATGCAGTATGTATAGTTTCTAGATTTTAGGGTAATCCCAAGGAAAATCATGAATCAATAGTAAAAAGGATTTTCCAGTACTTACAAGGCACAGCAAATCTTGGATTATGGTATCCTAAAGATGAAAATTTTGATCTATATGCATACACAGATGCAAATTGGGCAGGAGATGTGGATGATAGAAAGAGCACCACTGGAGGAGCATTCTTTCTTCGAAAGAGATTAGTTTCTTGGTTAAGTAAGAAACAGAGTTGTACATCTTTATCAACAGCAGAATCAGAATATGTTGCAGCAGCAACAAACTATACACAGGTACTTTGGCTTAAGCAAATGTTGAAAGACATAAAGGTAAAATGCAAGGAACCTATTACTATATATCCAATATTACATTCTAAAACAAAACATGTTTCTATCAAACTGAATTTTCTAAGGGAAAAAGTTGAAGAAAAGGAAATAAAACTGGTTTATGTGAATACTAAAGAACAACTTGCAGATATTTTTACAAAACCTTTGCCTAAGGAAACTTTTGAGTATCTTAGAGATCAGCTTGGAGTCTTACCTCCACTAGTAGAGACTTAGACAGTTGATGATTGTCATCAACCGGTAGAATTAAATGGACAAATCTTTTATTCCGGTATTTGATGAGAAAGCTACTTCTCAGGGGGAGTAGTTGGTATATTGAATTGATTGGTATTTTGTATGAACTTGACCTTTTTGTGACTTTGGCATTTGATGTCAAAGGGGGAGAGATATATGGAAAAATGCATTATCTTTTTGAGGAGAGATTGGTATGAGAGATTGATATTGAAAATAAATCTTTGGGTAAACACATATTACTCCCAGGGGGAGAATTGGTTTTTGTACTTGGCATTTCTATTTTGGCACTTTGATGGTTTTTCCATCTTGTGTTGCCATCAATGCCAAAGGGGGAGATTGTTGGTATTTTGGTATGGTTTTGTCATTGATGTCAACACCTGCTAAATACACCTACTTTGGAGATCCAGCAACATTCACTGACAATCAGTAAACTATTCAACAATCATCGGTATATGGTTAACCGGCAGGATATAATGTACACCGGTACATGCAATGACATGGAAGACACTTGGTAATGTCGAAGACATCATGTGGACACTTTTCCTTGAAGTAATATCATTGGTATATTCTTATTTGCATATTTGCCTTTACCGGCAAATAGGTCCAGGTTATCTAGGGTTACACCGGCAGGTTTATATTTTCCAGATCAACATGGCACGCTATGGAGATGATTTATTATTGTTGTAAATGCATTAAGCCGACATGTTCAATCGATTATTGCATCGGATATTGTATTATTTGTAAAATGTTTTATTGTAATATCTTGTAGAGCCGACCTACTAAAATTGGTCTTAGGGTATGGTATAAATGTAAGATCTTGTTTGTAAGATCAGGTGTGGAATGCGGAAAAGAATTATAAGAAGGTATATGCGAGATTAAGAAGAGATATACACAAAGACATCATTTGAAGGTGAAGCTAGGTTTTTGTAAAAGCATATCAGCATTACACCAGTACTGAATCCAGCATATGAAGATGTTATTTTGTGCAGTACATTCTCATTGGATTTAACCATCCAACTGTAGTCAGTGTGACTCCCATTTGTGTTTGAGCAGTGAGCTCTAGGCTGTTGGCCTTTCTGCATGTGTAGACCCCTCTTGTACACTTACTATCTGCAGTAGTATCATCTGATTGTGGGTAAGGTTTCCCACCGTGGTTTTTCCCCTTACAAGGTTTCCACGTACAAATATTTGTGTCATGTGTTGTGGTTGACTTTGTGCTTATGTTTCATGCATTAATTCTTACCGATACAACATTTCCTGTTAACATTGTTTACCGGCACAATTAACTATCTTATCGGTATTAAGCAATAAGTTGTTTAATAAGATTTTGGTTTGAATTTATTAGACAACTAATTCGCCCCCCCCCCCCCCTCTCAGTTGTCCCCGGGACCTATAGCTATTGGGTGTGTACCTAAGTTTTCAAGAAAAGGTTTTCTCTCTCAGCCAACTTCCTTAGGATTTAGCATGTTGTTCTTGAAGTCACTTATCATATCACATGTTTGTTGTGTTTTCATCCCTAAAATAGAAACTCGGACATCTAAAAATAGAAAACAGAATCAAAACATCAAACATCATTGATAAAAAAAATGTCAGTCAAAATTTTGGATCCGCTCTGTCCTCAGTCATATGAGTTTTCTAGTTTGTCATATAAGAAAGATAGTTTATCATCCTGTTCAGTGTTAATTGTCGTACGAGTCAGACTAGCAGAAGCTTATTTGTTGTCATTTGTCATCTGGTTCTATGGGAAGTGTCATACGAGATTAGGCCTTTGTTGTATGGATCTGTCTATATTGTCTTATGGGACTGTGTAAACTATCGTACGAATTTTTGTCTCTACTAGTCCAGAGCTATCTTACTGCATGTCTTTTTCTAAATGTGTCGTGTTTGCTTGGTCAATTTATAGTGAACATATACACCTAATATCTATCATTTTGTGCTTAGGCTATCTTTTTGGTTCTCTCAATCAAGTTATCTTCTATCAAATCAGATTCTAGAACTAGACACCCCAAGGTTTTTCAAGTATTTACCTTCAACAAGTTCAAGATATAACATCTCAAAGTGCATCATCACCTCTTTGATAAATTGATCACTCAAAACATAGTTTCTCATCGGGATCTATCATCCTCTATCATGAAACTATAACGTTTGGTCAGGATAACCTTGTCCCACATCATAGGATATATCATTCCTATTGGACTTGGTTTTATCAAAATCATCATCATTGCACTCCAAAACCGAAGATCGAAAAACTTACAAATCTTAAAAATGCTTTAATTATCTTTTTCATGTCATATCACTCTATCATATCTATATTGATAGTTGGTCACTTATTGAAACACCTTTTAGACAATCAAATCCCTGCATAATATTCAACACACATTTATGCCCATTTTAACTAGAGCACAAAGGCTTGCAATTGCAGAAATGGAAATAGACACATTTGAAATAGCTGAAGATCATAGAAACATGGCATACCAAAGAAAAATACAAGAAGAAGGCATAATAAGTCAACATATCGAAGAAATCAAACAAGTTCGAAATTAAAATCCAACTATGTCAAAACCTCACAAGGATTCAAATACATCTCCAAAGAAAGGTGGCTCTTTTATGCAACTCTTAAAGAGATCCCTAAGGGATCTTGCTGAGGAGGATCAAAATCGCACAGCTATGTCTAGAAATGGCTCATCCCCCATAAGAAAATTGACTTTCCAAAGGCATATATTCCTACACCTCTTGAAAACTTGCAAGAACCTTCCATAGCATCCTCACCTAACAATACACCCAAGGATGAAGTTCCCAAAGGGATATCCATAATGGCCATAAAACCTATTTCAGAGGATCATATTCAAAGCCCATCTACTTCATGTCCAAGCATTGATTTTTTGAAACATCACCATAACGCTCCCTTGCAAATTGAAGTCCTCATTCATAGAATGCTCATTAAACGTGTTCTAATAGATGGGGGAGTTCGCTTAAACATTTTCTCATTGAGTCTTGTTCGTGCTCTAGGATATTTTGAAGATGCAGTTGAACCCCAAAAAAAGATCATATTCAAAGCATATGATGAAGAAGAGCATTCCTCCAAAGGAATTGTGATATTACCCATCAGAGTGGGACCTTTGTAGAAAGACACAACATGCTAAGTCCTAGACTTGGATTTATCATACAACATACTCTTGGTAAGACCATAGATACATGACATACAAGCTATTCCATCAACATATCATCAATGCCTGAAATTTCCATACAATGGGCAAGAAATCACAATCTCAGCAGACTCAGATCCATTATAGTACTGTAGTAATCTGAAACCAACTCAAGGGGTTATGGTTTCTCTTGGCAAATGCACACTCCAATGAGACATTGTAGGTGATTGAAGGTTTTGTCATTAATGGCAACCTTATAATCCCATGACACCGGCAAGGCAATCCATCAGCACCAGCAAAGTCAGATTATACACCGACACACAGACCACCGGCACCAGCAGTGAAAGGAAGCATACCAGCACAGAAGCCGACAGGAATTTTGTTTGTAATTTATTTTGTTTATTATTGTAAAATCATTATAAGCCGACTTGGCAAATTTTAAAATGACTCATATATATAAGAGATAATTGTAGAACAATAATATAAGCATAGAGGAATGTAATTAGGTGAAATAAGGTAGACCTATTATGCAAATTATAGGTTAAGGATTTATGTAAGAAGCGGAGCTATAAACCAGTACTGGATCTGGCATAGTAGATGCTATTTTGAAGCAGTACAAGACATTGGATTTATATAATCTTTTGTAAGTTAGTGAGACTTCTCATTTTGTAATTGAGCAGTGAGCTCTAGGAACTTGGCCTTCCTCCATGTGCAGGCCCCTCTTGTAGCAGTAATATGCTCTTATTGGCTAGTAAGTGAATATTATGGGTCACAAATCCCACCGAGGTTTTTCCCACACCGGGTTTCCTCGTTAAACTATTGTTTTATGGTGTGTTTTTCATGTGGTTGCCTTTATCTCTATTTATTGCATTAATTTCTATTTACTGATATACTGCTTTAATATGTTCTACATGTTTTAAGGTAAGAAAATCTATTTACCGGTTAGATACCGATTCACCCCCCCCCCCCTCAATATCTGTGGGAATCCTAATAATTGGTATCAGAGCCTGGTCCTCTATTTTCAAAAGCCTAACAGCTTGAGGAAGATCTTGACACCGGTAGAGATGGAAAACTTGATGAAGTAATTAGAAGCAGCTCTCTTAGACTATGATGCAGAAAAATTGAAAAATATCAAACTTGAAGATGATCTAAAGGCTGCACAGGATATTATTCAAGCACTTCAAGAAAATCTTACTATTGCAAGAAATAAGAGAAGAGAACTTTGTGAAAAGATGTGAAATGAGAATGATGAAAGGGAATCTCTTAGTGATCTAATGAATAAGTTGAAACAAGAACACATGACAACAAAGAATGAGATGCAGGATATGACTATGAGATTTTGTAAAGAAATTGAAGATAGAAAGAAGAATGAAGAAGACTTGACTAGAAGACTGAATGATGTTGCAAATGAAAACACCAGACTTAGCTATGAAAATGATATGTTGAAGACAGATCTGATGCATGCACAGAATGACTCAAATGAACTCATGAGACAAAAAGGTATCTTAGAAAGAGAACTGGAGACTACAAATTAGCACAAAGAAAAATTCAAGAAAAGCTCAGAAGAACTTGGTGACTTGTTGAATAATCAGAAACCAAATGGTCGTGACACTAATGGCCTTGGCTTTGAAGCTGGTGAAAGCTCCGGTACTGCAAACACACAGGATCATGGCAAACTGGTAAGACAACCTACTGCTTATAAATTCAATGGCAAATGCTTTAACTGTAACAAGTATGGTCATAGAGAAAATCAATGTAGATCTAGAAATTATCAAAATACCAATACACCCACCAGTCAATATTCAAAATGCAGCAAAGTTGGTCATAATTCTGAAAATTGCAGAATGAATGTGAGATGTTATGTTTGTGGAAGATTTGGACACTTATCTAATCAATGCAGAACACCAACCGACATAGGATATGGAAAAGCTATTCAGAAAAATAATGTGACTTGTTATGCTTGTAACAAGATTGGACATATTGCTAAATTTTGTAGAAGCAAGTCCTAACCGGTAAACAACAATGGTGCTAGTTTGAAGGGTAAAGAAAAGGTTGAAGAGGTAAAGCAATAATTCTCAAAACAATGGGTCAGGAAATCAGAACTAAATGTTGACAGGAATACTCCTCCACCGGAAGAACAAAGTAGCACTCCACCGGCAGGAGACTCTTCATCTAATTGAAGAAAATTCCTTTGAGGGTTTGGCAATCAAATGTGAAACATGCTATTATTCCCTCAATTGATGGTAAGAAGTTGAAATTACTTCTATATCGGTAGATAAGTTAAGTGATTACTTAATTGGCAAGCATTAAATATGGTGGTTGGCAAATTAACATTATAAATCAGTGTTTTTGGCTCCATTCTACTTCACCGAGCATTCAAACATTTGAAGAGCACAAAAATTTTGAGCAAAGTAGCAAAGCAATTCAGCAATCAATCATTCCTAAGATAGAGAAAGGTATTTATAATCATGGCATCCTCTTCTGTACCTGAATTTATAGCAAACCCTACTATATTCGAAGTAATCAAATGCCCTAGGCCTGTATTTCAGTTAGTTCCTGAAATTGCTAAGAAGGATGATAATGTTGGTGCATTTTCTCAAATTCCCAAAGGAGTAGTTTTTGCAGAAGACCCTAGAATGTACATTCATTGCCACATAGAAGAATTAGGTGATGAGGAAATTAAGAACATGTATAAGACTATAATCTGTGATGATTCCAGTAATGTGAAACCTAAACACAAAATAGTCGAAACCCTAGGATTCACTAAAATCCTTAGTATTCTGAATTTCCCTAAGGAACTGATAAGGATAGTTTTAAGCAGGGTTCATGGTGAATTTTTCTGGTTAGACTCAGTTCACAAAATAACTAAAGAGGTAGTAAAGGCTGTGACAGGGTTACCTTCCACCGGTAACAAACCTGATAAGACAAAGAAGGTCTCAAATGACCTAGTGATCAACCTAATAGGTGCAACATCTAACAAGAGATCTTTAAGAGTGAATGATGTAACTGACATCAATGTCAGATTCATTAGCATGATTCTAGGCTACAAAACAACACATGCAAACAGGTTAAATTCAGTTTCTAGTTTATGCATAAAGAGTGCTCATGATATGATCAAGGATAATGCAAAAATAGATGTGTGTGAATGGTTGAAGGATGAACTGATTGATAATCTTGAAAAGATCAAGAAAGAAAAAAAGGGGACATTTAGATTTGGTAACCTACTTGTCTATTTAATGCTACACATAACAAAACAGGTGCCCGGTATTGGCAACAAAATTTAGGTTTTGACATAGCAGTAGGCAAACAACTGTCTAATTTACTATACAACATAGGTGAAAATAGAGAAAAGAATATAAATGAGTACTTTCAAGCATTGAAGGCCTGGATGAATAATAGAGTCAGACTTTCACAATCAATTCTAGATAAGTATAAGGATGAAATATGCTTTGTTATTAAGAAGGATGAGATCTGGATGGAGGCAGTTGTCCCAAGAACCATTTGGGTTACTGAAATGGGTTATGAAACTGATGACAACATAATTGAAACATATGCAAAAGCCCTTCTAGAAGCACCCAAGGAACTTAAAGAAGAGGTATTTGGCAGTGCTGAGACTATTGAGAATCAAATTCAATCAAAGAAAAGGATAAAGAAGGTAGAAGCAATAGTAAGAAGAGGATCTAGGCAAGCAAAGGCTATCGAAGAAGATGTACTTAAACAAACCGGTATCACTGAAGATGAGTTAGAAACACTACAGCCAAAAACTCACCTTTCACCAGTAGAAACTTCTTCGGAGAGTGATATGCCAGCTGAATTTAAAAGAGTTGTGAGGAAAAGAGAACCTTCACCGGTATCTACACCTTCGCCTAGAAGAACCAGACAAAAACAACAAGTAGTAAGGCGCCCAGCTAAGAAGACAACTCCAAAGAAGAAAAAGCTAACACCAAAGAAAAAGACTCAATGAAACATTGCTCCAATTAACAAACTACTAGATGAAATAACAAAGGATGGACAACTGAAAAACATCAATAAATTATATGATACATTATCAGTTGATGACAAGGAAAAAGTTGGAAATAGTGTATTCTACACTTGGATATCTATAAGAAATTTTTGATGCAAGTTGTATATGAATTACCGGCAGAACTGTTTAAGAGACTTGAAGCTAGAAGACAAGCTGTTGTAGAACTTGACAAGAAAATAAAAATTGAGAAACTACTTGTTGTTTATCCTGTTAACTCACCAAAGGAGATAGATGATATGATCTCAAAGGCTAACCGGACAGTATTCTCAACTGCACACCGGCATGTAGCACTTATGGCTGGTAGAGTTAATGAGGTTACAGAGGAAACTGCTAATGCATGGGACATATTCCTTGTTGAGAAAGAAAAGCAAGAAGAATATAGAAATCCTAAACCTATCAAAGTATATCAGAAAGATAAGGATAAGGGTAAAGGCAAGGTTGGTGGACCTCCGAGCATAAAAATAAAAGATAATTTATCCCCACCACCTCTGGATACTCCACCGGTAGTCACAACTGAAGATCAACCAGATAATAAGAGTATAGAGATACCACAAGAGGACACAAATCCAAACTCTAAGGTGTTATACATAGTTGACATTGATACTCAGAAATTTAACATTGTGGTAGATAAGGACACAACTCGAAAGATAGATATGGCTAGTGAGGCACCGTTAACAGATAACACAGAAGGTAAACCGGCAGATGTTAAAGAACAACAAGCAAAGCAACAGGCTCCATCATAGCAATAGGTTCACACAGAGTCAGTACCACCAGCAACAACTGAGCAAGACAAACCTTTGCTTAAGGAAATGGAAACACAAACTGACCTACCAGAGGTCACCACAAGCAAGGATATTGCTCCCACCGGTGGGATACAGAGTGTTGGTCCTTCAACTGCAGGATTCAAATCAACTAATGTAACAGAAGTTCTTTTGGACTCCATAAAGAAAATAATAGATTGTAGCTCACAAGCATACAAGGCTATAGATGATATAATTCCAATTTTGAAGATGATAGCTCCAAATTGTAATGTAGATAATAAAGATTCTTTGAGTCAACTTGACACTTTGTCCAAGTATATTACTGAAAACACTGTGACAGTTGAACAAATAAAAGAGGAAGCATTCAAGGAGAGATTAGAAAAGGAAAAACACAAATTCTTTGAGGAAGAAATAAAGAAGTGTACAAGGCAATTTGACACACTTCTATTGGAATTATGTAGCACATTAAAGGAATTCAAAACTTTGTATAGAGATACGTGTAAGACTAACTTTTTGACAGTTGATATAGACAAGAAGATCAACAAGATATAGGAGGAAATCAATCAACTAGCTAACAATTTCATCAACTCGTCTGATTCATTATCAATTTTTGAGCAAAAAATAACAGGTTTTGAGGAGGAACTATTAAAGTTGGAAAGAGACAAAGAAAGAATAAAAGGAAATGTGAAAGATCTAAAATAGAGACTTAGTCCAAAATTGGACTACCTCGCCTCCTTAAGGAAAGAAATATCTGATGCTTTGGTTCAAGGACAGAAAACACCAGCAGAGCAAATGCAACACCTCACCGGTACAGTTCAGAGGACAAAGGCCGCAATAAAAGACAGTAAAAAGTTCATTGAGAGCTTGAATCTGGTTTTGGCAGATCTTTTTCAGATTGTAACCAACCGGTTACAAGGATGAAGTGGAAACCACACTCTATAGACACCTTGACAACCTTTGTCATTGATGCCAAAGGGGGAGTAGTGGTATGAGAAAAATCCAATAACTTAGGGATCATCTGCACAGGGGGAGCACACACTTTTGCTAACATTTTTTTTGGACTTCAATTTTTGGATACACTTTTGAATTTTTCTCATGAGTGTTGCCATCAATGCCAAAGGGGGAGATTGTTGGCAACTGCACACTCCAATGAGACATTGTAGGTGATTGAAGGTTTTGTCATTGATGGCAACCTTACAATCCTATGATACCGGCAAGGCAATCCACCGGCACCAGCAAAGTCAGATTCTACATCGGCACACAGACCATCGGCACCGGCAGTGAAAGGAAGCATAACGACACAGAAGCCGACAAGATTTTGTTTGTAATTTATTTTGTTTATTATTGTAAAATCATTGTAAGCTGACTTGGCAAATTGTAAAATGACTCATATATATAAGAGATCATTGTAGAACAATAATATAAGCATAGAGGAATGTAATTAGGCGAAATAAGGTAAACCTATTATGCAAATTATAGGTTAAGGATTTATGTAAGAAGCAGAGCTATAAACCGGTACTGGATCTGGCATAGTAGATGCTATTTTGAAGCAATACAAGACATTGGATCTATATAATCCATTTTGTAAGTCAGTGAGACTTCCCATTTTGTAATTGAGCAGTGAGCTCTAGGCACTTGGCCTTCTTGCATATGCAGGGCCCTCTTGTAGCAGTAATATTCTCTTATTGGCCAGTAAGTGAATATCATGGGTCACAAATCCCACCGAGGTTTTTCCCACACCAGGTTTCCTCATTAAACTATTGTGTTATGGTGTTCTTTTCATGTGGTTGCCTTTATCTCTGTTTATTGCATTACTTTTTGTTTACCAGTATACTGCATTAATATGTTCTACATGTTTTAAGGTAAGGAAATTTGTTTAATGGTTAGATTTTGATTTGCCCCCCCCCCCCCCCTCTCTCAGTATCTATGGGAATCCTAACAGTTTCACATAATAGAGAGGCATCATATTAAATCATACAATCCAAGGAAGAATCATTTGCCTTAATTTTGTCAAGCATGGAAAAACAAATGTAGCTAAGAAATCGAGGGAACAGTTAATATTCACTATCATGAAAAAACAAACAAGAGCAACTTGAAATTGAAAGGGAAGAAGTAGATGTAGGTATTGATGTAGTTCATGCATATGCAGGGAAAATGTTAGGAACTAGATCACTTGAATTAGAATCACATTCAGATGACTTGGACTTAATCGAGGATGATTAGGAGCTACTTGCAAGAGGTCATTCTGATGAGAGTATTGTTCTAAACATGGAAATACATATTGAAAGCTCTGACATCTCTATCATGACCCCTAATATCTTTGAAACAATTCAACATGAGGATCCTTTACCCTTAATCCATCCTGAACTTATGGACTAAGAAAATGAAAGACATACCACCATTGATACCTTTCCTAATGACCATACCATATCCTTATATCTTAATGCATTCAAACCCACAACAACTTCCACCAAGGATTTTGCTAACGTATCTTCAAGTCAAGTGGGTGACAAATCTCCTAGTCACAAAAGTGAAAATAAAGAAAACAATATCATGTCTAATGCTGAAAACCATTTATTGGCAATAGTAGAGCGAGAAAAAGTAAAAGGAAAGGACGCATCTAACGGTGAAAATCTCCTTGAGGCATCGGAAGATGGGAGATTTGACACTTTACCTAAATACTATCAAGAGAGGTCATATATCCTGATAGAACCAACATAGGCAGATAATATTGGCACAACTAATCTATATCCAGCAACTTCTCTATCAGAAATAGAAAGGCAAAAATATTTGGAACTCTTGAAAAGGAGGCAAGTCAAAATATGGTCATATGCAGACATTCTAGGGTTAGATCCAGATCTTATAATACATCACCCGAATATCAGTCCAAGAGCAGGCATTTATTCATCACACCACAAGGTCATACAATCCCAAAGACATACAAATTAAGCTTTCCATGCACTAATAATACAACAGAATATGAAGCTTTGGTCACAGGAATCAAAATGGCTATAGAATGAAACTGTACACAAATACAGGTCTTTGGAGACTCTTAGCTCGTCATCAATCAAATCAATGATGATTATCAAATAAAGGATGAAAATGTAATGCCTTATAAGAAGATGGTTGATGATGTCAAGAAATACTTTGTCAAAATCACTTTTCAGCAAATTCTGAGGAATGACAAAAAAGCAGCAGGCACCATGGCAACACTTTCTTCTTTACTTCATACACAAGAAAATCAAGAGCATTATGAATTCCTAGTGGAAGAGTTGTTTTACCCTGCTCATAATTGTCCTGATTCCAAACAATGTGTCATCTTGTTGGACATGCTTCCTTCTTCTATGGTCAAACTTATACATACCTGAAAGATAATATCCTCCTTCCTGACTTGTTAAAGAACCAAAAGAGAAACTTTATTCGCCAATCCTCCCATTATACTCTTGTCACAGATACCCTTTTTCAACGTAGTTTGGATGATACTCTCTTAAGATGTCTCGAGCAAGAAGAATCTAAGAAGGCCTTAAATGAAATGCACAATGAAATGTGTGGCATTCATTCAAGTGGTCTTACCCTCTCGAAAAAACTCATACGCTTGGGCTATTATTGGCCAACTATGGAACGAGATTCTTTTCAGATAGCTAAAACATTGAAACAATGTTAGATCCATGGAAATTTAATTCATGCACTAACATAAGAACTTCATGCTTTGGCAACATCTTGGCCACTATGCCAATGGGGTCTTAATCTAGTAGGAAAGATAAATCCTCCATCCAATGGTCACAAATTCATCCTTGTAGCTACAAAATATTCCACAAAATGGATCGAGCCTCTCATGAATATCACAAGAAAACAAATTGTTGCATTTATCTTGAACTACATCATATGTTGCTATGGCATACCCATGATCATTATCACTGATAATGGGTGACCATTCAAGAACCAGGATGTATAAGAGCTATGTGAAAAATTTAAGATCCAACACAGATTTTCCACACCCTACTATCCACAAGGGAATGGACAAGCAGAAACATCAAACAAAACTATTATGAAAATCCTCAAAAAGATAGTGAATGGTGCTGGTAGAGATTGGCATATTCAATTGAACCCTACTCTATGGGCTTACCGTACTAGTATTCACACACCAACAGGTGTCACACCTTTCTCTCTTGACTTTGGATCAGAAGCAATACTGCCAATAGAAGTAGAGATACCTTCTATTCGAGTATCCTTAAAAGGCCTTATCCAAGATGAAGAACAAAGAGTATCTAGATTACAAGAGTTATAATTGATCCATGAACAAAGACAAAATGTCTTTGATCATTTAAAGGTATATTAGCAAAGAATGTGCTGAAGTTATAATCACAAGGTCAAACCATGAGCCTTCCAAGTTGGAGAACTAGTACTAAAGGAAAATCCACGAAACCAGTCAAATTGAGAAAAGAAAGGGAAGTTTGAACCAAATTAGTTAGGTCCATTTGTGGTCACAACAGTGTTTGGATCAGGAGCATATCAACTATCAACATAGGACATGGATCAACTTGAGGAACCCATCAATAGCATGCATCTGAAGAAGTTTTATGTCTAAAAAATAGAAAAAAAAAAGTGAAAAAGCAAAAAAATCCAAAGAAAAGTGAAAAAGTAGAAAAATCCATAAATAAATAAAAAATAAAATAAAATATATATATATATATGAGAAAAAGTGCAATAAAAACCAATGGTGAAAACTTGGCAACAGGCGCTATCTGTCAGCTAGCTCTTCCATCTATTAGTTCATGCATCCTTCTGCTTGCATTCATTTCTATTAGCGTTATCATATCCATAAAAACGTCTTTGTACATACGCATGTATCGCAACTAATTTCTCACCATGGTTTGGATCATTGGGTTTATCATAATAAATTTGTTTCTAGGCTTGGGGCAAAATCTTGCACCTAGCTAGGGGCAAAATTTTCAATTGTTTTGAGCTTCATCAAATAGGTAGAATAATAGCTAGATAACTCTTGTCAAGCGAAACTGAGACACATCCAACATTGAACACAAGATCAAATTATCAACCATCAAATTGTCACATGTTAGTCTAAGCATGACACACACATATCAATAAATGATATCTTTTGGATAATGATTTTAACACTTTGGTTCAACTTTTATATCTTGATTTTTGCTATCATGATTTTTGAGTGACTCCAGGATGTCTCTGACTAGAGGAACAAAGAAGGAACATGATATTTTTCTTGTCTGTTGTGTGTAAATTAATACCTCGATGCTTGTACTAACTTGCAATACCACAATCCAAGAAAGTAGTGCTCAGATCATCATAGTTCAATTATACCATTGATGTTTGCAGTCACTTCCCACATATTAAAAAGCTCAATGATGACACAAAGAAATAACCCAGTGACTGATCCAATCACAACATTGCATTTAGCTTGCATTTCATTCTTGCATAGGATCACAAAAGCTCATCTTAGCCAAGGCCAAATCTATCACATGAATCATCAATGTATCATCGTAAGTGTATACACAATCAAACCGATGACTCATCTCCCTCTAGATGTTGTTGACCCAACATGAATCTTATGTTATTCCCCCAAATGCACCAACATCAGCATATCTGAATCTTCCTTCAACATGATATCAAAAAATGGTTAGTTCTTTATCCAATAAATCTTATCAATTCTATCAATCAATCACATTTGATCCATCTTATCATGTCTTATACAGGATGTATCTTTCCTGGAACCAGCTATTTTGATCATGTCTTATACAGGATGTATCTTTCCTAGAACCAGCTATTTTGATCATGTCTTATACAGGATATATCGCTCTTGAAACCAGAACTCGTGATCATCTTTGTCTTATACAAGAGGTGTCATTCCTAAAACCAGACTAGATCTTGATCTTATCAATCTAATCAATCTTATCAATCTACTCAGTCTTATCAATTCAATCAAGCTCTATCAATCATCACATCCAGAACCACATCACAGTGATCGAAGAACTCACAGTTTCATCAATCAACGTTGCAGAAATCAAATTATTTCTAATCGGAAAATCAATTTTGCAAAGATTCAAACACTCCAAAGGTCAATGATCTCAATTGATCTCCCAAGGGGGATCATTGTACTGCAATTTATCAATCAATGTATGGGGCATCACATCAAACCAATATCACATCAACATCATCAAATTGAGATTATTAATTGAATCAATGCGTCATCACACCTCCCTTTAAAAAGGGGCAAAATGTATACACCTAAAAATGGTTTAAAGATAATTAATTAAATAAGCAATTATTTAATTAATCCCCCTTCCCAATTTAATTCAATTCATTACCAATTTGATTAAATTACCCCATTCATCTGCTTATAATAAAAACTAAGGATTTATTTAATAAGTTCATTTCAGTAGTCCCCTTTGATTAATTAATTTGCATTAATTAATCCTCCCCTATTTAGTTCATTTCTTCTAGTCCCTTGATTAATTAAAACAAATCAATTTAAGAGTTGTTGAAAGTTAATTAGTCTTTTCCTATTATTTGAATTTTTAAATTCTAATTACTTACATGCCTCCTAACTTCTAACCATCCTAACCTAACCCATTCCACCTAACCCTGGGTTTAACTGAACCTATCCTATCTTGCACATCCTAACTTCCTTATCCTAACCTCCTATGGGTTGGATAATCTCCCCTTAAGAAACATGGCACTTATACCACATGTCTCCTCCCTTGGACACTTGCCCTCTTATGAGCAAGGCTCCTTGACACTTGTCACCACAAAGATGACAAGTGTCCCTCTCTCCAACCTCTTCTCCAACCTCCTCCAATTTGACCCTTGATATCTTCAAACTCAATCTTGACTATTGATTCCTACCACCTCACCCCTAACCTTGGAAATCCTATAAATATCCCCCATTTTGGAGCACAAAGGATCCCATCTCATATCATTTTAGGAATTGTTATTATAGGAACATCTCATCTCATCTCATTTAAGCATTGTTATTATAGGCAATTGCATCTTATATCTAGCTTAATTTGATTATATTATAGCATAATTGTTGAATCATATAGCATAATCAATGCATATCATTAGCATAATTAGCTTCTTTGATCAATCTAGTTTAATCATGCATTCATCTAGCTTGCACATCATATCATTTTAAATCCTCCATCTAGGTGTAGTCAAGTCACTAAGATTTCTCTAGATTGGAGAAAAAATCCACACTCGCATCTCGTAGGAGGCAATAGGTCACTTTGTCATGGTTTATCATTCGTTTGATTTCAATTTTCTAACCATGCTTGTAATGATCTATTAAGTGTTTGTGTGGTAGTTGCGGGTACCCTACTTCACACACATGAAAATCATAAATGATTAGCATGAAATATATATCACCCTGAAAACTTTTGATTCTAGCAGGACCACACAAATTAGTATGAATAAGATAAAAAACAACATTAGATTTGTCTTGTATGCTCTTAAAAGAAATATTGACTTGCTTTCTCATTTGACATCCCTTACATACCGGATTATAGGGCTTTACAATCTTAGATATATCTCTAACTGCCTTAGTAGAACTAATCTTCATAATGCAATCAAAATTCACATGACACAACCTATTATGCAATAGCCAACTCTCATCAGTTTGTGCAATCAAACATGGTTGCAATTTACAAACCAGATCTGTTGATAATCTTGCATTTCCCATCCTTGAACTGTAACTGAAATACCTTATCCACTTATTGTTCTACACTCAAAAGATTATGCCTTAAACCTTCAACATAATAAACATTATTAGTGTTATTCTTACCTCCAATGATATTGTTCCCTTTCCCTTGATCATACATACTTTGTCATCTCCGAATAGACCACCATCAAATTCTTGCATAGATAAGAACTTCCTTTTATCTCTAGTCATATGATGTGAACATCCACTATCAATTACCCGTTCATCCTTGTCTTCAATTTTAGCATCAAGGGCCTTCTCTTCAGGTACTAGAACATCTTCCTTGATATCCAAAAATACCCATTCCTTTCCATTGCCGGATCCACTAGTTGAATCTTGTGTCGGTTCATCATCAAAATCAGTCACACCTTCCTCATCCGCATAGTAGCATGATTTGTCTTTGTCTTTCCTATACTTATGCTTGTTCTGATAATCATGGTTAGGCCTAAAAGATCTTCTAGCTCTTTCTTCAAATTTTGAATTCCTTTTAGGACACCTAAATTCAAAATGGCCTATCTTATTACATGCAAAGCATTTAAAAGGTGATTTTCCTTCATACTTACTTCCTGTCGGTCCTTTAGGTACTCTTCTAGAAAATAAGGCTCCAAGTTGCTCAAACTCTTCATCTTATTTCTTTATATCCTCTAGTTCCTTCGCATATAAATATTTCCAATCACTCTTGTTGGTAGATGATGTAGATGCATGAAAAGTAGGTTCAGAATTAACAGCTCCAGAAGGGCCAAATTCCTCAAGCTCAAAAGCAGATAATTTCCCAACCAAGGTATCCCTATTAATAAAGGTGTTTGCCATAGTTCTAAGATCATTAATTGCAGTAGCCTTCATCTTATAAGCTAGTAGAAAATATTTTAGTACTTTAGATACTATTTAATCTTCGCTCAGAGATCCACCACAACATTGAATTCCCAAAACAATCTCCATAAAAGCATAAATCCTTTCATCTTCTTCCATCTTTAGATTTTTACACCTTACCCGATAACCATCAAGTTTAGCAATTTTAACAATAGGGTCACCTTCATTCAGAGTCTCTAATTTGTCCCATATTGATGAATAATGATGAACAAAAAATATCCTAACTGGTACTAAGAGGGGGGGGGGAATCAGTACATACAAAAACTCTTCTGCAACTTATCAAGTTAAAACAATGCAAACCAGTTGCCTTTATTACTAAACTTAACCATGGCAATACTGGTTAAACATAGTAAGACTTTAGACAACATAAATCGGTAAAACTGAACACTTTAGATACATTCAATACTTGATAGCTACTTCACCCATAAACATATGCATGTGGTGTGTCAGCAATACCATAACCATTAGCTCTGCATGCATAATCAATTAAACAAAGAATACTTAATCATCACATGAAAAATGCACAACTCATGACACACATATTTTTCACGTGGAAACCCAAATGGGAAAAACCACGGTGGGGATGAATACCCACAAACTTGTTTAGAACTCTTTTGAAGCTCACTCTGTTAGGAGCCTAGTCTTGTTAAAGACATTACAATAAGGTTCTACTAGGAACCGATCCTGTTAAAGATCACCTAGTTAAGGGATGGCTATATACCTTGTTAAAGGTTACCTTGCTAGAGGATTTAAAGAACTCAATGAACTTGAGTCACCTGGTTAGAGGATTTATAATAAGCTTGTTAAAGCTACCCGACAAAGGGATTTTCCTTCTGTTGAAATGGTTAGAAGACAAAAGGTGAAGTTTTGATCTGATAACAACACTATATGCTAAGGCAAATCCTTTTCAGTTCCTCTACTCTGCAATCACACTCTGCATTTTTCTCTCACTGATCTGGCAAGTATCTCATCACTCGGATACACACATAACATTTACCAACAAGTTACAATAACAAACATCATCGACCTTATAGACAACAATTAGGTCGGTAGCATAAACCATAAATCCTAAGCATGTTAGGTTTACAATACAAGCGGTCCAATCCTGACCATCCAAATACTTTGCATAAAGCAATACAATTTCAAACAGATCACAAGACAATCTGCATCATCCATTCTTCACCGCACATAGAAATTAGTAACTCATCACGCTTTTTTCTCATGCCGCTAAGAAGAATGTTCATTCCTGAGGTAGACATTTAATGCAGTCGATCTTCACGTGGAAGATCCTCAAGGAAATCCTTCACGTGCACAAAGCTGACATGGCATCACAATCTCATCTTTATCTCTTATCTAACTCATCATAGAATGTCATCGGTTGCATCGCACAAGTGAGATTGCAAAACTAGAAACCCTAGAGATGAGACTACCAACCGGTAGTCACACTCAGTGAAACCCCAACACCGGTTCATTGCATCTCTTCATACCGGTTCACCAACTTCTTCCAATTTGCATATCGGTTCACTTGCACTTATTGACATCAATGAAAACATACATTATCATCATATCAACATGTTGGTTCATCATATGCCAACACATATAGCCTTTGCAGTTGATTTGTCAACTAGTCCCATAATTTGTTGATCAAAAAGTGCACACAAAAGGGCTCCTTTATCTATAAAATCATTCTCAAGCTCTTTATCTAGAATAGCCAGAGGAGGATTGCCAGATGCTGGATTAAATGATGTAACACCATTCTCAATGATCTCCCAAATCTCCTTTCCAAGACATCTCAGATGAGTCTCCATCTGAATCTTCCATACCCTATAATTTGTTTCATCAAGCCTGGGAATTTCTCTCCAGAAAACAACAATAGATGAAATAGATGAACTTGAACTTCTAGATGCCATAGAATCTTCCTTAAGTGGTTAATATTCCACTAAGAGGACAAAGCTTTGATACCAATTGTTAGACAACTCAAATAACTAGAGGAAAACTAAGAGGGGGGGTGAATCAGTTGTCACCAAATTATATAACTTTAAGAATTTAAATCCTTATTACCAGAACACTTAAACTTAATACCAAAATTCATAAACCAAATACTAGAAGGACTGATAAATAATTTAAACATAAACATAAATCACAGAATAATTACCATCCATCCATAACACATGACACCAAGATTTGTACCTGGAAAACCTAGTAAAGGGAAAAACCATGGTGGGAAGCCTACCCACAGTCAAATAATACTTCTGCAGCAAGTATGTGATTATAATATGAGGGGCCTACACATATAGGAAGGCCAAAATCCTAGAGCGCACTTCTCATCACAAAAAGGAGCCTCACTGACGACATAAACATCTGACTACAATCTAGAAAGAAGAGTGAACTGCAAGTATAGCATTTCCTATGCCTGAGTAAAGTTTCGGTTAAGCTCAATATTGAAGGCCTTAAACCTCTCTTACAAACCCAATTTAATCACCTATGACTGACCAAACATTCTACATATTATTACAACATTATTCACACACAGATCATCCCATAACCTTTTCCTATCAACCCATGATCTACAAAGAGATCTTACATCATATTTATACCAACCCAAGACCTAAAAAATTAGGTCGGCCACCTAAAAGATAATACAATAAATTCATAACATAAATCCATAATCCAATGATCAACCAAGTTGTCTTAGGATGAAAACAATGTAAATCAATCATTAAATCCCACTGATAACGCATAAGGAACATCCTCTAGCATGTTAGAGAAACCGGTCCATAACCTAGATAACACCAGACCCAAAATAGGTCACCATAAACCAAATCCAACACCACCGATGAACTAGAACACAAACAAGATAACCAACAACATCCTGAAAGCCATCTATAAGCTGCACCAACACCACTTATCACATGCATCAAAATATCTTCAACAGATCTCTGCCGATAAAACCCTTACCAGTGATTAAAAGGCTTACTAAAACAACTGATAGCTCTTGAGTCATCAAATCTTGAACCAACTGATCATGATACACATCTAAATAGAATAAATGACAAAACCAAACCAAATCCACAAACCAAAGCATACCGGATCCTACCAAATCAATAACATAATCAACCACTCTATCGGAACCAATCAGAAACCGGTAAACAACCAAAACAACCGGTGTTGCCATCAATGACAAAACATCAATGCAACACATAATCAATTCCTCCAAATTGCCAACTCCAAACATCTTGAGATGTTGGCTTAAAAAGTTAACCTTAGTTGAGACAGTTTACAAGGCAAGCTCCAAATAGCTCTAGTTCATTGAAGAAGAATTTTCCATCATGAAGAAATTAACTCACTCCAAGTAGCTCTTGACATGTGGAGTCCAAATTTGGCATCCACTCCAACAAGATCCAAACATAATCATCAAGGGTGAGCATTTATTTAAGGTATTATTTTCTCATTCTATTTCATTTATTATATCGGTAATTTTTAATTTGGGGTCTAGTCATTAGGGCTCAAAAGTGCTAAATGTCAATAAAATATTAAGGTAGGAGAAAGGATAGACACGTGGAAATTGTCTTTTGTGGTGAAGTGATATTATTTGCCTAAAATGATGGGTGAATTTGTAAAATAAGTGAAAATATTATTTCAAAGCCTGCCATCATTACAGAAGAGAAAATTTTAAGATCCGAAGGAAGATTTGTCCATTGGTTGTGTCATCATTTTGTCGCCAAAACTAACAAATGGTGACATCGTGAGTACTTTGAGGGCTCAATTATTGTGGCAAGATGAAAACCAATTGATTGAAGGATTGAATGCCACATGAAAAAAAATTACTCATCATTTATGGATGGTACCAAGGCTTTTATGGAAAGAGTGTAGAAAGACAATTCATTATGTTATTCATGCTTAATAAGAAACTTTCCTTATTTTGCAAACTCTATCATTCTAGTTTTATTAGCCATTGTTTTTCTACAAGAAGACAAAATTGGGTTATAAGAGGAAGTCTGAGCCATAAGATTTTAGTTTAGACCTAGAAAATACAAGGCTATTGTGAGAAGTAGGGGGGCTAGACCTTGTGATATAGTATGAAGGCTATGAAATAGAAATGGTGGAAGAATTTTTGTAAAGTTTTCATATTAATGTTACAAGGGTTGATGGAGAAGCCATTGAAGTATTAGTTATTTTGATAAGTGAGATATCTAAAATTCCAAATGAGAGATAGTCTATTATTAAAGGGTAGAGTAAGTTTGATGAGTTAATCAATGCCTTTCAGTTGCCACCATAGCCGCACTGGTTGTCTTGAGACACAAAGGGTAAACCAATGGAATTAGTAGCACAACTCTTCAAGAGCCTTGCAAGACAACAATTATGTGGTTCATGAAATTATTTATGTGTGAGGGGAAGTATGGAAATACCTTGGCTCTAGGGCTTTGATTAATTACACATGTTAGTCATGGAATTCTTGACTTGAGGTAATAATCAATTTACCTGCATTCTTGTTTTCCAAATCAGCACCAAGGCATCAGATTATAGGGATAGGCTTTGTCATATAAGTCACCATAGTCTGATCCATTTAATCATAAAACATCATTTTATTGAGAAACAAAAGGGACACGAGGAATGGGTGAAGTTTTGATGAAAAAGGTGCATCAAAACCTAGAACTCCAAGAACACCTAGGTCTAAAAGAGTAAGAAGGAGAAGAGGAATCTTTGATCCCTGTTAATAAAGAGAAAGAAATCCCACCAATTATAAATATTGAATAAGATAAAAGACTTGTCTCTTATACCCCTACTCCATGTAACTCTCTTGCTAATAGGTCTAACTTTGTAGAAATTATGGGGGACACAATAAGGGATGAAGAAGGAAGAGAGGAATAAGTCGTTGATATTTTAGGGAGTTTTTCTTTCACATAACTTGCTGCATCTCCAATCTCACCAAATTCTCCCCTACACCTAGCTCCACCTACACTACTAAGTCAACAAAACCCTCTGTCAACCCCTCTTTAAGAATCTTTCATGAGAAGGGAAGGGAGGGAACCCTTCAAGGAAGAAAAAGAAGAGGAAGGTGATAGAATTAGGGAAAGAATAGATCAAGAATATGAGAATTAATTTCAGTATATGGTAATGATATCTAGGTTGGAAAGAGAAATGAAAGAACAAAGAATTAAGATATTCCTATTTTAGAAAGCAATCAAACAAAAAGAAGATGCGGCCAAACTTAATGTAGAAAAAGAAGAAATTGCTCACGACATCGCCTAGAGAGTGTTGGAAAAATGGTGTCTCAACCTTGCATTTACATGAGGTTACTATTTATAGTAAGTTTTCATTTGAGCATGAAATTCTATGAAATTCTCCCGGAAGCTTCTGGTTGGATAGATAAGCATTTCGGTAAAGTTACGTTGCAACATCATAGCTAGTTTTGAAGATATTAATTTTTTTTCATTTTGGAGGGATCCAATGAAAGGTTTAAATTTGATTTTGAGGACTTTAGAGGCCCCAAAATTTCCTAAAAAGTGGGAATAAATGGTGTAGCTATTTATGAGGCAATAGAGTACTTCACGAGCTTTCTCACACTTCAAACAGTTTGTCAATAGGGCACACGGTTCTCAAGTTATGGCCTCCGGAAGTTTGTACTACTGAATAGGAAAAATAAAATACATTAGACACATAAATGAGCTGTAAAAGGGAGGGACACACATCATAGGGCATCTAGAAGGGATCTAAGGTTGGCTACACCTTATTGGGTGGTTTTAGCCCATAGTTTTATAATACCATTTCATGGTTTCTTGTATTGTTCTCCTATTTATCAGGTGCGTGAGATAGAGATTGTGTGTAAGAGTCTTATGGCTATTGAGTTACCTCTGAATCTCTGATTAGTGGTACTCTTGCAAAGAGCTTTCTCTGCAAGTATATTGTAATTTGTTTTGATTGCTGAATAATATATTGGGTGGCTTTTGGAGTGTGGGGTTTTTCTCCCAAAAGGGTTTTCCCTACGTAAATCACTGTGTTATGGTTTGAATGTTATTATATCTATTTCTATTTTCTGTTACTGTTGTAAAGATCTGTAAAAAAAGATTGCATTACTCATGCAGGAGCATCCCCAATTCATGCCAATCTTGCATCAACCAAAAATATTTCCTTTTTGTTTTGCATTTCATTCTAAATTTTCTGGCATTGGCTCACCGAATCTCATGCAGTTGGATTTTGCTTGAGGAATTGATCATCTACCTTATTCCCAAATCATGGGGAATTTGGATCATTTTCTAGAAAGTTATCGCTGCCGGTTTTCGAGACAGTTTTCTGGTACCGATTGCTTGGTTATAATCTATTGGATCTACCAAATCTGTTCCATAGCTTGCAGAGCCCTGAGCATTGATTCAGATGTTCCTTGATGTGTGGCTGACCTTTCCCTATGATCTACACTTCATCCTTTGGATTTTTCAATGGAATTTCTTTGGTGGGGGCTGATCTTGTTGTTTTTACACACTAGGTCTTGTTCTTCAACATTTTGATCCCTTTTGGGCCAATTGGATCCCTTTGGATCGTATAAATTATTATAATTGAGCATTAGAATAGGAAGAAGTAGAGATTAGCTAAGAGATAGAACATAGAAGATAGAGCTAAATATTTGAGGTCCCGGTTGTGACCTATTCTATAATCAAGCATGTTTTAGCAGGCCAGTGAGCTAGTTTCTGTAACCCGATTGTTACTGGTTGATTGTAAATAGTTTTCATGATATAATTTCATTCAATTCTGCATTGCCCCATCATATCCTTGTGTTTCCATTGTGTTTACTCTTGCTGACTGGCCCGGATAGACCCCTTCGAGGTCTCTCCTAACCGATGACTACACAATGTGATATCAGAGTGAGCTTTCATTCTAGAGATTATGTTGTCCTAAGAGATTTTGTTGTAGGGTGGCGATCTAGGATCTGACCTACAGCTACAAAGGATTGGCGTGAAGATGGCACGAAGAGGAAATAGGAATGGTGGAATGTGTGGGAATGCAGACCCTGTTGTGATAGAAATGTTGCAAGGAATTGTAGCCTGGTTGGAAGTCATTGAGACAGCCCAAAGAAGAGGCTAACATATTGAAGATGTAAGTGAAGATTAAGGAGAAGAAGCCTCGACAGAACAAGTAAACCCACCAGCAATTGATCCAGATGAAGAGAGGTTTTTGAGGGTTTTGAGTAGGGTGAATACTAAACCTTACTTTACCCCACCAGAATATGATGGAAAGTTGGATTCGAATGAATTGATGGAGTGAATCTCAGAGATGGAGAAATATTTTGATTTTTGAAAACACCACAGAAGAAAGGAAGGTGAAATATGCCTGTACCCAGTTGAAAGGTCATGCATCTCTTTGGTGGGAGTATTTGCAAGTTGATAGATAGGGAAGAGGTAAAGAGAAGATCAAGACATGGGATTGGATGGTTGCTAAGTTGAAATCAAAATTTATGCTAGCTGATTATCAAGTGAACCTATTCCGAAAGTTGCAGAATTTGAGACAAAATGAATCTAGTGTGAAGGAGTACACCGAAGCATTTTACAAGTTGAATATCAAATCCAGACATGTTGATGATGAAGTTGAACAAGTTGAAATATATTTGAATGGATTTCGGATGTCTATACAAGTTGAACTCAATTTGATCAAATTACAGAGTGTTGAAGAAGCTTACCAGTATGCCTTGAAAGTGGAAGAGAAGCTGAACAAAAGAAATGAGCAGAGGCAGAGGTGGAAGATTTTTTGGAGGAAGATTTCAAGGAGGAAGAGTATATACTAGAGGTTGAGGAACCTATATGGATCAAAACAAGGACAAGGAAGTGAGAAAAGAAGATAATTCATACCGGAAAGATTATAGAAATTTCTACTGGAGAAGAGAACCAGATGGCTACCAGAATGATAATTTTGGAAAAGATGATAGAAGACAAGACAAGAGAGTGTTTAGAGGAATTTTCTATGTGTGGTGGAGAAGGACATCATTCTTTCGAGTGTAAGAAGATAGAGAATATCAAAAGAACAATAGTGGTGGAAGAAAACCCCACCGAATCAGCTAATAAACTGGAAGATGGAGAACTGTTAATGATGAGGTTAGATTTGTGTCATACCCGAAGAGATGAAGAGCCCTTGTAGAGAAAGAATTTGTTCAAGACCAGATGTAAGGTATCTAGTAAGTGTTGGAAATTTGGAGGAATTTATTATGTTTTGCACTGATGTTTTTTTCATTGATGGCAACACCAAATGTTTTGGTTGTTTACCGGTTTTCGATTGGTTCTAGTAGAGTGGTTGGATTATAATATTGATCTGGTAATGCTCTGGTATGATTTGGTTTGTGGAATTGATTTGGATATGTCATTCATGCTATTCATATGCGTATCATGATCATTTAGTTCTAGATTTGATGACTCAGATACTATAACTTATTCTAGTAAGCCTTTTGGTCACAGGTAAGGGTTTTATTGGCAGAGCTTTGTTGAAGATCTTTTGATGCACGTGATAAGTGGTGTTGGTGTGGCTTCTAGATGGCTTTTAGGATATTGTTGGTTATCTTGTTCATATTCTTACTGATCAGTTGTGTTGGGTGTGGGTCCGGACCTAATTTTGTCTTATTCTGCTAGGTTACAGACTGACTTATGTAACATGTTGATGGGTGATCCTGGTGCATTACCGGATGGATTCATTGATTGAATTATGGTGTTTAGATCTTAGGATGACTTGTTTGACCATTGGATTGTGGGTTTATGTTGTGAATTTATTGTATTATCTTTAGGTGGCCGATCTAATTTTTTAGGTCCTGGATTGGTATATATATGATGTAAGATCTCTTTGTATATCATGGGATTATGGTTATAAGATGGTTATGTGATTATCTGTGTGTGAATAATTCTCTAATCATATGCAGGAGTTTTGGTCGATCATAGGTGATCAAATTGGGTTGGTAAGAGAGGTTTAAGACCTTTAGTATAGAGCTTAATCGAAACTGTACTCAAGCATAGGAGATGCTATATTTGCAGTTCACTCTTCTTTCTGAATTATAGACTGTATTTATTTTGTAGTCAATGAGGCTCCTTTTGTAATGAGCAGTGCGCTCTAGGTTATTAGCCTTCCTACATGTGCAAGACCTTCATTTTGTAATCACATACTTACTATAGAAGTATTATCTAACTATGGGTAGGCTTACCATCATGGTTTTTCCTTACCGGGTTTTCCACGTACAAGTCTTTGTGTCATGTGTTCTGAATGGATGGTAATTGTTATGTGATTTATGTTTATGCTTAATTTCTATATCAGTTATTCTAGTATTTAGTTTGTGCATTCCGATATTGAGTTTATGTGTTCCGGTAATAAGGATTTGAATGCTTAAAGTTTTGTAATCTGTTGAAAATGGATTCACCCCCCCTCTCAATTATCCTCTGGTTATTTGAGTTGTCTAACAATTGGTATCAGAGCTTGGTCCTCTCCGGAGAAGCTTAACCGCTTGAGGAAGATCCTATGGCATCTAATAGTTCAAGTTTATTAAACACATCTACAGTTGTTTTTCAGAGAGAAATTCCTAGGCTTGATGGAACAAATTACAGGGTATGGAAGATTAAGATGGAGATTCGTCTGAGATGTCTTGGAAAGGAAATTTGGGAGATCACTAAGAAAGGAGTAGCACCTTTTAATCCAACATCTGTCAATCCTCCTTTGGCAGGCCTGGATAAAGAGCTTGAGAATCATTGTAGAGCTTAAGAAGCCCTTTTGTGTGAACTTTTTGATCAACAAATAATGAGACTAACTGAATAATCAACTGCAAAGGCTATATGGGACAAATTGGAGACTCTGAGTGGAGGTGACCCTACTATTAAAATTTCTAAACTTGATGGTTATCGGATGAGGTATGAGAACCTTAAGATGGAAGAAGATGAAAGGATTACTTCTTTTATGTAGAGAGTTAATGAGATTGTTATAGGAATTCAATATTGTGGCAGATCTCTTAGTAAAGATGAAATAGTTTCTAAAGTATTGAGAGTTTTGCCACCAGCTTATAAGATGAAGGTTATTGCAGTTAATGAGATGAGAACTATGGAAAACACCTATTTTAATAGGGATACCTTGGTTGGGAAGTTATCTTCTTTTGAACTTGAGGAATTTGGACCTTCTGGAGCTGTAAAATCTAAACTTTCTTTTCATGCATCTACATCATCTACTGACAAGAGTGATTGGAAAGGTTTATATGTGAAGGAACTAGATGATATGTAGAAAGAAGATGAAGAGTTTGAGAAAATTGAAGACTTATTTTCTATAAGAGTACCTAAAGAACTGACAGGAAGTAAGTATGAGGGAAAATCACATTTTAAATGCTTTGCATGTAATAAGATAGGTCATTTTGCATGTAGATGTTCTGAAAGGAATTCAAGATTTTAAGAAAGGGATAAAAGATCTTTTAGGCCTAACCATGATTATCAGAACAAGCATAAGTACATGAGGAACAAAGACAAACCATGCTACTTTGTTTATGAGTAAGGTGTGATTGATTCTGATTATGAACCGGCATAAGAAGTTGTGACCGATTTTGATGATGAACCAACACAAGATTCTGCTAGTGGATCTGCAATGGAAAGGAATGGGTATTTTTGGCTATCAAGGAAGATGATCCGGTACCTGAAGAGAAGGGCCTTGCTACTAAAAATAAAGACAAGGATGAATGGGTAATTGATAGTGGATGTTCACATCATATGCCTAGAGATAAAAGGAAGTTCTTATCTTTGCAAGAATTTGATGGCAGTCTGGTTAGATTTGGAGATGACAAAGCATGCATGATCAAGGGAAGAGGAACTATATCATTGGATGGTAAGCATAATACTGATAATGTCTACTATGTTGAAGGTTTAAGGAAAAATAGTTTCAGTGTAGGACAGTTGGTGGATAAGGGATTTCAGTTATAGTTCAAGGATGAAAAACGCAAGATTATCAACAGATCTGGATTGGAGATTGCAACTGGTACACAAGCTAAAGGTAACATCTTTCATTTGAACTTCGATGAGAAGACATGTTTGATTTCACAAATTGATGAGAGTTGACTATGGCATAAGAGGTTGTTTAATGTGAATTTTGATTGTATTGTGAAGATAAATTCTACTAAGGCAGTTAGAGATATACATAAGATTGTAAAGCCCTATAATCTAGTATGTAAGGAATGTCAAATGGGAAAGAAAATAAGAACTTCTTTTAAGAGTATATAAGACAAATCTAATGATGTTCTTGATCTTATTCATACTGATTTATGTGGTCCTACTAGAATCAAAAGTTTTCAAGGTGATAGATATTTCATGCTAATCATTGATGACTATTCAAGAATGATGTGGGTTACTTTTCTGAGGGAGAAGTTTGAAGCATTTGAAAATATTAAAATATTTAAAGCTAAAGTTGAGATGGAGACAGGATTGAAGATTAAATGCTTAAGGTCGAATCAAGGTGGAGAATTCACATCCAGTGAATTTAACAGCTATTGTGAGAAGAATGGGATAAGGAGATAGTTGTCTACACCCCAGATACCTCACTAGATACCGATAAGACACCTTATGAGTTATGGTTTGGTCATACATTGACAGTTAACTATTTCAGAATCTTTGGTAGTAAATTCTATATCAAAAGAGATGATTCCATTGGAAATTTTGATCCTAGATGTGATGAAGGAATATTTATTGGTTATTCGAATGAAAGAAAAGAATATAGATGTTACAACAAAATATTGCAGAGAATTGTGGAGAGAACAAATGTCAAGGTGGATGAGCAGAACAAAAGTCAAATCAAAACTTATGAGAGAGAACCAATAGTGGAAATGATCATAATTGAATTGGTAGCACCTACTCTGAAATAGAATGTTGAACCAATTACTCCAACAGTATCATAAAATTCAATAGTAACTGAAGATCAAGGCAGACAAACAAAAAATCAGAAGATTCCTAGGTATGTAAGGTTGAATCGTTCATATCAAATCATTGGAGACAAAAACAAAGGAGTGATGACAAAAAGAAGGTTGGCAGCTGATGAGGTATGTTTAATTTCTCAAGTTGAACCAACATCAATAATTGAAGCTTGTAAAGATGAATGTTGGATGAATGATATGGAAGAAGAATTAGATCAGATAGAAAAGAATAACACATGCACTTTAGTTCCCCGACCAAAAAATAAGAAAGTTATTGGAACTAAGTAGGTTTTTAGGAATAAAGATAGATTGGTTTGTAAAGGATAATCTTAGAAGGAAGGAATTGATTATGATGAAACCTTTGCACCGGTAGCTAGGATTGAAGCTGTGAGATTATTTATTGATTATGGTGCACATAAAAACTATAAGGTTTATCAGATCGATGTTAAGTGTGCATTCCTAAATGGAGATCTTGAATAGGAAGTTTATATTGAGCAACCTGATGGATTTTCAATTTCAAATGGCAAAAACATGGTTTTAAGGTTAAAGAAAGCTTTATATGGATTGAAACGAGCCCCTGGAGGTTGGTATGCAAGACTGGATAAATATCTTTTGAAGCTTGGTTTCACTAAAGGTAATACTGACTGTAATTTATATTATAAGATCATTGATGATGACATATTAATTATTGAAGTATTTGTTGATGATATCATTTTTGGAGGTGAAGATAAGTTGTGTATATAATTCTCTAACAATATGAAGAATGAATTTGAGATGTCTATGATTTGGGAGATGAAATTATTCTTAGGTTTGTGGATTACTCAAACTGATAAAGGCATTTTCATCTGTCAAACTAAGTATGCTAGAGAGTTGTTGAAGAAATTTGGGTTGGAAAATTCTAAATTGGTTGGTACTCCGATGGTTACAAGTGAGAAATTGACAAAGAAAGATGCATCTGCACCAGTAAATACTCAAGGTACAAGTCTATGATTGGAGGTTTGTTATATCTGAATCAGACTAGACCGGATATAATGAATGTAGTTTGTATTATATCAAGATATCGGAGTGATCCTATAGAAAATCATGAGTGTATCCACCAAACAAGATACCAACAATCATTGATGTGGATAGCAATTTTGGACACATGATGAAATTAAAGGTAGGAGAAATTGATCCTATTGTCTCAGCAGATATAGGAGTAGATATTTCCATATTCAATAGGGCACAGACGGTTAGAGTGGTAAGGGAAAGGAATCAGTACAAAGTTATGTATGAGGAGGTCATCAGAAGAAGTGGATAGTCTGAACCCATGTTTCTTTCTCCTGAAAATTCAAAATGGAAGAAGAAATGTGAGGAATTACAGTAGGAAAATATGATAATTCTCAAACATATGCAAAGTTTAAGAATTGATATTTCTTCTTTCTTATTGAATAAAGATTTGAAAAGTTGCAGGGTCACTTCGAAGACTTTTGGGATGTGTTTTAGAAAAATGTGGACAATGCAGTATCGCATAACAGGATCAAAACTAAACTGAGGTTCAAGGTACATGAGAAGAATTTAGAGGGAGCAAATGCCAAAGAGATTGAGAAAATTGAAAGGCTTCCTGCAAAGCATGATAAATTCAATGCAGAATTAAAAAAAGAATATGATGAGTGTTGTCGTGCTCTGTGAATTGTACCTATACCTGCAAACACAATGCACTCAATAAATCATTATAAGCAATGGTTAGTAAATTGAAACAATGAAAGACAAAACCATAGCTAATCGACTTATTGCCTCCTAGTAAATGTGAGTATAAATTTTGCTCTCAGATCTTAGTATGCAAATTCCAATGACTTGACTACACTTAGATGGAGGATTTGAATGCTGAAAATGCATGATCTAGCAAGAATAGCATGATTAAGCTATATGAGTTCATGATTGATCTAGAAAATGAACTAGAATGAAGATGCAATTAAACTAAAATGAGCATGATAACATTGCTAAGAAATAATAAACTAGAAGCTAGATGCCTATAGTAACAATGCTTAAGCTACAAATGAGATGGGATCCATATTGCTAAAAATGAGGTCTATTTATAGGATTTTCCAAGGCTAGGGGTGAGTTGGCATGAATTAACGGTTGAGATTGATCTGAAAATATCAATGGTTAAATTGGAGGAAGATGGCAAAGGGAGTTGGATTAAAGGGAACACTTAGTGACAAGTGTCACAAAGGTTCTAGAAGATGGTGGATGAAAGGGGACAAGGTGGTAGGTAGAATGGGTTAGGTTTCAGAATGGTTAGGTTTAGGAGTGGTAGAAGTTAGGAGAATTTGAATTTAGAAATTCAAATATTAGGAAAATGGCTAATTAACCTCAACAACTCATTGATTTGATTTGTTTTAATTAATTAGGAGATTTAGAAGAAATGATTTTGATGGGAGGAATTAATTAATTTGAATTAATTAATTAAAGGAGTGAAATGAAAGTATTAAATAAATACTTAGATTTATTAATAAGTAGATGAATGAGGGATTTAATCAAATTGCTTAGTGAATTCAATTAAATTGGGGAGGAGGGATTAATTAAATAATTGCTTATTTAATTAATTATCTTCAGACCATTTTTAGGTGTATACATTTTGCCCCTCTTTGAAGCGAGGTGTGATGATGCGTTGATTCAAAGAATAATCTCATTTTGATGATGGTATTGATTTGATAGGATGCCCCATCTCTTGATTGCTAAATTCCTAGTATGATGATGCCCCCTTGGGAGATCAATTGAGATAATTAATCTTTGGAGTTTTTGCGAGATTGATATCCCGATAGATTTGATTTGATTTTTGCAACTATTGTTTGATGAAAGTGCAAGTTCTTTGATTAGCTTGATTGCCTAGATCGGTAAGATTGAAAAATCTTGATTGATTAGATCTAGTCTGGTTTCAGGAAGGATTCATCGTGTATAAGACAACGATGATCAAAGCGTCTGGTTTCAGGAAGGATTCATCTTGTATAAGACATGATAGAATTGATTATGTTTGATTGATTGATTTGATTTGATAAGGTTGATTAGATAAAGAACTGACATTTTGTTGATATCAAGTTGCTGAAATATTTGGATATGCTGATTGTTAGTTTTGTTGAGGAAGATAGCATAAGATTTTTGCTGAGTTGACAATATCTGGAGAGATATGAATCATCATTCTGATTATGTATACACTTTTGATGATACTTTGATGATTCCTGCGATAGATTTGACCTTGGATAAAAGGAGCTTTTGGGATCCATGCAAGAATGAAATGCAAACTAAAATGCAAATGAAATGCAACGGAATGCAAAGCTACGACTGGACCAGTCACTGGATTATTTTGCATTTTTGTCATCATTGAGCTTTTGAAATGTGGGAAGTGAGTGCAAACATCGAAGGTATAATTAAACCATGATGACCTGAGCACTTCTTTCCTGGATTTTGATATAGCAAGTTAACACAAGCATCGAGGTATAATTGAACCGAGATGACCTGAGTGTTGTTTGCGTAAAACAGGCAGTATTAACCATTTCAATATGCAAATCGAAAATGTCTTCAATGATATTCTGATGATCATGTCCCGAGACAAATTTGCACATATTCGTGATTAATTTTCAGATAGCAGACAAGAAAAATATCATGTTTCTTCCTTGTTCCTCTAGTCAATGACATCCAGAGTCACTCAGAAATCATGATAGCGAAAAACAATATAGAAAAGTTGAACAATCATGTTACAATCATTAGCCAAAAAGATATTATCCACTGAAAAGTGTGTGATGTGCTTAGATTGATTTTGTGATAGCTTGATAGTTGATAGTTTGATCTTGTGTTCAATGTTGGATGTGTCTCAGTTTTCACTTGATAAGAGTTGTCTAACTGTTTGTTCTACTTGTTTGATTAAGCTCAAAATTGATCAAAGTTTTGCCCCCAGCTAGGTGTAGGATTTTTTCCCCAAGCCTAGAAACAAAGTCGTTATGATATATCCAATGATCCAAACCATGGTAAGAAGCCACCTGGGATGCTTGTGTATGTATAAAGGCTTCATGATGATCAACACTGATGGAAAATGAATGCAAGCGGAAAAATGCATGAACTAATAGATGGAAGAGCCAACCGACAGATAGCGCCTGTTTGCCAGGTTTTCACCGTCTATTTTTATTGCACTTTTTCTGATATTTGATTTTTTTGGATTTTCTGCTTTTTCACTTTTTAGGATTTTTCTGATTTCTCCCTGTTTTTTTTTTTCTGATTTTTCGCTGTTTTTTATTTTTCTGATTTTTCACTGTTTTTTACTTTTTTCTGATTTTTCAAACATAGAACTTTTTCAGGTGCATGCTATTGATAGGTTCCTCAAGCTGATCTCCATCCTGTGTTGATAGCTGATATGCTCCTGATCCAAATACTGTTGTGACCACAAATGGACCTAACCAATTTGGTTCAAATTTGCCTTTCTTTTCTCGATCTGCCTGGTTGCGTGGATTTTCCTTTAGCACTAGTTCTCCAACTTGAAAGATTCTTGGTTTAACCTTATGATTATAGCTCTGGCACATTCTTTGCTGATATACCTTTAGATGATCAAAGACATTGTGTCTGCGTTCATGGATTAGTTCTAACTCTTGTAGTCTAGTTACTCTTTGTTCTTCATCTGGGATGAGTCCTTTTAGTGATACACGTAGAGAAGGTATCTCTACTTCGATTGGCAATATGGCTTCTGATCCATATACAAGAGAGAAAGGTGTGGCACCTTTTGGTGTGCGAATACTAGTGCGGTAAGCCCATAAAGAAGGATTTAGTTGGATATGCCAATCTTTCCCAGCATCGTTCACTGTCTTTTTAAGAATTTTCAGGATAGTTTTGTTAGATGCTTTTGCCTGCCCATTTCCCTGTGGATAATATGGTGTGGAGAATCTGTGTTGGATTTTGAACTTCTCACATAGCTCTTTTACATCTAGATTCTTGAATGGTCACCCATTATCAGTGATAATGGTCATTGGTATTCCATAGCGACAAATGATGTAGTTCAAGATAAATGCAGCGATTTGTTTTCCTATGATATTGATGAGAGGTACAGCTTCAATCCATTTTGTGAAATATTTAGTAGCTACCAGGATGAATTTGTGTCCATTAGATGAGGAAGGATTTATCTTTCCTACTAGATCAAGTCCCCATTGACAAAAAGGCCAAGATGTTGCCAAAGCATGTAGTTATTGTGCTGGTGCATGGATCAAATTCCCATGGATTTGACATTGTTTACATGTTCTTGCTATCTTAAAAGAATCTCGATCCATAGTTGGCCAATAGTAGCCCAAGCGTATGAGTTTTTTCGAAAGGGTAAGACCACTTGAATGAGTGCCACAAATGCCGTTATGGACTTCATGTAAGGCCTTCTCAGATTCTTCTTGTTCAAGACATCGTAAGAGAGTACCGTCTAGACCTCATTTATATAGGGTATCTGCGATGAGAGTATAATGAGAGGATTGACGAATAAAGTTTCTCTTTTGGTTCTTTGATAAGTCGGGAGGTAAGATATTGTCTTTTAGGAATGTGTAAATTTGGCCATAGTAGGAGGAATCATGTCCAATAAGTTGACATATCATTTGGGAATCGAGACAATAATAGGCGGGATGAAACAACTCTTCAACTAAGAATTCATAACGCTCTTGATTTTCCTATGTTTGCAATAGAGAAGCAAGTGTAGCCATGGCGTCTGCTGCTTTGTTGTCATTTCTAGGGATCTGTTCAAAAAAAAATTCTACAAATTACTTCCTGAAATCATCCACCATCTTTTTGTAAGGCATGAGTTTGTTATCTTTTGTTTGATAGTCATCATTGATTTGATTAATGATGAGCTGAGAGTCTCCAAAGACTTGAAGTTGTGTTATATTCCATTCTACAACCATTTTGATGAATAGAATGCCTGCTTCTGATTTATGTTGTGTTCCTTTATTGATGCTTGCTCTTGATCCATGATGTGTTCCATTATTGATGTCTGCTCCTGAACCATGTTGTATTCCATTATTGATGTTTTCTCCTGGACTGATATTCAGGTGATGTATAGTAAGATATGGATCGAACACTGGAATGTCTGTATATGAACAGGTAAAATTGACTTGCCATCTTTTGAATGGTTTCAAGTATTTTTGCCTTGCTGGTTTTGATAGAGAGATTGTTGGATGTAGATCATTTGTGCCAATGATAGTTGCCTTTGCTGGTTCTATTATGATAGATATCTTCTCTTGATAACATTCAGGTAAAGTGTCAAATCTCCCATCCTCTGGAACCTCAAGGAGGTTTTCACCATTAGATGCGTCCTTTATTTTTACTTTTTCTTGGTCTAATGTTGCCAAGAAATGGTTTTCAGCATTAGACCTGATATTGTTTTCTTGATTTTCAGTTTTGCGACTAGGAGATTTGACATCCATTTGACTAGAAGATACACTAGCGGAATCCTTGGTGAAAGTTGTTGCGGGTTTGATTTCATCAAGATATAAGGATATGGCATGGTCATTAGGTAAGGTATCAATAGCAGTAGGTCCTTCATTTTCCCAGTCCATAGGTTCAGGATAGCTTGAGGATAAAGGATCTTCAGGTTGAATTGTTTCAAATATATTAGGGGTTATGATAGAGATGTCAGAGCTTTCAGTATGTATTTCGATATCTAGAATAGTACTCTTGTCAAAATGACTTCATATAAGAAAATCCTGATCATCCTCGGTTAAGTCCATGTCAGTTGAATGTGATTCTGATTCAAGTAGGCTAGTTCCTAATGTGTGTTCTGCATACGCGTGAACTACATCGACTACTATATCTGCTTCTTCATCCCTCTCAATTTCAAGTTGCCCTTGTTTGTTTTTCCATGATATCAAATATTCTCCGTTTCCTTGATCTTTTAGCTGCATTTGTTCTTCCATGTTTGAAAAAATTGATTCAAATGATTGTTCCTTGGACTGTGTGCTTGAAGCTTCTACCTCTCTGTTATGTGAAATTATGATCTCTTGAGCTGATTTATGATTATTACAAGACTGCAATGGATTTGATTCTACTGATATTGTGATTTCCTGTCTATTGTATGGAAACTTTAAGCACTGATGACCTATTGATGGTATAGCTTATATATCCTGAATCCATTGTTTCCCCAAGAGTATATTGTATGGTAGGTCCAAGTCTAGAACTTGGCATGCTATGTCCTTCTGTAAAGGTCCCACTATGATGGGTAATATTACTATTCCTTTAGATTAATGTTCTTCTTCATTATGTACTTTGATTTTTATCTTTTTTCGGGGATCAACAACATCTTCTGAATAGCCTAGAGCACGGACAAGACTTAAAGAGAAAATGTTCAAGCTAGCTCCCCCATCTATTAAGACATGTTTAACAAGCATTCTATGAATGAGGACTTCAGTTTGCAAGGAAGCGCTATGGGGATTTTGCAAGGAATCAATGCTTGGATATGAAGGAGATGAGCTTTGAATAGGATTCTCTGAAATAGGCTTGATGGCAATTATGGATATCGCTTGGGGAACTTCAGCTTTGGATGTATTATTTGGCAAGGATGCTATGGAAGGTTCTTGCAAGCTTTCAGGAGGTGTAGGAATAGATGCCTTTGGAGCGTCAATTTTCTTATGGATGGATGGATCATTGTTAGACATGGGTGCACGATTTTGATCTTCTTTAGCCAAATCCTTTAGGGATCTCTTTAAGAGGTGCATAAAAGAGCCACTTTTCTTTTGAAATGTGTTTAAATCCTTGTGAGGTTTTAACATAGTTGGATTTTGATTTTGGACTTGTTTGATTGCTCTAATATGTTGTTTTGTCATGTTTTCTTCTTGTGTTTTGCTTTGATATGTCATGTTGATATGATTTTCAGTTATTTCATATGTTCCAATGATCTTATGTCTCTGTGCTCTAATCAAAATGGGCATTGTGTTTGATATTGTGCTAAGATTTGATTGTTTAAAGGTTGTTTTGGTAAGTGATCAATAGTCAATTTCAAGGCCATAGAGTGATATGACACTAAAAGATGGTTAAAGTGTTTAAAGGTTTGCAAGTTTTTTGATCTTCGATTTAGGAGTGCAATGGTGATGATTTGATAAGAACTAGTCTAGTAGGAACGATATATCCTACAATGTGGGACAAAGTTATCCTAACCAAACATTTCAGTTTCGTGATAAAGGATGATTGATCCTGATGAGAAACTATGTTTGAGTGATCAGTTTACCAAAGAGGGTGATAATGCACTTTGAGATGTTTAGATCTTGAACTTGTTGGGGGTAAGCACTTTGAAAATCTTAAGGTGTTTATGTTCTAGAGTCTGATTTTGACGAGTGATAACTTGACCAAGCAAACCAAGCAGACAATTTAAGCACAGATTGACAGATAACAGGTGTTTATGCTTACTGCAAATTGATCAGGCAGAAATGACAGCTGAAACCCGGCATGTAAGACACAGTTCTGGAGTAACAAATGTAGAGTTTCGTATGACAGATTATGCAGCATAGGACGACAAGAGATACAAGACAGAACGACAAATTAGTGACTTCATGTGAACAGCAGTTTTTCGTACGACATAGAACCTTGACTCGTATGACAGAAGATCAAGCAATATGACAAAGACTCCTAACTCGTACGACAAGTATTTGAGCAGTTATAAAAAGTGCTTGCTTGTTTGAGTTTTGATCACTGAGTTTTGATGTTTTACTTTGGTTTTTCAGTTTTAAGTGTTTGATTTTTCAATTTAGGGATGAATACATAGCAAACACATGATGTGATACATGACTCTCAATCAAGCTAAACCCTAAGGAAGTTGGCTGAGAATGAAAACCTTTGCTTGCTGACTTAGGTACACACCCAATAGCTAATCAGAATACGGCCACTGAGTCTCACGTAATGGATTCTTATCACTGTATTATCCGACTCCAAACGCTAATGGGGGCACGATATGGCAAGTGTCTTGGGAGAGTTACTATCTCTCTTGTACAAAGATTATCACCCTTTCGGAGGTGAATCAGGTAGCTTCTATTTTTATAGTTCTTAGTCAGGAATTCCATTTGAAATTACCCCTTAAAGTCACGCAAGCGTGATTGAGGCCTATAGCCCGACAAGGTACCGAAACAAGTTGTAGTCACGTAAACGTGATTGAGACCATGAGGCCCTACAAAATGCCCGATATGAGAGATCTCAAAGAGAAGACTCAAATAATCCCATCCTCTAAGACTTTAATCATCAGAGACCTATTCATTATAGTGAGTTGGAATGCTCAGGTCTAGTTGTACTCACTTGGGTCGTTCTCACGGGGTGATTACTTTTTCCCACTGTGACAGGCCCACTAAAGGTATGCACTATTGAAAACAAAAAGATGAGTCTAGCTTTCTGATCACCTAAGGAAGGTGAGGGCATACTCGCCTATCATCACAAGCACATAAGACATGATAGTTCATTTCTTTAGGCCCAAATTGAAGTGTGCCTAAAAATCTTAAAGAATACACAAAGTTTTTGTTGAATCCTTAGGCAACCTGCAAAATAGATCCATTAGTAGTCATGATTGTGTTTTGAATTTGTATTTGACAAGTGTATCTTTGACAAGCATATCTACAAGAAAAGAGTTAGGCTGCAAACATCTCATAGTCATAACAAGATTAGCATTAGTGATCAAACTATGAAATTTTCAGAAAAATTATATGAAATTTTAGCCTAACTTCAAATAGGCATAACTTGTTGCTCGAGACTCGAAATTATAAGCCGTTTACCTCATTGGAAAGGTCTACTAGAGTTCTAGATGCAATTTTCAAAGGGTATGGCACTCTCAGGGGCTAAAAATGACCAGAAAGCCTTCAAAAACACAGATTACCGACGTATAGATAAATTTGAAATTTCCAATTTGTAGTTTTTCAAACAAAAAAAATCACAGATGCAGAAACCTGTATGACATGATTTATTAGACAGAACGACAAATATTAAGATTTCACACAAAGACAAAAACCAGCTCATACGACATAATATTTTGAAGCTAGAAATTTGTACGACATAATATTTTGAAGCCAGAAATTCGTATGACACAGAATTAGCTCTCGTACGACAGTGAAATTTAACTCGTACGACACAGGAATGAGCTAAAATGAGTAAAGAATTTACAGTCTAAAAACTCATACAAAACAGACTTATACCTCGTACGAGTTAGGATGAGGTGTCGTCCAAGACTAAAAGGAAGTTTGTACAAGCCAGAAAGACAACTCGTATGACAATCTGATTCTGATCTGGCAGAGATGAAGTTTGAGGAAGCTTGGGAGGCTGAAAATGATGATTTCGGCCCCACGGTGGGCGCCAAAATGTCATGCTCTGTGAATTGTACCTGTACCTGCAAACACAATGCACTTAATAAATCATTATAAGCAATGGTTAGTAAATTGAAACAATGAAAGATAAAACCATAGCTAATCGACTTATTGCCTCCTAGTAAATGCGAGTATAAATTTTGCTCTCAGATCTTGGTATGCAAATTCCAGTGACTTGACTACACTTAGATGGAGGATTTGAATGCTGAAAATGCCTAGTCTAGCAAGAATAGCATGATTAAGCTATATGAGTTCATGATTGATCTAGAAAATGAACTAGAATGAAGATGCAATTAAACTAAAATGAGCATGATAACATTGCTAAGAAATAATAAGCTAGAAGCTAGATGCCTATAGTAACAATGCTTAAGCTATGAATGAGATGGGATCCATATTGCTAAAAATGAGGTCTATTTATAGGATTTTCCAAGGCTAGGGGTGAGTTGGCATGAATCAACTGTTGAGATTAATCTGAAAATATCAATGGTTAAATTGGAGGAAGATGGCAAAGGGAGTTGGATTAAAGGGAACACTTAGTGACAAGTGTCACAAAGGTTCTAGAAGATGTTGGATGAAAGGGGACAAGGTGGTAGGTAGAATGGGTTAGGTTTAGGAGTGGTAGAAGTTAGGAGAATTTGAATTTAGAAATTCAAATATTAGGAAAATGGCTAATTAATCTCAACAACTCATTGATTTGATTTATTTAAATTAATTAGGAGATTTAGAAGAAATGATATGGGAGGAATTAATTAATTTGAATTAATTAATTAAAGGAGTGATATGTGACTATTAAATAAATCCTTAGATTTATTAATAAGTAGATGAATGAGAGATGTAATCAAATTGCTTAGTGAATTCAATTAAATTGGGGAGGAGGGATTAATTAAATAATTGCTTATTTAATTAATTATCTTCAGACCATTTTTAGGTGTATACAAGTGTAAATATGTAATCCAACATGCTATTCCTATGTTATTTGACCAGAAGGTGAAATTAAGGATAAGGATAAATGGATTGTTGAATTCCAGAGTCTCCTCAGTGTTGTCCTTGATGCTGCTCGGGCAGATGGAATAGAGTTAAAGGAAACCACTGCACAGATGGAGCGGTTTGTCACATTGGAGATCATGGTCAGGGACGTGATTTATGATGCGGAAACCTATGTCAGAAAATTATTTGGAGCATATGAAGAATTGTGGTGAAGTGCTTGGCAATTAGCTCTTTTCAAAATGTTTCAAATTGTTGTTCTTTTAAAGTCTTATGTAATATGTTTGTTATGTTGGTAGTTATGTTAGGTTTAGTTAGTTGGTTTTTTGTAGTTAAGATATTAGTTAGTGTAATTCCGAATGAAGGGATATGCCCTTTCATTTTGAAATGGAATCCTCATCTGTATATATAGAGGATCTTTTAATGAAATGAGAGATAGATTCGGAGATGCAATTATATACAATACTCTCCAGGTTTATTTTCTAAAAATGCCAAACTAGTGAAAAGACATTGTGCTATATGTAATCAGTTGATTATCTTATGTTTATTGCAATACAAAGATCAAGTGTTTTTCATCTTTGATTGTATTTATCTTTTTTATTGTTTGATTAGTTCCCTGTGATAAATCTATTCATTTAGATTATTTCAATGTGCTATCCTATGTTATTGTAGTTTGGGTTACATTTTAGTTTAATTATCAGTTTTAAGGATTGGATGTCAAGCTTCATTCTATCTTATTGGTCTTTCAGAGCAAAGTTAAATTCAGTAAGACTAACTGCAACATTATGTCAGAGGTGAATGCACTGGTCTACTATTGCTTGAAGATAATTTAATCAGGTGTTTTCAGAGTAATCTCAATTAAGAAATATGTAATGTCCCCACTTTGAAATAGGATTCAATAATATATAATAATAATAATAAAATTTAAATATAAAAGATTAAAAAATAATATTTAAATTAAAATATAAATTAAATATAATTAAAATTTAATATTAAGTTAATGAATGATAAAAATATTGGCATTATGGATGAATTGATTATGTGTTGCATTGATGTTTTGTCATTGATGTCAACACTAGTTGTTATGGATGGTTATCGATAGACAAGTTTTGGTTACTAGTAGAAGATCTAGTGTTACCGGTAGAAGATCTAGTATTACTGGCAGAAGAGACTATCCATTGCACACTTCTGGTATGTTTGGATCTATGGAGTATGTTTAGTTACATGTGGTACATGATTCTGGAGCATGTTTTGGTCAGTTGGTATTGATTTGGTAATCGGATGCTATCATGCATTCTTATAAACCCTTATTGGCATTGGTTTAAGGTTTTTACCGGAAAAGATTTCACTAAGGAATCGTGACAGGATGCATAAGTGATGTTGGTGTGGTGTGGCTTCTAAATGGATTTCAGGATGTTGAAGATGTCCTTTGATCATGCTTCAACTACTTGAAGCTATTGCTTTGGTGTGGTGGACCCAGAATAGGTTCGATGCCTATCTAGGTTATGGACCGGTATCATGTTAACGTGTACTCTACATGTTACCGGGATGTTTTGGGATGACTTATGGATTTGTTATTGGTGTTTTCGTCTTAAGCCGACATGGCATATCATTGTAATATGGATTTATGTAATGATCTTATTATAATATCTTTTAGGTGGCCAACCTAATTGGATTAGGTCTTAGGGCTGTTATAAAATGATGTAAGATATCATTGTAGATCATGGCAAGGAATTTAATGTGTGAATATTGTAATATCATTTAGGCATAATATTAGTTTGATAATTGAGGATCAAATTGGGATTAAGGAAGAGGTCAAATGCCTCTGATATTGAGCTTAACCGGGATTGTAATCAAGCATGGTAGATGTTATTTCTGGAAGTTCATTATTCTAGATTGTTGTCCAAATATCTTGAGGTGGTTTTAACCTCTGTAGTCAATGAGACTCTTTTGTAATGAGCAGTACACTCTAGGCAGTGTGTCTTCCTGCATGTGTAGGCCCCTCATTGCATCACATACTTTCTGCAGAAGTATCATCTAACTATGGGTAGGCTTCCCACCATGTTTTTTCCCTTTCCAGGTTTTCCACATACAAATATTGGTGTTATGTGGTATGTTTACTTTGCATTGATTATCTATTTAATTGTTGAGTTGCATTGGTTACCGATATCTGTGTCTATCGACATCTATTTATTTTTTACTAGTATTTGAACATTTATGTGCTCCAGTTTAAGATTGTATTGTGGATTAAATGTTATAATCTATTAACAATTAATTCATCCCCCCTCTCATTTGTTCACTGGTTATCCTAACACAAAAGATATAAAATGAAAAGGCATGACTCCCTCAAACATGAGATATAAAAGGGAGAAGATAACCTCATTTGAAAGGGGGATAATTTAAATAAGAAGTGCATGGTGAAAGGGAACCTCATCAACACTCAAATCATGACCCTAAGGATGAAGACTAGGATCAATAAAGTGTCTTAGTGTGTCTTGTGTTTCATGTATGCAATAAACCCCCACCATGTAAGCCCATGTCATCAATTAGGCGTTTCTATAAGCCAATTGGGACAATATGGTCAATAGGGGTAGTAGATGGTTTAGTTTTATGTTAGATAGGTTTTAGACATGTTTTAGGAGTGATTGGTTGATCCATGTGTGTGGATTCCAACCTTAGCAAGTATGACAACATTTTGTGCGAAATTGCAAAATTGCAACTTTTGAGTGCAAAAGTGCAACTTTTTGAAATACGGTTGGGGGAAGCCTTTCAATGGTTGAAACCTACTCCAAATTCAGTTGGAAACCATTGGATATTGTATAAGACTTTTGGACACTATTCCCAAGGTTTTTGCTATTGTGATAGGAGTTTGTGAAGCAATAAAACACTAAATACTGTAGTTTTCCCAGAAATTTTGAGTTTTCAGGAGTTGCACGTGCCTATACGGATTGATTTGAATCACACCATTCATGGAGTAGATAGAGGGGTTAAATAGATTTTTTTTGGTGGTGTTCTGAGGTCCTAATTGTTCTAGAGTAGTGATAAGCCTCCATTCTTATGACTGCAACTCGGAAATTGACGGTTTGGAGAGGGTTTTGGATAAACATGGCCTTATCTTGCATTCTAGTCCACTAGAAGACTCTTCCTTTGGAGGGATTTAGGATAAGCCTCTGTACTTTATATTTTTCATGGTTTTTTGTAGGTTAAACTTGGTTGTGTGGAGAAAGGAGCAAAATTAGGTAGGCATCTCTATGTGACTACCTAGGACAAGATTTAGGACAGTCATCATAAAATATCATAGCGGCGGATTCCAAGCATACAACCCTATAATTGGAGATTAATCACCATCCCCCACATTCCCATAGATTTTTTTTTCCATTTTTATTTCATTGATTGGTAGTTGCTTTGGAAAATAGGCCTAATTGTCCCTATTAGGTCTCTTGGCCTCTAAAGGGATCAGACCTTGTAATTGCAGACCTGGTCAAACCATTTTGGGGATAAGAACAAATTCCAAAAGGGTGTTTTAAATGGTAATTTTTTTGTATGGGTGTGTGGAACATTTTGGAGTTAAGATCCATTTTATCGCCAAATAGGGCTACAAGCCTAGGCGGTAGGTTTTTAAAGGAAGTATAAGGAATTGGAGCCTAATCCCAAAACCAATGCTTGGAATAGTTTCTAATGGCCATAAATGAACCAAATCCTAACCCCTTACAAGCAAGGTGTCATGGGATGGTGCAGGGTGGATATTGAGGCATCTACTCATCTTGAGTAGGCCCAAGCCTAGTGAACTTGTGTGTAGTTTCATCCAAGGTATGGAGTCCTTCCTTGTAGGACCCTTGTGATCATTTGGGGAGTCATAATTCTAACCTTGTTAGGAGTGTTCTTTGGATAGAAGGAGAAGACAAGATGTCAGAAGAAGAGGGATCCCAAGATGTACCTTCAAGAATGACCATTTTTGAGTTGAATGTACTGGTGAAGAAGCAGATGGAACAGAGAAAAGCAGTCGGGCCTGAGAATCATACCTTGAGAAATGAGATGGACCGGTTGAAGGACAAAGTGGAGAGGGGAGAGAGAGACTCTGGAGAAGGGGATGAAGAGGAGTGTTAGGACCCAGAAGGCAACTAAGAGGGGGGGGTGAATCAGTTGTCAATGAATTTCAACCCAATTATAACTTAATCAAACTTGATACATAATACTGGTAAACCAAACTTAATGTTGGTTAATAGATTAACAGTTAATATCAATTCCAGTGAAAATTAATGCATGAAACAGAAAGAGAAACAACATCCACAACACATAACACAGAGACTTTAACGTGAAAACGTTGTAAGGGGGAAAACCATCGTGGGAAACCTTACCCACAATTAGATGATACTACTGCAGATAGCATGTGTATACAAATGGGGTATGCACATGTAGAAAGGCCAACCACCTAGAGCACATTGCTCAAATGGGAGTCGCAATGACTACAGTAGGATGGTTAAATCCTAGAATAATGTACTACTCAAGATACCATCTCCAATGTTGGATTCGGTACCGGTTAAGCTCTAATAATCACCTTCAAACCTTCCTTGAACCTTCTTTATGGTCTTCTCATATGATCTTCAATATTTGCACATACCATGTTACAATACCATTACATACCATATCTCATGTGTCCTATATCTCATCAATTGAGATCTTATGTATATAGAAAACCTAAGACGAAATCTGTAGGTCGACTCACTAAGAATGTTTACAATAAAATCAATTACAAACAAGTCTAGATGCGATGTATCATGTTGGCTTAATACATTTATAACAATATCCAAGCAATAAATCATCTCCATAATGTGTCGTGTTGATCTGAAATAGATAATGCATATCGGTCCATAACCTAGACCAATCTACTGATAACAACAAATATGTCAACCCGATTAGACCATTAACCAAAATACCAAAACCAAGTATCCAAACCATGTCTTCGACATAATCAAGTGATCTCCAGATGATAACAAGTCATCCTCAATGTCAGTGAATAGTATAACGATGAGTATGCATAAGTCACTAAACTTTCCGATGAACACAAAGTGTCAGTTCAACATAACCATAGATCTCAAGAAGGATAAGTGTTGACATCAATGACAAAAAAAATGCAACACATCCATAATGCCAACAATCTCCCCCTTTGGCATTGATGGCAGCACTAGATGGAAAAACATCTAAGTGCCAAAATAGAATGCCAAAAACCAACAATCTCCAAAATGGATTAATACCAAAAATCAAAACCAAAATGCAGAGAGTATATATCTCTCCCCCAATGAATACTCTCTCTTCCTAGGATAATGTCTCCTAAATACAAGGTTTTTCCATAGATATCTCTCCCCCTTTGACATCAAATGCCAAAGAAAATAAAAATACCAGAACATACAACCAACTAATACAGCCAATTAATATAGCCAACTACTCCCCCTGTGAAGTAGCTCTCCTCCATGAAAGTCAGAAAAATAATTTCTCTATTAGGTTCTGTTGGTTTGATGTCAATCTTCGACTATCTAAGTCTCTACCGATGAGGGTATTACCCCAAGCTGCTCTTTGAGATATTCAAAAGTTTCCTTAGGAAAAGGCTTAGTAGAACTATTTGCAATCTACTCTTTAGTATTCACATAAACCAATCTTACTTCTTTTGCTTCAACATTCTCTTTTAGAAAATTATATTTGATAGAAACATGTTTAGTCTTAGAGTGAAATACTGGATTCTTTGATATATCAATTGCTGCTAAATTATCACAATAAATGATTATAGGTTCTTTGCATTTTACCTTTATGTCCTTCAACATTTGCTTAATCCATAATACATGAGTATAATTAGTTGTTGTTGCAACATATTTTGATTCTGTTGTTGATAATGATGTACAACTCTGCTTCTTGCTCAACCATGAAATCAATCTGCTACCAAGAAAGAATGCTTCTCCAATGGTGCTCTTTCTGTCATCTACATCTCTTGCCCAATTTGTATCAGTGTATGCACATAAATCAAAATTTTCATCTTTAGGATATCATAAACCAAGATTTGTTGTGCCTTGTACATACCAGAAAAAAAAATTGTTGTCGATTCATGATTTTCTTTAGGATTACTCTGAAATCTTGAAACAATACATACTGCATTCATAATATCAGGTCTTGTTTGTGTCAAATACACTAAACCTCCTATCATAGATTTGTATCTTGTCAGATTAAGAGGAGTTGAATCATCCTTTAATGTAAATTTATCAGTTGTAGTCATAGGAGTACTTATCGATTTAGAGTTTTCCATACCAAATTTCTTCAGTAGTTCCTTCAAGTACTTTTTTTGACATATGAATATACCTTTATCAATTTGTGATATCTACAATCCTAAAAATAATTTTATTTCTCCAATCATAGACATTTCAAATTCTTCCTACATCTTGTTAGCAAAGTCTTTACACAATCCATCTTCTCCTCCAAAAATGATATCATCAATAAAAACTTCAATAACCAAGATGTCATCATTAGTCACTTTGAAATATAAATTGTTGTCAGCATTACCTTTAGTGTAACCAAGCTTGAAAATATATTTGTCCAATCTAGCATACCAAGCTCTAGGAGCTTACAAACCATATCTTTATCATTTGTCAATGAAAATCCATCAGGTTGTTCAATGTAAACTTCCTCTTCAAGATCACCATTCAAAAATGCACATTTTACATCCATTTGAGATACTTTGTAGTTCTTGTGAGCTGCAAATGCAAGAAATAATCTGACTGCCTCAATTCTAGCTACCAGTGCAAAGGTTTCATTATAATCAATTCCCTCTTTCTGTGAATATCCTTTACACACTAATCTTGCTTTGCTCCTAATTACCTTACCATCTTCATTAATATTTCTGAATACCCATTTAGTTCCAATTACATTTTTGTCTTTAGGCCGAGGAACTAATGTCCATGTATTGTTCTTTTCAATTTGTTCTAGTACATCTTCCATAGCTTTTATCCAAAATTTATCTTCACATGCCTCAATAACAAATGCTGGTTCAATTTGAGAAACTAAACATACCTCTTCATTTTTCAGTCTTCCTCTTGTTATAACACCTTGATACTTATTCCCAATTATCTGATTTTCTGAGTGATTCAGTCTTGCATACCTGGGTTTATTCACATGTTGTTCTTCAGTCACTATGGAATTCTCCAATGATGTCGATGTGACTGGATCCACATTCTGTACCGGTGCACTTTGTATAGGTTCATTTATGATCATCTCAACTGCCAGTTCAGAATCTATAGACCTTGAATTTCCTCTAAATTGTTCATCTATCTTCACATTTGCACTCTTAATGATTTTCTGCAATCTTCTATTAAAACATCTATATGCATTTCTCTTAGATGAATAACCAAGAAATATTCCTTCATCACTTCTAGGATCAAATTTACCAATATACTTATCTCTCCTAATATAACATTTGCTTCCAAATATTGTAAAGTATTTAAGAGTGGGAGTATTACCAAACCATAGTTCATAAGGGGTCTTACCAGTTTCACCTTTGATGTGAAATCTGTTGAAAGTGTAAACCATTGTATTCATTGCTTCTCTCCAATACACATGAGGTAGATTTGCTTCTAATATCATTCTTCTAGCTGCATCCAAAATAGTTCTATTCTTCCTTTCCACAATTCCATTTTGCTGAGGTGTCTGAGGTGCTGATAGTTGTCTTTTGATTCCATTTACTTCACAGAATATATTAAATTCCTTAGATGTAAATTCTCCTCCTTGATCTGATCTCAAACATTTGATTTTCTTACCAGTTTCATTCTCTACCATTGCCTTGAATAGTTTGAATTTTCCAAAAGCTTCTACTATGAGAAAAGTAACCCAACACATTCTAGAATAATCATCAATAATTAGCATAAAGTATCTATCTCCCTGTAGACTTCTTGTTCTTGCCGGACCACACAAGTCAGTATGAATTAAATTAACAACATTATTGGATTTCTCAGAAATACTCTTAAAAGTTGTTCTAACTTGCTTTCCCATTTGACATTTCTTACATACCAGATTATGAGGTTTCACAATCTTAGGTAAATCCCTTATTGCCTTAGTTTAACTGATCTTTACAATGCAATCAAAATTCACATGACAAAGTCTCTTATGCCATAACCAGCTTTCATCAATATGTGAAGAAACCCCTGATGACTATCCTCAAGTCCATGGAAAGAAGAACAATGGATGTGAAGATGGATCTGCCAATATTTGCAGGAAAGATGGAGCCTGATACAGTGATGGAGTGGATAGACTCCTTGGACAATTTTTTTTAAAGTGAAGACATACCAGAGCACGAGAGGGTGAAGAGGGCCCAATCCAAAATCAAAGGGGCTGCACTAACTTGGTGGACTTAAATCCAAGATGAGAGGGTGAAAGAGGGAAAGAGAAGAGTGGCTACATGGAAGAAGATGATGGATTTGGTGAAAGAAGTCTATGTCCCAATGGACTACAATGTCCAATTGCATAGGAGGAGACAAAATTTGAAGTAGAAGGAGATGGACGTGATTTCCTATACAGAGGAGTTCATTAAGTTGTGTGTGAGAACCAAGGTGAAAGAAAGTGAAGATGAGAAGGTGGCTAGATATCTCAATGGGTTAAGATTTACAATCCAAGAAGATTTGAATCTCCACACCCCGAAGATAGTCCAAAAGTACTTTCAATTTTCACTCAAGGTAGAGGAGAAGTTGAAGAGAAGGTAGGAACAAAATGGTAGAGGTAAAGGGAGACAGAAAAGAGGGGGAAGAGGCCCTTTCAGAGGTAGAGGAAATGGTTTTGGATACCAGGGTGAGTCTAACCAAGAAGGCAATAGATGAGAGAGCAGTTACAACCAAGGAGGGGGCTACAATCTAAGAGGTAACTTTAGGGGTAGAAGACCACCCTCTAGAGGACGATCCCAAGGCAGAGGACCTCCTAGGTGCTATAACTGCAACCAAGAAGGACACATGGCCAATAGGTGTTCGGAGAAGGCTTCTAGATCCATGGGAGAAAGGAGAAGCAATTTGGTGCAGGAATCTGATTGTCAAAGTGTGGCAAGTGCAAACACTTATCAAAGTGTTAATGCTCCTGATAGCTATGGCTATCTTGAAAGAGGAGAGGCTCTGATGATGAGGAGAGAAATAACCACCATGAAGGTACTTGAAAAGGAGCCTACATAAAGGAAATCTCTTTTCAAAACCACTTGCAAGGCAGGAGGAAAGGTATGCAAGGTCTTGATAGACTCTAGATCCATTGAAAATTTTGTATCACTTGAAATGGTAGAAAAGCTTAAACTTAGAAATTTGCCTCATCCTTACCCCTACAAGGTCTCATGGCTCACCCAAGGTCAAAAAGCAGTGGTAGAAGAGCAGGCTTGGGTGGAGTTTTAGATTGGATCATACAAGGATAGATTGCTATTTGATATAGCGAAGATGGATGCATGCCATCTCTTGTTTGGGAGGCCATGGCAGTATGACTTGAAAGCTTGTCATGATGGGTTGATAAAAACCTATTCAATCACCAAGGATGGGAAGGTGATAGAACTCTTACCTCTAATAAAGGAAGAGATGGAATCAAAAGGGAAGGATACCAAGGTGTTGATGGTAGAAGGAAAATAGTTCATTAAGGAGATTCCAGAGAAAGGTGCAGTTTGCTATGCCCTTGTGCCTAGCCCCAAGGTGACAAGGAAAGAGCAGTTTGCAGAAGAGAAAGAAGGAGGATAGAAGAACATAGACCCTGTAGTCAAACAATTGCTTGATTAGCATAAAGGCATCATCTTATATGGAATGCCAAGATCCCTACTATCGGTGAGAGACATCAGTCATTGCATAGATATGATCCCTGGATCTACTCTCCTAAACAAAGCAACCTACAAGCTCACTTCAAACCAAAATGCAGAAATGGCAAGGCAGATTGAAGAGTTGGTTGAATCAGGACTGATTGGAAAGAGCTTAAGCCCATGTGCAGTACCTATTGTCCTTGCACCTAAGAAAGAAGGCACTTGGAGGCTTTGTACAAACTCAAGGGCCATCAATAAGATAACTATAAGGTATAGGTTCCCAATCCCTAGGATAGAGGATTTGCTTGACTGCTTGGGGAGTGATAAGTATTTCACCAAAATGGATCTAAAAAGTGGATACCATCATATTAGAATAAGGACAGGGGATGAATGGAAAATAGATTTTAAAACCAATGAGGGGTTATATGAGTGGAAAGTCATGCCATTTGGGTTGTCCAATGCCCCTAGTACCTTTATGAGGTTGATGAATGAAGTCTTGGTGGAATTCGTAGGAAAATTTGTCATAGTATACTTAGATGATATCTTGATCTTCAGTCACACAAGGGAAGAACACCTCAAACACATAGATATGGTTCTCAAGAGGTTACATGAAGAGAAACTAATGATCAATTTGGATAAGTGTTTGTTCATGCAGGAGGAGATCATCTACTTGGGTTTTGTAATCTCACAAGGTGAGTTGAAAATGGACCAAGAGAAGGTGAGTGTTATACTATCTTGGCCAACACCTAAGACTATGAATGATGTCCCAAGCTTCCATGGTTTAGAAAATTTTTATAGGAAGTTCATAAGAGGATTTATTCACATTTGTGCACCCATGATTGACACCATAAAGGGAGGACAAAAGTGCAGGTTCAGTTGGACCAAAGAGGCAGATGATTCATTTGAAACATTGAAGAAGAAGGTTGCAGAACAACCAGTCCTAGCTTTACCAGACTTCAACAAGATATTTCAGGTGGAATGTGATGCAAGCCACATGGCTATTGGGGTAGTGCTCAGTCAGGAAGGAAGGCCTATTTCTTTTTTTAGTGAAAAGCTAAATGATGCCAAGAAGAGATACTCATCCTATGACTTGGAGATGTATTCTCTAGTACAGTCTTTGAAGAAGTGGAGGCACTATTTATTGCCTAAGGACTTCATAGTTTTTACTGATAATTAGGAACTCGGCTTCATAAATAGCCAAGAGAAGCTAAACCATTAGCACATGAAGTGGGTAGAAACCCTACAAGGCTTCACCTTCACCCTCAAACATAAGAAGGGGGCCAAGAACAAAGTTGCAGATGCTTTGAGCATGAGGGTCTTAACTGTTAACCAAATCAAGATGGAGAGTGTTGGTATTGATTCCTTGAAGAGTATGTATGATGATGATGAAGACTTTGGAGAGATATACAAGGTATGTGAAACCTTTGGTGATAAGTATCATATTGAGTTTTCTAAATTTCTGATACAAGATGGATTTTTGTTCAAAGGACTATAGTTGTGTATTCCTAAGTGTTCCATGAGGTTGAATATCATTAGGGAGAAGCATTGTGGAGCTATGGAAGGTCATTTTGGCCTTGACAAGACCCTAGACCTTGTGAAGAGACATTATTACTGGCCTAAATTGCAGGCAAATGTAAGAAAGTTTTTGGAAACATGTGTAATATGTTAGAAAGCCAAGGGGAAGTCTACAAATGTAGGTTTGTATCAGCCCTTACCCATTCCTTCTAGGCCATGGGAGAGCATAAGTATGGACTTTGTGTTAGGTCTGCCTAGGACAAGGAGGGGATTTGACAGTGTCTTTGTAGTGGTGGACAAGTTTAGTAAAATGGCTCATTTCTTGCCATGTAAGACTTCTTGTGATGCATCATATGTTGTAGACCTATTCTTCAAAGAAGTAGTCTGGATACATAGATTGCCCCTAAACATTATTTCAGACAGAGATGTGAAGTTCATAGGTCACTTTTGGAACTAACCTAGCTTTCTCATAAGCCTACCATCCTCAAACGGATGGGTAGACTGAAGTTGTCAATAGGTCACTGGGAAACCTATTAAGGTGTTTGACAAGGCAACATGGAGAAAAATGGGATAGTGTATTGTCATAGGTAGAGTTCTCTTACAATGATACCATCAATAGCAGCATAGGTAGGTCTCCTTTCCAGATTGTATATGGCATCCACCTAAGGGGAGTATTGGAGTTAAGGGATTTACCCAAGGAAGAACCCATTAGTGCAGATGGTGAAGCTTTTGCATCAGCCGTCAAGGAGGTGGATGACCAAGTGAAGTCTCATCTCCAACAGTCTGCAATGAAGTATAAGGCTTCTGTTGATAAGAAAAAGAGAGATGTACAGTTTACTGTTGGGGATTTGGTATGGGTACATTTGAAGACAGAGAGACTCCCAAAAGGCAAATACACCAAGCTCATGCAAAGGAAGATTGGACCATGTCAGATATTGAAGGAATATGGACAAAATGCCTATGAAATCCAACTTCCTCCTGATCTTGGATTATCACCCATTTTTAATGTGTGTGATCTTACACTTTTCAAAGATAGTGACAATGAAGGGGAGGAACCAACATAAGTTGCAGCAAACAATGACATTCCAAGGCATGAATCACCTGAGTTGAGCAAAGTGTTAGAAACTAGAGTCACAAAGAAGACAAGGAACAAGGAGTATATTGAGTACTTGGTGGCTTGGCAGGACAAACCAGACTCTGAGGCAGTTTGGATGACATATGAGAAAATTCCCAATCTTGGTGCAGATTTACAAACTCTGTTCTTAAGTGGGCTTGAGATCTCTTCTCCCCGGGAGTATGGTGCAGAGGCACCACATCAACACTCAAATAATGACCCTAAGGATTAATAATAGGATCATTATAGTTTCTTAGTGTGTCTTGTGTTTCATGTATGCAATAAACCCCCACCATGTAAGCCCATGTCATCAATTAGGCATTTTGATAAGCCAATTGGGACAATATGGACAATAGGGGTAGTAGATGGTTTAGATTTGTGTTTGATAGGTTTTGGACATGTTTTAGGAGTGTTTGGTTGATCCATGTGTGTGGATTCCAACCTTAGAAAGTATGACAACATTTTGTGCAAAATTGCAAAATTGCAACTTTTGTAAATACGGTTGGGGGAAGCCTTTCAATGGATCCAACCTACTCCAAATTTGGTTGGAAACCATTGACTATTTTTATAATCCTTCTAGACATGATTCCCAAGGTTTCTACTATTGTGATTGGAGTTTGTGAAGAAATAAAACACTAAATACTGTAGTTTTCCCAAAAATTCTAAGTTTTTCAGGAGTTGCACGTGCCTGTACGGATTGATTTGAATCACACCATCCATGGAGTAGATAGAGAGGTGAAATATATTTTCTTTTGTGGTGGTCTGAGTTCCTAATTATTCTGGAGTAGTGATAACCCTCCATTCTTCTAACTGCAACCCAGAAATTGAGGGTTTGGAGAGGGTTTTGGATAAACATGGTCTTATCTTGCATTCTAGTCCACTAGAAGATTATTCCTTTGGAGGGATGCAAGATAAGACTCTGTACTTTATGTTTTTCATGGTTTGTTGCAGGGCAAACTTGGTTGTGTGGAGAAAGGAGCAAAATTAGGTAGGCATCTCTATGTGACTACCTAGGACAAGATTTAGGATAGTCATCATAAAATGTCATAGCGGTGGATTCCAGATGTGCAACCCTGGAATTAGAGATTAATCACAATCCCCCATATTCCCATATATATTTTTTTTCCATTTTGGTTTCATTGATTGGTAGTTGCTTTGGAAAATAGGCCTAATTACCCCTATTAGGTCTCTTGGCCTCTAAAGGGATCAGACCTTGTAATTGCAAACCTGATCAAACCATTTTGGGGATAAGTACAACTTCTGAAAGTGTGTTTTAAATGGTAATTTTTTTGTATGGGCATGTGGAAAATTTTGGAGTTAAGATCCATTTTATTGCCAAATAGGGCTACAAGCCTAGGGGGTAGGTTTATAAAGGAAGTATAAGGAATTGGAGCCTAATCCCAAAACCAATGCTTGGACTAGTTTCTAATGGCCATAAATGAACCAAATACTAAGCCCTTAGGAGCAGGGTGTCATGGGATGGTGTAGGATAGGTATTGAGGCATCTACTCATCTTGAATAGGCCCAACCCTAGTGAACTTGTGTGTAGTTTCATCCAAGGTGTGGAGTCCTTCCTTGCAGGACCCTTGTGATCATTTGGGGGGTCATAAGTCTAACCTTGTTTGGGCTTGTCCTTAGGTGTGTGGTTAGGGCTCTGCATCAGTACAAATCTTATATTATTACAAGGATCCCTCTTTATGTTATATGCAGTTAATTCTATATATAGTGATTTATATGACCATGCCTTAATGGAATTTGTAGCACCTTCTGAGTTTATTTTTGCAGGTTTTTTACTACAATAGAGGCTAAGGTATATTATCTTAACCCCTATACTAAGAACTGAGATCCATAACTGGGATATTTTAAGGAATTTTATTAGGGGACATTACAAAATCATACATAATAAATTAACCTTTTATTTAAAGCACTCATTTTCAAGCAAGCAATTCAAAGTTTTTAGTAATTATTTAATTGAAGTGACAATCTCAGGAATCATTTTCCCTCTAATGCACATAAACCTTGGAAACATTCAATTCCAATCAGGCATACTTGACAACAATGGGATTAATACCCATCAAAATTCTCTTCTAGTCAACCTTACAAGACAACAACTTAATAGGCACCAACCATACTTTGAGGAATAAAAACATAAAAAAGGTTGTCCTTACCTTGTAATGAAGCCAATATTTCTAGTCAGTCTCTTGATATCATTGTTACAGATTTATCCTCCAATTTATAGAAAGATCCAACAGTTCAAATGAAAGTTATGATAATTCTTTCAAAACTGCTACAGGATACAAGAAAGACAATATTAAGATAAACTATACAAGATACACATTATGAAGAAAAATATTCAAAATTCTTTATAACATCAAATGAAATATAGTGTTTGATTAGATTCTACTTTCTTTTAAAGTTCTATACAATACCCATATTTCTATTAACCCATAACAAAATACGCAACTAACAAATAAAATATGCATTTTGTAGCTGGTCTTGGACCTAGAAAAGTTGCTTTCATACAAAGGGCTATTTTGAGGGATGGAAAGGTTTACAGTCGCAAAGAATTGTTGACCCCTCTAGAAGGTATGAAGCAAATTGTCTTTATAAATGTTTCTAGTTTTTTAAGGGTTAGAGGGACTAGGCAAGCAACTTCTGGGAACCATGTTATGGATCCATTGGATGATACTAGAATTCATCCAGAGTCATATGAAATAGCCAAGAAAATGGTTGAGGATGTATATTGTGAAGATGCAAAACATGATATAGATGATATGGATGAGGAAACACAAGAAATGGCAGTTGAACATGTTAAATGTTAGGTCCCAGAGACAACTGAGAGAGGGGGTGAATTAGTTGTCCAATAAATTAAACCAAAATTAACTTAACCAAAACTTAATACTTAATGCCAGTAAACCAAAATTTATGCCGGTAGACATTTTTATCAGTTAATTGTAGTACCGGTAAAGATTAATGCATGAAACAGAAAGACAATAACATCCACAACACATAACATAAATATTTGTACGTGGAAATCCTATAAGGGGAAAAACCACGGTGGGAAGCCTTACCCACAATCAAATGATACTACTGTAGATAGTTTGTGTGTACAATATGGAGTCTACACATGCAGAAAGGACAGTTGCCTAGAGCTCATTGCTCAATCACAGAATGGGAGTCACACTGACTACAATTGGATGGTTAAATCCAATGATAATGTACTGCTCAAAACAACATCTTCATATGTTGGATTCAGTACCGGTTAAGCTCTGCGTATCTTCTCAAAACCTTCCTTCAATCTTCAAATGATGTTTGTGTGTATAGCTCTGCTTATTTTCGCATATACCTTATTACAATCCTTTTTCTCAATCACCTATCAATCTCACAAATGAGATCTTACATATATACTGAAGGCTAAGACCAAATGTGTAGGTTGGCTTACAAAGAATATTACAATAAAATAAATTACAAATAAATCAATATGTGATGCATCATGTCGGCTCAATGCATTTACAATAATATTAAATCATCTCCATGACGTGTCGTGCTAATCTGGAATAGATATGCTTGTCGGTGCATAACATGGGCCTATTTGCCGGTAACAGCAAATATGCAAACCCGAATAGATCAATAACCAAATCACCAAAACCAAGTGATCAAATAATGTCTTCGACATAACCAGGTAGTCTCCAAGTCATTCCAAGTGTGGGTGAACAATATAACCTGTCAGTGAACCAAATATCAGTGATTGTGCATAAGTCACTGACTTACCGGTGAACATAACCAAAGATCTCCAAGTGCTGATAAGTGTTGACAAGTGTTGACATCAATGACAAAACCACATCAACATATCCAAAATACCAACATTAAAGGCCCTTGATATTGATGAATATGCTAGAAGTGTGGCACAACGGACATCCAAAAAAAAGCGAGAAACTCTTGCAGACATAAAAATTGAATTGGTACATGGATTTAAGGATTGGTGAACACCATATAAAGAGCCATCCCAGGATAAGGAATTTTATCAGCTAACTGGAGAAAATGAAGAGACCCTTTTAGTGGGGAAAATTATACAAGCAATTGCCCATAGAGTCCTAAATAATCATAGAAAAGTTGCTTCCATACAAAGGGCTATTTTGAGAGTTGGAAGGATTTACAATCGCAAAGAATTGTTGACCCCTCTAGAAGCTATGAAGTGACTTGTCTTTATAAATGCTACTGGTTTTTAAAGGGTAAGAGGGACTGGGCAAGAAGCTTCTGGGAACCATGTTATGGATTCATTGGATGATACTAGAATTCATCCAGAGTCATATGAACTAGCCAAGAAAATGGTTGAGGATGTATATTGTGAAGATGCATGATAGGATATAGATGATATGGATGAGGAAACACAAGAAATGGCAGTTGAACATGTCAAAAAATATCTGCATGTGTTAAAGGCCCTTGATATTGATGAATATGCTAGAAGTGTGGAGCAACGGACATCCAATAAAAAGAGAGAAACTCTTGCTGACATAAAGATTGAATTGGTACATGGATTTAAGGATTGGCAAACACCATATAAAGAGCCATCCCAGGATGAGGAATTTTATTTTCTAACTGGAGAAAATGAAGAGACCCTTTCAGTGGGGTAAAATTGTACAAGTAACTACCTGTAGAGTCCTAAATAATTGTATAAAAGTTGCTTCCATACAAAGGGCTATTTTGAGGGCTGGAAGGGTTTACAGTCGCAAAGAATTGTTCACCCCTCTAGAAGCTATGAAGTGACTTGTATTTATAAATGTTGCTATTTTTTTGAGGGTTAGAGGGACTAGGCAAGCAACTTCTGGGAACCATGTTATGGATCCATTGGATGATACTAGAATTCATCCAAACATATGAACTAGCTAAGAAAATGGTTGAGGATGTATATTGTGAAGATGCAGGACATGATATAGATGATATGGATGAGGAAACATAAGAAATAGCAATTGAACATGTCAAAAGTTATCCCCGTGTTAAAGGAACTTGATATTGATGAAAATGCTAGAAGTGTGGAGCAATGGACATCCAATAAAAAGCGGGAAACTCTTGTTGACATAAAGATTAAATTGGTACATGGATTTAAGTATTGGTGAACACCATATAAAGAGCCATCCTAGGATGAGGAATTTTATCTGCTAACTGGAGAAAATGAAGAGACCCTTTCAGTGGGGAAAATTGTACAAGCAACTTCCCCTAGAATCTTAAATAATCACAGAAAAGTTGCTTCCATACAAAGGGTTATTTTGAGGGATGGAAGGGTTTACAGTCTCAGAGAATTGTTGACCCCTCTAGAATTTATGAAGTGACTTGTCTTTATAAATGGCAGTGGCATAATGGAGAGGTTAAGGAGGTTGAGGATCCATATTTTGCCAAAGCAGATACCATTAAACAAAGTGAACAAGTTGCTAACGCCCTACTATTCAGCAAGGGAATTCGAGCTAATTTGAGCTAATAATGTGGTCACTATTTTATTACTAGTTGCTAATGCCCTACTATTCAGCAAGGGAATTTGAGCTAATAATTTGGTCGCAATTTTCTTAATGAAATAACTTAGGATTCATGTAGCGGGGAACTGAGGCCTTAGTAGGGGCATCTCCAAATCACCTGACTTTTCCTTCCCTACATAGGGAGGGGATGGCTAGGGAAGAAGCTATAGAGGCTACCCACCTATATGCTTTGTCTCCCCACTTCTTTTCCCTCTGACCAAGCTCCCCCCCACATTCCTATTGTTCATGTTCTTTCTATAGGAATACAGATGATCTAGACAATTCGCCATCTAGGCAAGTGTTGGCAATTGACACTCAATTGGATTGGTTTCACTATGTTGTCATTGATGGCAACATGATATCTTGTTTTGGGTTAGTTGTGTATCAAAAGGCACTTCACCAGCACTAGCACTGGTCGGATGGAAGGATTTCTTTTGTTACCGACAATGCAGGCCGACATGGTTTAGAATAAGGTTATCGGTATTGGGGGCCAACATCTTTTGGATCCGACATCGGTAATTGCTTTTGATATTCATGTATATATGTTATCTAAATGACATATATTTTGATATTGTAAATATCTTTGTAAGTCGACATAAGGCATGGTAAATTGTATAGGGTATATAGGTCAGTTGGTTAGATCATTTTGATATCATCATGTGAATATATAATTGGGAAGGAAATAATAAAGGAGATGCGAAATATATCAGAGAGATCATGTATGTGAGGATATTATTGTAAGGGGTTATTCTGGTAAAGGGTTTAGGGTTTCAAACTGGAACAAACAGAGCTTAACCGAAACTATATTTAGGCATAGAAGATGCTATCTTTGCAGTTCAATCATTTCTCTAGATCGTAGTCTGGATTTATATTTAATCAGTGAGGCTCCTTTTGTGATTGAGCAGTGTTCTCTAGGCTATAAGCCTTTCTGCAAGTGCAGGCCCCTATATTTTGTAATATATCTTCATATAGTCAATGGATTGATATTGTGGGTCACAAATCCCACCGTGGTTTTTCCTCTTTGACGTTTTCCACATATAAATTTGTGTGTTATGGTGTTCATTTATGTGATTGGCTTATTAGTTGCTTTACTTCTTTCAATTCTATATATACCGATATATTGGTTGGTGTATGCATGTTTTAATAAGGCTAAAATTAATATTTTCAGTATAACACTGATTCACCCCCCCCCCCCCTCTCAGTGTTATTGGATTCCAATAGCAAGGGATATGCCCATCTGTTCTTGCTATAGGAATACAAACAGAATACAATCTCATGCAATCTGTTCTTTCTATAGGAATATAGACATAAGACAATCTCATGCCTCTACTATTATAAAGAGAGGCATTAGGAACCTCTTTTTATGGAAGTTTTTCGGAGAAATGCAAAAAACCAAAAGTAAAGTTAAAAGATTTAGCCAACCCGAAAATCAAAGGCCATAGAATTGTAGGGCCATTTCATTCAAATTAAATTTTAATTCATTCAAACTGAAAGAAAAGGCCTTACTATTCTATGGGGCCATTTACCAGGAATTAAAGCTGGTTACAACTGGAAATAAAGTGAACAAGAGAATGCAAGGAAAGCAAAGGAACTTGTAAAAAAATCTTGATGACAAGAACGAAAGGACTAACCTCTTGTACAGTTGTTGTCAAGCATCTATCTGCAGCAATTTTGTCCGCTTCCTCCCAATTTTTGCACCCTGAGCCCACGTATAATGATGGCGCGTAATTACTTTTTTTTTCAATACCTCATGTTTGTCAGAATTTTGATGTCAAATATAAAATCTGAACTATCAACAAAAGTCAACCTAATGGTAACACACAAGTAGAAACGTGTGATAACTCAATGATGAGCGAATAGTACCAAACTGGTACTGAGAGGGGGGGTGAATCAATACAGGCAAAAATACAGTCCAAAACTAGTTTGATAGCAAACACTTCAAATGACTGGCAGACAGTGATACCGATTTGAAACATAGTGCAACTGGTAAAGCTAAGAATGTCTGAGTCAAGCATTAACTGATTACTCACTTAGCTTTTCACTCAGCTTGAGACTACACTACCATTTCACCCTTATGCATAAACAGGTAATCTATCATCAGACCACAATAATAGCTAGTTCAACATGTTTTATTGACAGGCATAAAACATAGAACCATCATATGCTTGATAGACAATAGCAAACCATCACAAGATAAAAGCATCACACATGACACACATATTTTTCACGTGGAAACCCAACTGGGAAAAACCACGGTGGGGATGAATACCCACAAGCTGTTTTTGAACTCTTTAGAAGTCCGCTCTATTAGAAGCCTTGTCCGGTTAGAGACATTACAATAGGTTCTGCTAGGAACCGATCCTGTTAGGGATCACCTAATTAAGGGATGGCTACAATACCCGGTTAAGGGTTAAACCCTGTTAAAGGTTACCTTGTTAGAGGATTTCAAGAACTCAATAGCTAAAGAATTCCGAACTCAATAGCTTTGAATTACCCTTGATGCCCTCCTAAATGGCACAAGATTAGTCTATGATCAAATAACACAAAAACACACAAAACATTAGTGTTAATCAATCTAAAACTAAACTATGAAGGCATACCAAAAGAGACACAAAAGACATGCTAATTTATCTAATAAACAAAACACAGATTATGAGGCATCTCCAACTGCCTCTTAGCATGGCTTTAGCTTCTTCTCCCTTGTTCCTCTCCTCTCCAAGTTCCAAAATAGTGTAGCTCTCAGCAGCTTTTTGCACTATGGATGCTTATGGAGGATTGAGATTTAATATTAAGCTTCAAATATGAAATGAAAAGCTAAATACTATGCTATTGATGCTAAAATGATATATTTTAACCAAAAAGACAAGATTTAGTTATGCTATGCTAAATGCTCTCTAAAATGTCTATAGTCTAAATGCATACAAGTTTTCAGGATCTGGATTATGAAGGAATGGGCTCTATTTATAGGAAAAATGGAGCAATGGATGGCCAGGATTGAATGGTTTAATCAAGGGTCAAGCTTGAAAGTTGGGGATCCATGTGCACAATTTGCACCAATGAAATGGTGACAAGTGTCAACATAAGATTGGGTTGAGAGAAGAGGTTGGAGGCATTAAAGGCCTGAGAAGACTTCATGGTTATCTAGAAGGTAAGGGTCAAGCCTAAGTTAGGATTACCCACTGAATTAGGAATTAATCCAAGGATAAACCTTTGTGCAAATGATTAAGAGATAATCATGGTCAAAGCATTGAAGGCTTGATGAGACCCTTGGGTTGGGTAGAGGTTGAGTCAAAACAAATGTTTTAACCATGTGGAAGGGTTTGAGGTAACCATTAATGGTTATTGGAGACTTTGGGGATTAAGTGGTTGAAAGTTGGAAGCCTTTAATGGTTTTCAAAGACTTTGGGGTTTTTGGTGGTTGAAGGTTGAAAACCTTCAATGGTTATCCAAGACTTTGGGCCATTTGAGAAGTGACTCCATTTTGCTTAGGAATGTGACAATAATTAGGGGATGGATTAGGCTAATTAGGAAAGGGTTAGAAGAATCTAGAAGGGGATTAGATTTTGCAAGTGGATTTGGTGGGTGAGGGAAAATAGGATTTTATTTAAAATAAAAATTCATTTATTTCAAAATGTGTGCAAGTTGCATTTGTAGGAAAATGCGAGTGGGGTGTGGATAATGATTTAAATAAATGTTTTATTTAATTTATTTAAAAGAGGAAAAGGGGGATTTAATTAAATAAATAGATTTTATTTAATTAATTGAATGGAATTTGATTTAATGAATTAATTAAAATAAATTGAATAATTTATTTAATTAATAGAATAATGTTTGGGGATAAATTAATTAAATATTAATTTAATTAACTGATGGCTAGTGGATTTTTAATCAAATAAATACGAAATATTCATTTAATTAAAATGGACAGATTTATGTGACTACAACCCTATTAAAGGATTTTCAGCAAGCCGGTTAAGGCTACCCTGTTAAGAGATTTTCCACCTATTGAGGTGGCTAGAGATCAACAGGTATTACAATGATCTGGTAACATCACTCAGTGCCAATGCAGATCCGCTTAAGCTCCTCTTCACCTTCTGCCCTTACACTCTACAGGTATCACTTCTCTTCTTTTGGTCTGGCAAGAATCATGTATCCCTTCTCTTGGATACACACACACAACTTTTGCCAACAACCTCAGAAAGAGACACAACATCGACCTTATAGGAAAATAGATAGGTCGGTAGCATAAACCCTAAACCTTAAACCTATTAGGTTAAGGAATTCAAACGGTTCAATCCTGACCATTGAGCACACTGCATTAAATGCAACAGATCTTGATCCAAACTCAAGACATTCTCCATCGTCCATTTCCACCGATTTTATGGTGGCTGATAACCCATCACATGTTATCACCATTTTATAGACTTCGCACATTCCTGAGGTAGATAGGAACAATCTCCCTTATGCAAGATCCTTGATGCACACAAGCTTACATGGCAACACGATCTATTCTTCTTTACAATGCTAACTCATCACACAATATCATCGATTGAGCCACACAGGCTTGAAGCACATCAACCGGAAACCCTAAAGGTGAGACTACCAACTGGTAGTCATACAATACTTCCATATGCCGGTTCATCATGAACAAGCACACCACTTCACTTTGGCACAAATGTCAGTTCACGGTGTTATACCGGTTCTCACATATGTCGGTTCACACCTCTTCAACATATTGACATCAATGACAACATACAATGTCATTATGTCCTCATACCAGTTCACATAATGCCAACAATCTCCCCCTTTGGCATTGATGGCAATATACAAAGATATCTCTTCGCTTCACATCTTCTCCCCCAATTTCTATAGATATCTTATCTTCTCCCCCAATTCCTGCAGATATCTTCTCTGCTTCACATCTTCTCCCCCTTTGACAACAATGCCAAAGTGGACGCACAAGCTTCCCTGTTCCATTATGTTGCTCCCCCTAAGGAGTAGCATCCTTCAACACATCAATCCAAAATAAATTTGACTATGCAATACCTGACTGATGTGGAGCATATGCTTTTAGTTCACCTCCTGAAGGGGTAGTACCCCTAATTCACCTCTTAAGTATGTAAATGTAGTCTTTGGGAGAGGCTTGGTGAATATGTCTTCTAACTGCTCCTTACTGGAAACATGCTCCAATGCAATCTCTTTGTTCTGAACCTTTTCCCTCAAGAAATGATACTTAAGCTCAAAGTGCTTGGTTCTAGAATGTAAAACCGGATTCTTGGAGATATTAATTGCACTAGTATTGTCACAAAATATACTTACCAGTTCAGATACAGGAACTTTGAAGCCATTCAATACATGCTTCATCCAAATTTTCTGAGTGCAGTTCATGAAAGCTGCAACATACTCTACTTCCGCTGTAGACTGAGAGATACAACTCTGCTTTTTACTCATCCATGAGACCAGACTACCACCAAGGAAGAATGCACCACCGGTTGTGCTCTTCTGGTCATCTACATTACCAGCCCAATCAGCATCTGTGAACACTTTCAGGTTAAAATCATTATTGTATGGATACCATAACCCATAGTCAATAGTTCCTTTCAGATACCTAAAAATCCGCTTGACTGCAACCAGGTGGGATTCTCTTGGACTTTTCTAGAATCTTGCAGTAATGCCAACTGCATGTGCAATATCCAGTCTGTTATGCACTACATAATGTAACTTACCAATCATTGATCAGTATTCCTTCTCATCAACCAATGCAGAGTCATCCTCTTTGGATAGTTTACAATTGATCACCATCAGTGTACCAACCGGTTTGCTATATTTTATGCCAAAGGTCTTCAACACCTCTTTGACATACTTGTACTGAGTGATAAAGATTACATCCTTCATCTGCTAGATCTGCAGTCCAATGAAGAACTTAATCTCCCCTATGAGTGACATCTCAAACTCTTTCTTCATCTCATCTACAAATTCATGACTCATCTTGTCATCTCCACCAAAAATAATGTCATCAACAAATACCTCACAGATCAGGATCTGATCTCCTTCAGACTTCAAGTAGATATTGTTATCTTCACTTGTTCTCTCAAATCCAATCTTCACAAGATGGGAATGCAGGTGTTCATACCATGCTCTAGGTGCCTGCTTTAGCCCATATAAGGCTTTATGTATCCTAATACCATATCACTATCTTCAGATAGGGCAAACCCATCTGGTTTCTCTATATATACCTCCTCTTCAAGTACACCATTTAGGAATGCAGATTTTACATCCATTTGATATACTTTGAAGCCTTTAAAAGTTGCATATGCAAGAAGCATACGAACTCCTTCCAATTTGGCTATAGGAGCAAAGGTTTCTCCATAGTCTTCTCCTTCTTCTTGGGCATATCCTTTGCACACCAGTCTAGCTTTGTTCCTAATCACTATGCCATCCTCAGTCAACTTATTTCTGAAGACCCATTTGGTACCAATGACATTTTTGTGCTCCAATCTCGATACCAAGGACCATGTACCATTTTTCTCTATCTGGTCAAGTTCCTCTTCCATTGCCTTGATCCAGTCTTCATCCTTATGTGCCTCTTTGAATGTTTTAGGCTCAAATTCAAAGATCATACATGAGTTTTCTCTAACTTTTCTTCTTATAAGGATTCCTGCATCCTTATCTCCTATGATCTGCTTAGGATCATGATTCAGCTTGACATACCGAGGAATGGTATTGATAGATTCCTCTTGCTTTTCTTCTTCATCCTCATCTGCATCAGTATCAGCATCTACGTCTACCGGTGTAGGAACACTATTACTGGTACTTAGTTGATTGACAACTAGTTCCCAAAAGGTTGCAACCAGTTTGTTTACCGCTTGCTCACTACCAGTTTCCTCAATTTTCTCAAAGGTTTCATCAACTCTTACATTGATGCTCTCCATAATTCTCTAAGTCCTATTGTTGAAGCACTTGAGAGCTTTGCTCTTGGTGGAATATCCTAGGAATATTCCCTCATCACATTTTGCATCAAATTTTCTCTGGTGTTCACTCCTCTTGATGTAACATTTGCTACCAAAGACTCTAAAGTAGCTAACCACAGGTGTCTTACCGGTCCAATACTCATAAGGAGTTTTATCCTTATCTTTCTTGATGAGTACCCGGTTCATTGTGTAGACTGCAGTGCTCACCGCTTCTCTACAAAAGGTGTGAGCTACCTTTCCTTGAATCAACATGGTTCTAGCTACTTCAACCATAGTCTGGTTATTCCTCTCTACTAGGCCATTCTGTTGTGGAGTTCGAGGGGTAGACAATTGCCTCTTGATGCCATGTTCTTCATAGTACTTGTTGAATTCACTAGAAGTGAATTCCCCTCCTTGATCAGTTCTCAAGCACTTGATCCTTTTACCACTTTCCTTCTCCGCTAATGCTCTGAAAGCTTTAAACATTACAAAGGCTTCAGACTTGTCTTTCAAGAATGTGACCCACATCATTCTTGAGCAATCATCAGTGAGAATCATGAAGTACCTATCCCCCTGCACACTCCTAGTTTTCATAGGACCACACAAATCAGTATGCATAAGATCAAGCAAGTTGTCAGCAGTGAAAGATTTACCTTTAAAGGTTGAGGAAGAGATTTTTCACAATTGACACTCTCTGCACAATGTATTATCCGGTTTTCTTAGCATCGGCAACCCTCTAACTGCCTTGATCTTACTGGCCTTTACAATGTTATCAAAGTTTATATGGCAGAGTCTCCTATGCCATATCCAGCTATCATCAAATTTAGCCATAAAACATGTACTTATATTTGCATTCAGATGAAATAGGTTACCTTTGGTCTGCATGCTGGTGGCCACCAATTCACCATTCTTTCCTTTGATTCTGCAAACTCTATTCTTGAATTCCAGAGTGAGGCCATTGTCATTCAGTTGGGCAACACTCAGAAGGTTGTGTCTAAGACCATCAACCCAATACACATTGTTAGCACTACTCTTTCCATTCAAAGAGATGGACCCTCTGCCTTTGACCATGCATGGTGCATCATTGCCAAAACAAACCACACCACCATCATACTCCTCTAAGAATAGAAACTTTCTCCGGTCACCAGTCATATGGTGAGTATAGCCACTGTCAATGATCCACTCATTGGAATTATCAAACTAGGAGACAAGAGCCTTCTTGTCTGACACATCTTCCTTGACAACAACAAACACAATATCTTCATTTTCTTCATCCTCTGATTCTTTATCTGTGACACCTTCATCAACTACCACAAAATAGTTTCTTTGGTTTCCTCCTTTGATTTTCATGAGCCTTTCTGGTTTATCCTTGTTGTCGCCATTAGGACAGTTTACAATAATATGTCATATTCAGTTGCAAGAAAAGCATTTCAAAGGTAGCTTACCTTTGTATTTGCCGGTTCCTTTAGGAATTTTCCTGGCAAGGAGAGATTCAAATTCCATCAAAATCTCCTCATCATCCATTTCTCTACTCTATCTTGGTTCACCACTAGTGCTAGCTTCTTTTCCTTTTCTGGATGGTATAGCAAAAGCTTTAAAAGATGATTCAATCTTTTGAACACTACCATCAAAACTATTTAGCTCATAGGCTATCAACTTTGCTATGATGGAGTCCAAGGATACCTTAGTCTTGTCTATTGATCTCAGCTCCTGAATAGTAGCAACCCTTATTGCATAGACCGGCAATAGGGATCTTGGGACTTTGCTTACCACAGTGGAGTCTTCAATTTTACCACCTGCACTCTTGATATCTCCAGCAATGGTTTTGATTCTTATTCCATACTATTGAATGGTCTCACCTTCAACCATCCACATATCTTCAAACTTCCCTCTCAGGCTTTCTTCCTTAGCCTGTTTTACATGCTCATCACCGCCATATATATTTTCAAGAGTATCCCATACCTCTTTGGGATTTACCTTATCCTGAACATCAATAAACTCAATGTCAGATAAACTACTAATTAGGGCTTCCATGACTTGCCCATTTTCCTATATCTCACTCTTTGGTCATCGGTGAGAGTACCAGTAGGGGCAACATAGACATTCTCAACATAGCTCCAGTGTTGAGCACCCATGCTTCTGATGTATATGTTCATCCTGTCTTTCCATATACTGAAATTTTCCCTGTTAAGCTTTGGACCTTCCCTCTTCATCATTTGACTGGGATCTTTACCTCAAGTGGTTAAGCTTATAACACAGAGGACCTAGAGGACGCTCTGAGACCAATTGATAACTCAATGATGAGCGAATAGTACCAAACCGGTACTGAGAGGGGGGGTGAATCAGTACAGGCAAAAATACAATCCAAAACTAGTTTGACAGCAAACACTTCGAATGACTGGCAGACAGTGATACCGGTTTGAAATAGAATGCAACTGGTAAAGCTAAGAATGTCTGAGTCAAGCATTAATCAGTTACTCACATAGATTTTCACTCAACTCGAGACTACACTACCATTTCACCCTTATGCATAAATAGGTAATCTATCATTAGACCACAATAACAGCTAGTTCAACATGTTTTATTGAAAGGCATAAAACACAGAACCATCATATGCTTGATAGACAATAGCAAAGCATCACAAGATAAAAGCATCACACATGACACACATATTTTTCACGTGGAAACCCAACTGGGAAAAACCACGGTAGGGATGAATACCCACAAGCTATTTTTGAACTCTTTAGAAGTCCGCTCTGTTAGAAGCCTTGTCCGATTAGAGACATTACAATAGGTTCTGCTAGGAACCGATCCTGTTAGGGATCACCCGGTTAAGGGATGGCTACAATACCTGGTTAAGGGTTAAACCCTATTAAAGGTTACCTTGTTAGAGGATTTCAAGAACTCAATAGCTAAAGGATTCCGAACTCAGTAGCTTTGAATTACCCTGTTAAAGGATTTTCAGCAAGTCGGTTAAGGCTACCCTGTTAAGGGATTTTCCACCTGTTGAGGTAGTTAGAGATCAACAGGTATTACAATGATCTAGTAATAGCACTCAATGCCAATGCAGATCCACTTAAGCTCCTCTTCACCTTCTGCACTTACACTCTGCAGGTATCACTTCTCTCCTTTTGGTCTGGCAAGAATCACGTATCCCTTCTCTTGGATACACACACACAACTTTTGCCAACAACCTCAAAAAGAGACACAACATCAACCTTATAGGAAAATAGATAGGTCGGTAGCATAAACCCTAAATCCTAAACCTGTTAGGTTAAGGAATTCAAATGGTTCAATCCTGACCATTGAGCACACTGCATTAAATGCAGCAGATCTTGATCCAAACTCAAGATATTCTCCATCGTCCATTTCCACCAATTTTATGGCGACTGATAACCCATCACATTTTATCACCATTTTACAGACTTCGCACATTCTCGAGGTAGATAGGAACAATCTCCCTCATGCAAGATCCTTCACGCACACAGGCTTACGTGGCAACATGATTTGTTCTTCTTTACAATGCTAACTCATCACACAATATCATCGGTTGAGCCACACAGGCTTGAAGCACATCAACCGAAAACCCTAAAGTTGAGACTACCAACCGGTAGTCATACAATACTTCCATATGCCGATTCCCATAACTATATGTCGGTTCATCATGAACAAGTACACCGCTTCACTTTGGCACAAATGTTGGTTCACAGTGTTATACCGATTCTCACATATGTCGGTTCACACCTCTTCAACATATTGACATCAATGACAACATACAATGTCATTATGTCCTCATACCGGTTCACATAATGCCAATAGTGTGTGATTGGGATAGAATACACTGATGAAGTCCATCGGCAGAATGCACACTAGCAGCAATGGAGAAATCTTGTATTGGTGATAGTCGATGATGCTATCGGTAAGACTTATCCCACTGGACACTGGCAAAAGTAAAATGCATTTGCAAAGGTTGCGGTGATAAAGGGTCAAAGCTTATGCTGAGGATACATAACGTATCAGGAGGAGCTACGTCGAGGGAAAAGACATCGATGAAATTATGCCCATCACCTGAACACATGTTAAGCTATCCTGATGCCTGATGAGACTAGTGGGATAACTGGCACCAATCAGTAGGAAGAGAGGTCATCAGCTTATGTTATCCTGATGAGTAAGAAGAAATCAAGAGGTTGTGAAAATCATCAGACCAATATATGTCGATCAATAGGTAAAATTCATGTCCGTTGGGATGCCGACATGAAATTTCAACACATCCGAATTTCGACAAACATGGGGTATACTTTAACAAAAATTAATCCAACAAAGCAAAATAAATTTCATAGCTGGTCAGAAATGTTCGTCGATTTTTCGTTTGAATTTCGACGTGAAATTTTAACATGTCGAAATTCCAATGAACACGGGGTAATTTTTGAAAAAAAAAATTAATCCGACAAAACAAAAGAAATCCCATAGCTTGTCGGAAATTCTCGTTGGAAAATGGCTCCAAATGTACTAGTATCAATCTTCAAAGAATATTTATTTCATGCAAACTTTCATTTTTAAATATATGCAAATATCATATTCATCAATGATTTTTAAATGCTTCCATTTAATATCAATAAACTCCTAAGCACGTTAAATCTTATACCCAAATAGAGAGAAGAGGAAGGAAGAGCATTGCAACAATCAATATATGAACACAAGAATTGTGTATGAACAATTTAAATTTCATAGACATGCCACATTTATCGTACTGGATGCAACTACTTACATCATTTTCTAAGATATGCAAATTCAACCTCTCGTGAGATCTCCTAACATTACAAATGCAACTAGAAATCTCAAGTCCTTATTGAAAGATATGATTTACTCAAACAATCCTTTCTTAAATACAGAATCACATACATATATAAACACTTAATAGTTTTATTTGGTACCCATACTTCAGTAGTTAACTTCTTTACATTTTACATAGGAGGATAAATGAAAGAGAAGGGCATCATTAAGCTACTATTTATTTATATACATGTTCATCCCATAAAAGTTCTTCAATTTCACATCATGATATACACTAAATCATTCTTATATGCATAATATAAATACTTCATCTTCCCATTCATAAGAAAATCAATGTAACAAGCTAATCCTATATACATAACATTGGTTAAGAGAACACACACAATTTTCTCTCATTCTATAGCATAATCATTTATATAGGGAAAACAACCTTTAATATTCAAGTAAGCATTAGATATTACAAAGCAAGCAGGACTGTATATAATCATATAGACATCACTCGCATTTAGGAGGCATGCATAAGAAATGAATACACATATCGCTCACAATTATGACTTCTAGAAATAATTAGGGAGAAAACACAAAGCATAGACACATAAGATCTCCAAGGTTTTGATGACATTTTCCAACACAAATCTCAAAGAACAACTCAAGTAAAAGAGAACATTTTAGCACATCATGCAAGACTAAGAGCAACAACCTTAACCAGAAATCCTAGTGTTTAGAACACAGGCTCTGATACCAGATGTAATGCCCGCCAAAATACCCTAGAGAAAATAACTAATCTAACTAGCAAATAGAGATAAAAAAATTCAAAAAACATTCACTAATGCCACATATAATGCTACAGGTACTCATATGCATTAGTCATAACATTACATAAATGCATTATCATCTTAAACATAATTATATTCTTAACAACATATTACACAAGTGGAAATAACAATACAACAACTATCCATCCCTAGGGTACCTCAACGCTATTACTTAAATAACAATAACACATAAGCACATCCATAATCATATTACCATTAACATCCATTACATTTAGTTCCTAATCAATTACTTTCTTCCTAACATGAGTATTGTCAACTATCAATGCAAATCCCACATATTCCCATTAATTCTTGAATTCTTTTTAAAGCACCAAACCAAATGTTCCTATTTCCCTTTTCTAAACCATCTACCATAATATCATCTTTCTTCCACATAAAGTATCTCTTAATGTAAACTAGATCATTTCCTTAAGAGTAACCATATAACCTACAAGCTACGCATTCATATTCATAATCCAACAATGACCAACATTAAGGAATAACATCTTTCAATTTAGTACATTTACTCAATAGACGTACATGGATCATTTAACATTTCTACTTATATTCATGGAGATACACAAGATAATCCAATCACGTTATTTAATCATTTAATTCATTTCCTATCTAGAATTACATACATAATGGATATCCATTTACAATATTCATAATCTATTACAGTTCATCATGATCTCAATTACTACAAATCCTATCGCATATGATAACAAGATACTAGTTACATAATCTCCTAACCATCAATTATCCATACATGTCCAATCTTCAATTCTAAATTACAAACTTTCTCATTTCTAATAGAAGGTTACACACAATTATAAAGCATAATTTTACATTCAATCACATAAGTTACACATATTCCCAATCCAATAACTTCATTATTCAATCATGAACCTTAATCCCTAAAAGCATAGATTGATAAATCAAGATACAATATAGGGCCAACAAAGATTACTACTCTATATTTGATTAAAAGAGTGATGGTCATAACCTACCACTTTCTATTCTATTTCTAACCACATTAGGCATACACACAACACTAAATGGACATCAATAGATCCATTCACATTATTTCCATCAATGAATCAATGTCTGAGATTCAACAAATACTACAATGTGTTCTTTTACAAGAGTCGTAACCATTTTCCATTACATCATCTATCATTACATGTATATCATAGGAGCATAGTTATCATCTACATATGCAATTATCTTATGAAATCCACAACACATATTCCATATGAATCATGTGCATCCATCTACTATAATATTCATCCATAAGTTGAAGAGATAATAATTCCACATCTATGCACAAGAGCATCCAACAATAATCATCCCAATGGAAGAAGGAATCAAACCACTCAACCATGTGGAGCCATAAGGAACTACCCCCCGTGCTAGGAGATGATATAAGGTTCCAACTAACACTCTAGACCTAGGCTAACACCTAACATCCAAAGTAAAAGAACACACAATCATAGAAAATAAATCACATAAGATTACACCAAAACACAACAAAAGGCTAAATAAAAATGCAATAAACTCCCAGGGGTGTACCAAACAATCATGACATAAGGATCATAGACACATGTAGGGAAAGAGTGTCATCACATGCTATCCTCAACATAGAAGGGGCCAAGCCACACTACGATAGACATGTGGAACTATCTCAACCTTGGAGCCAATCAAGGGAGTTTGGTTTACCACTCCAATGGTCTTCCCAATATCATCTTGGATCAACACTCTAGGGCTATGATGTGGGGCACCAAAATACCAATTTTTATCTTGATTAAGTGAATTCCTAATTACCCAAACCCACTAATCAATTATTAAGGTTATCACTCACAATTACAAAGGAAAACTCTTCATGTGGTTCCTATGCTAATCTAGACTCTAAGCATCCTTACAAGGAACCTCTTAACAGTCTATAACTCATTACCTCAGTTAGAACATTCAAGAGCCCACTCCCCCTAATTATTGACCAAGACCTTAGGGTGGAACATAAACACAATAACAACAAGGAGGCTTGCATAATTGAATCACAAATAACATCAACATGCACAAATGCAAATCTCAAGCATAAACAAGAGCCATTAAGCCAACAAGATAAATCAAGAGCCTCAATAATACACCAAATTAAGTAAATAAACGAGAGCAAGGAATTACCCTCTTTCTCGGCCAAAGCAATATATATTCCTCAACAACAAGGCATTCTCATCTTGATGGAGCCATCACAAGAAATACTCCATGACAAGGAATATACCATATTGCTAGAGCTAATACAATATATCTTCAACAACAAGGCAAAATACATCTTGTTGGAGATAAAACACAATAAAATAACCAAATCTAATCAATATACAACTATGAGAATCAAAATGATACCAACAATAGCCTCTGGTACGAAAATGGACCCAAAAGGTGACTCAAAAAGTTGAAATAGCAGTTCAGAATCAAACATTGTGTTTACAACACTCTTCAGTGCATTAACAGATTTATGTCATGTATATAACACTTACTACAGAACATCAAGCAAGTTAAACATTGCATTCACAACACTGTGGTGCTCACACAGGGTTTTGTTGTGCATACAACAATTACTGCAAAACACATAACAGACTAAACAAAACATTCGCAACACTGCGACGCTTACACAGGATTCTGTTGCGCATACAACAGTTATTGCATATCACATAACAGACTAAACAGCGCATTCACGACATCATTACGCTGTAAAACTAGAACGACACTAGCAACTCCAAATGCCCAAAAATTCACAAGCAATTCCAAAAATTTAAAGCAAAGAATACAAAAATCCCAATCAACGCATTTATAATTGATTTATTTAAATTTCTTAGTAACCCAAAATCTCCCGCAAACAATCTTTTCCAAACAAGTTTTTTGAAATAAATACAATGAAGGGTAAAACCTCCAACCTATTAATAGAAAAAAATGGACAATGAAATTTGATGAAGCGCAATCTCAAATCCAAGCTCCAATTCCAAATTCAAACGCAAGTCAAAAATAGAGAATTTCACTCGATAATGAAAATAATCTCCAATAAGCCAACACCCCAACAAAGCTCAGAAAACACAATATATAAAAATTAATCCAAAACCATAACCCATCATGGCCAACATCAAAATAATTAAAAATATTATTAATCATACCAACCCTACCCAAATTCGAGGTGAGAATAATAATAAAATATTATTATTTAAATCTCTAAATCTCACAGCCAATAATAAAAGAGAGTAGGTAAGGTAAATAATAAATAAACAAATGAGCATCTTCAGACATGTAGTGTCGCGGTTTAAACACTTTGTTGGTGAAACGGCCACCAAGGTTCAAATCCATGTTGTCCATTATGCTTGCAAGGCCCTGTGCCTTCACTGGGCCATTGTGCTCACTAATTAGAACAAGTGAAGTGTGGGGATGAGGTCCCCTATTTGTGGCCTCAGCGGTTCATAGCTGCGGTTCAAAAGCGTCCATGTGGAGCCGGAGGGCGTGTCGTGCCAGCATCACCGGTCAAGTTAAAAAGTTTACCAGGCATAGTTTTGCTTAAAATAAATAAATAAATAAACAAATGAGTAAAAGAATAAATAATAATCAATAATAAATAGACTCATTAATAAATAAATAATAAAAAATGAATAATAAATCAAATAAATAAATCAAATGCCCAATAAATTTTAAACCACAAAATAGTATAAATAAATAAACAAACAATTAAATAATAATATATTCTCAATCACAACTCCCAGGAGGGCCAATCATAACAAGGGGTAGGTACATAAATAATAACAAATCATTAACCGCTAAATAAAATAATAAGGCAAATAAATAAATAAATAATCAAAATAATAAATAATTAAATAAACAATAAAGAAGATAAATAAATAAATAATAGACAAATAAGCAAAATGGATAATAAATAAGTAAATGTATGGACAAGCATAAATACTCAACCAGCAATTAAACAATAAATAAATAAATAATAATCCAATAAATAAAAGGCTCAAATAATAAATATTCAAGTAAAAATCAGACCATAAAATAATAATAATAATATAAAATCATCAATTAAATACAAATTCATGAAATAAACATCAATAAATAATAAATCTCTAATAATAGTAATTCACACATTAATATCAAATATTAATTCCATCCATTAATTTAATACTAAATAAACTATATGATCGATTAATTATTAATTAATAAATAATTGCAAACTCACAAGGCAACGCGACATAGGGTTGAACAACATACCACATCGCAGACCAACGACTCAAGCCAAGACACTAACTAACAAGAGTATCAACTTAAGCCTAGAGTGTGTAGAGGGAACTCATGCCATCTCCAATCAACTTGCCATTGGGATTAAGACACACTCAAACCTATGAGGGCAGGTGGAGTCGATGTCTAGTACCTGCAAATCTTGCAACCACCAATAACCATGAGAAAACATATACCATAATATATATATCATAAATGATAAGGCAAGTGAGAGAGAATCGCAACGTCATATCATTCTTGTAATGAGTTGTATAACATCATCTCTATCACGAATATAGTAGTGAGATAGTTGCAATCAACAAAGCATCATCTCGTCCATTACAAATATAAAGTGGGGTTAGCAATAATAAGATGTCATGATATCCTCATAAGAAATATAATCGATACATGAATAATGAATGCATCTAGATCACTACACATAATTTTGATCATCATATTAGTTTGGGACATAATTTCATCCATATAAATCATAATGAATCCAAAAGAGACTATCGGCATAAGAATGAGACAAAGATATTAGAACATGCACAAACCTAAAAGTGTTTATCACACCCTCTCAAAAGGACGAGTCAGGGAGAGGCACTACAAATAGACCACGTTGATCACCTTAGATATGAAACCCTTGCTTGAATCTTATATAAGGTAATGATGACTTTCTCTCATGAAGTCATGTAAGAGGTTAGTATAACATGATAATAATGATAAACCATATACAATAGATTATGCTTGATAGAAAATCATTGTAATCTTTATAATGCCTTTAGACTTGTTAGCTTGATTTATCTTGAATTCTAGATATTGAGTGAGATATATTCTTAGAAGGTATTATATATGAGAAAGGGGGTTGCTTTTATATGCAAGTAACATCTCTTCTTAAATAATTACCTAAGAACGGATGACAACAAGATTGTATTTGTTAAGGGCTTGAAGCTGACATCTTAAATTTTAAAAGTTAAGGCTAGATTGGGAGGACACTAGTTTTGGGTGCTAGTGTCCTACCCTATTTGGTAGTTCAAAAATACAAACATTAAAGGATGTGACTAAATTGCTAATATAGGCCTGAAACATGCATATTTTCTCAATGATCAATCACATATAACAAATAGGTGCTAATCATAGTGTGAAATTGTGAGGGGTAATAATTTATGATAATACATAAATAGCCCCCACTTTAGTAGGAGTATTATCTTATGCACATACTAAAAATAATGTATAGGGTAGTTGAAGTAAAGTTAATTATCAATCCACAATGTCATTCATAATCGTACAGAATATGAAACATACACATGCAAGACATATATGGAGCATAAGTATAGAACAAGTACAAAGAAAACATGCAAGACATGCTACAGACACACAAGACACAACAAAAACACATAAGGCGGGAAATAAACACACAACTCATGAGGCATGAAGAAAACACACAAGAGATGAGGCAAACATTTCATACATGCAAGATAATCATGAAGCATACAATAGAAATATTAGCAAACAAAGATTCCAAGTCAATGAGGTAAGGAGACCTTAGTATGAAAGGTTGTCTCAATACAAATCATCATCCTTAGAATATAAAAAAAAGCATATAAAGAAACTTAATTAATACATAAAATGTTAGGATTCCCAAAGATACTAAGAGGGGGGGGTGAATTAGTATCTAACCAGTAAATAGATTTTCTGACCTTATTAAATAAATTGCATTCCAAAACAGTGTACCGGTAAGCACGAATTAATGTAGTAAATATGAAAAATAAACACAACATAGAAATCACACCTTAACACAATATTTTTAACGAGGAAACCCTGTGTGGGAAAAACCTTGGTGGGATTTGTGACCCACAATATTCACTCACTAGACAATGAAGGGATATTACTTACAATAGGGGCCTACACATGCAGGAAGGCCAACTGCCTAAATCTCATTGCTTGATTACAAAAGGAAGTCTCACTGACTTACAAAATGGATTATGCAAATCCAATATAATGTACTACTTTAGTTCAGCATCTGCTATGTCAGGTTCAGTACTGGTTTAAGCTCATACAATAACCATAAACCTTACTCCAAAATCTGCCTTAATATTCGCACATTACTTTTGCAAATAATCTTCCCATGTCTACATCTTAAATGATATACAAGATCTCATACTTATATATGAGTCTTATTACAATATGCCTTGTTGGATTACAAAAAGATATTACAAATAAATATAATATGCAATAATTAAAATCGTGTCGGCTAGGGTGTCGGTAATCATCTTTGTCGTTGTCGGTGAACTATCGACCGGTGTAGAGGCTATCAGTGTCGGTGCCATAGGATTGCAAGGTTGCCATTAATGACAATACCTTCAATCATCTACAATTCTCATTGGAGTGTGCAATGCCAACAATCTCCCCCTTTGGCATTGATGGCAACACCCATGAGAAAAATTCAAAATTGTATCCAAAATTTGAAGTCCAAAAATTTTACCAAAACTGTGTGCTCCCCCTGAGCAGATGATCTCTAAGTTATTGGATTTTTCTCTTCTCTACTACTCCCCCTTTGACATCAATGACAAAGGTTGTCAAATTTTCAATTGAGTGTAGTTATCAGCTAGAACCTTGTGCCTGGCTGGTTACAATCTGAAAAAGGTCTGCTAATACAAAATTCAAGCTCTCAGTGAACCTGTCATTGTCCTTCAATGCAGCCTCTATTCTTTGAATGGTACCAGTGAGGTGATGCATTTTCTCTTCTGGTGTCTTCAGTCCTTGAACAAGTGCCTCTAATATCTCTTTCCTCAAAGAGATGAGGTAATCCAATTTGGGACTGAGTCTACGTTTTAGATCTTTTGCCTTTCCTTTTATTCTTTCCTTTTCCTTCTCCAATTTCTCAAGTTTCTCCTCAAAACCTGTTATCTTCTTCTCAATAACTGATATTGGTTCAGCTGAACCAATGATGTTGTCAGCTATATCATTTATTTCTTTCTACACATTACTGATCTTCTTGTCTATATCCACTATCAAAATATTAGTCTTGCATGTGTCTTTGTACAATTCCTTAAACTCATTTATTGTTTTGCTTAGTGCCGTTAGGAGTGAGTCAATATGTCTCATGCACTTCTTTATTGTCTCATCAAAGAATTTCTCTTTTTCCTTATTCATTTTCTCTCTAAATGTCTCCTCATTTATCTGTTCAACTGTCAATATGTTACCGGTGATATACTTTAGACAATGTGTCTAATTGACTTAAAGAATCTTTATTTTCCACATTGCACTTGGGTGCAATCAGTTTTAGAATAGGAATGGTATCATCAATAGCTTTATATGCTAGTGCATTACACTCTGTGATTTTCTTAATTGAATCCAATAATACCTCTGTCACATTAGTTGGTCTGAATTATGTCATGGAAGAACCAGATGATTGTCCAACTACCTTAACAATATGCATTCCACCGGTGTGAGTAACCTCTTTGCTTGTATTGACCTCTGGTACGTCAGTTTGTGTCTGCATTTCTATTAGCAAAGGTTTCGGCTTCTTAGTTGTTGTCGGTGGCACTGTCTCCGCATGAACCTGTGACTCAACCTTTTTCTCTTCTTGTTTCTCAACCTGTACCTCAGTGGGTTTCATTGTGCTCTCTAATGCCGGTTTCTCTGATGATGTCTCAGTGGTATTCACTGTCGGTTTCTCAGTATGCACTTTTGTACTGCCCACTGCCAATATCTCAACTGGTTTCTCTATGTTATCAGTCGGTTGCCTTAACTCTGTAGGTTTTTCAATGTTTGTATTAATGGTATTGTCAGTATCCATTCCAGTAACCAGGGGATCAGCTAATTGTTCATCTTGCTCAAGGTGTGTCTCAACCCCCATCTCAACATTATCAGCTGGTGTTTCAACTGCAATATTGTCAACCGGTGGCTCAGTAGCCACATCTTTCTTCTCACCAGTGGTTTCCTTATCAACCACAATATTGACCTCTTGTGTATCAATATTCATTGTATACAAAACTTTAGAATCAGGATTTGTATCCTCATGTGTAGTCTCCATATCCTCAGTTGTTGGCGTGTCAACAGTTTCAACTGGTGGAGTAATAGAAGGAGGTGGTGGCAAATTGTCTGTTACTTTTATGTTGGGTAGTCCACCTACCTTACCTTTACCTTTGTCCTTATCCTTTTGATATACCTTAAATGTTTTGGGTCTATTGAGTTCTTCTTGCTTCTCTTTCTCCACAAAGAAGATACCCCATTTATCTATTGTCTCTTCAATGATTTCATTAACTCTGCCTACCATTAAGGATACATGCTAGTGACCACTGGAAAATACTATCATGTTAGCCTCACTTATTAACTCATCAATTTCTTCTACTGATTTAAAAGGGTGTACAGCAAGTAGTTTTTCAACTTTTATTTTCTTATCCAATTCCATAATAGCTAGCGTCTTGGCATCAAATCATCTATACAAGTCACTGGGCAGATCATCTACAACCTCTATCAAAAATTTCTTGTAGATATCTAGGTGTAGAATGATACTATTTTCTATGATTTCATTTTCCTCATTTGTAAAAGTATCATACAGTTTACTGACATTAGATAAGTTTCCATCATCCGTTATTTCATTCAAAATATTGTCTAAAGGAGGAATAACCCATTTTTCCTTCTTCTTACTTGGTGTCATTTTCTTTGCTGGGGGCCTTACTGCCTATTGTTTCCTTCTTGTTCTCTTTGGTGTAGGAGAGGGTGCCGATGAAGGTTTTCTTTTCCTTTCTACTCTCTTAAACTCAGCTGGGATTTCACTGTCAGATGAAGTTCCAACTAGTGAGAGGTGATTCTGATTGTAACCCTTCCAAGTCACTTTCCTTAATACAAGTGATATTCAATACATTTTCCTTGATCTCTTTCACCTATTTAGTTGCTTTCCTGATATATTGCTCTCTTTTCTTCCTTCATTTAAGTGTTTGTACTTTGCTTTCAATGGTTTCAGCACTACCAAATATTTTCTCTTCAGGTTCTCTAGGGGCTTCAAGTAGGGCTTTGGCATATGTCTTAGTTATGTTTACATCATCCTCACAACCAATTTGTGTCACCCAAACAATTCTAGGAACCACTGCCTCCATCCAAATTTCATCTTTCTTAATAAAAAAACAAATTTCTTTCTGATATTTGTCAACAATGTCCTGAGGTAGCCTTTCCCTTGTTTTCATTCTAGCCTTAAATGCTTGGAAATATTCAATTATATTGTTTTCCCTATCTATTCCCATGCCGGTAAAGATATCCAATAGTTGTTTACCTACCGGTATGTCAAAACCAAATTCTTTCCTGCCTATACCGGGAACTTCCTTTGTAATATATAGCATTAGGCACACAAGTAGATTACCAAATCTGAAAGTACCTTTCTTATCACCTTTAATTTTCTTCAAGTTGTCAATCAATTCATCCTTCAACCATTCACATATATCTATTTTAGCATTACTGTTCACCATATCATAAGCACTCTTGATACATAAACTAGAAACAGATTTTAATCTGTTAGCATGTGTAGTTTTGTATCCTAGTATCATGCTAATGAATCTGACATTTATGTCTTTCACATCATTGACTCTCAAGGATTTGTTGTCATGGGTTGCACCAGTTAATTTCATCACAGTGTTATTTGGAACTTTCTTAGATTTGTCAGGCCTACTACTAGTGGAAGGTAAGCCAGTCACTGCCTTTACTACTTCTCTAGTGATCTTATGGATAGAATCAAGCCAAAAGAATTCTCCATGAACTCTACTAAGTACAATCCTCACAACTTCCTTAGGGAAATCTGGAATATCAATTATTTCCACAAAACCTAGGGTTTCTATGATCTTATGTTCTAGTTTCACAACACCATTTTCATCACAAATGATAGTCTTATACATATTCATGATTTTGTCAGCACCTAGTTCCTCAATATGACAATGTATGTTTATCCTAGAGTCTTCTACATATGCAACTCCTTTAGGTATTTTAGAGAATGCACCTAGGGTATCATCCTGCTTCGCTACTTCGGGTATGATTTTGAATACAGGCCTAGGGCGATTAACCACTTCAACAACAGTAGGGTTTGCAATGAATTCGGGAGCAGAGGAGGAATCCATTGATAAATACCTTAATCTTCCTTTAGGTTTGGATGCTTGAAAGATTTTTCTTCACTTCTCACTGTGGATGCCTTCGCTCGGGTTTTTCGCGCTCTTAGGAAATTTGAATGCTCGGTGAGTGAAAAAGAGTGAAAAACACTTGCTTTATAATGTCTTTTCCTTCAAATACCATAATAAATGCCTCCCGGTTAAGTGAAACTTAACACATCTGCCTGTAAAGAAGATATTCATCTTCTTACCATCAACCGAGGGTAAACTAGCATGATTTTCAATTAGTTGCCATACCCCCAAAAGGTTTCTTTTTAGTTAGATGAAGAATCTCCTGCCGGTGGAGTGATACTTTATTCTACCGGTGAAGGAATAGTCTCTTCAACATTTTGATCTCTCTTTCTAATCCATTGTTTTGAAAATTCTTGCTTTACCTCATCAACCTTCTCTTTACCTTTCAAACTGGGTCCTTTATTATTTGTCAGTGATGTCTTACTTATACAAAATTTTGCAATATGTCCAATCTTGTTACAAGCATAACAAGTCAAATTATTTTTCTGAATAGCCTTTCCATATCCTATGCAGGTATGTGTTATGCATTGATTAGATAAGTGTCCAAATCTTCCACAAACATAACATCTTACATTCCTTTTGCAATTTTCTGAATTATGCCCAATTTTTTTGCATTTTGAACATTGACCAGTGGGTGCATTAGTGTTCTGATAGTTTCTAGATCTACACTAATTTTCTCTATGACCATACTTGTTACAGTTAAAGCATTTCCCATTAAATTTGTAGGTATTAGGTTGTCTTACCGGTTTACTATGATCATGATTGTTTGCAGTACCGGAGCTTTCACCAACTTCAAAGCCAAGTCCATTAGTGTCTCTATTAGGTTTCTTATTTTTTAGCATATCATCAAGTTCTTCTAAACTTTTCTTGAATTTCTCTTTATGTTGATTTGCAGTAGCCAACTCATTTTCCAGGAAATCCTTCTACCTCATGAGTTCAGTTTTATCATGTTCTAAGTGAATCAGATATGTCTTCAACATATCATTTTCATGACTAAGTCTTATATTTTCAGTTCCAGCATCATTAAGTCTTCTACTCAAGTCATCTTCATTCTTCTTTTTGTCTTCAGTGTCTTTACAAAATCTCATAGTCATATCTTGCATCTCATATCTCAAGGTCATGTTTTTTGCTTCATCTTGCTTACAAGATCATTAAGAGTTTCCTTTTCATCATCATCATTCTGCATATTCTCATGAAGTTCTCTTCTTTTGTTTCTAGCAATAGTAAGATTCTCTTGAAGTCCTTGAATGATTTCCTATGCATCCTTTAGATCATCTTCAACTTTTCTGCATCATAATCTGCAAGAGCTCCTTCTAATTGCTTTCTCAAGTTATCCATATGTACCGATGTCAGAATCTCCCTCAAGATGTTAGGCTTTTGAAAATAGAGGACCAGGCTCTGATACCAATTGTTAGGATTCCCAAAGATACTGAGAGGGGGGGGTGAATCGATATCTAACCGGTAAATAGATTTTTTGACCTTATTAAATAAATTGCATTCCAAAATAGTGTACTAGTAAGCAAGAATTAATGCAGTAAATATGAACAATAAACACAACATAGAAAGCACACCATAACACAAGATTTTTAACGAGAAAACCCGGTGTGGGAAAAACCTCGGTGGGATTTGTGACCCACAATATTCACTCACTGGCCAATGAATATATATTACCTACTGTATATGGTGAAAATGGATAACAACAATATTGAAAGACTAAATAGATTCAACCACAAAACCCTATCCTAACAACAACAAAGATCCGCCATAACATATGAAGATTACCTAAGACAATGCAAATCAAATGAAATCACAAATATTATACCATCACATGTCCAATAGGGTTTGGATCTCCATTCTTCCTATCTCCATTTATCTTGCTTGATATATTTGCTCTCAGATTTTATATGTGCACAAGAGCTCAACAAAGAACGGAAATGTGGTTGCAAGTAGGATCGCATATGAAAGTTCAAAGGCATAATGTAGTCGAGTAGTCCTCGAGGTGCATAGTTGAGGGTTGATAATGAAGAAAGCATCTCCTTATATAGAAGACACCATAAGAAATGGAGGGATAAGATTGAGAGGTGTAAAAGATAAATGGTCGGCTATGATTAGAGGGTAGGTAGAGAAAATAATAAAATAATGAGAGGGTAGGTAGTGTATGAATTAAGAGATGAATGACATGTGTCATAGGTAGAAAGGGATAATGAATTAATTAAATAAATAAAGATTTATTTAATTAATAGAGGAAGTGGGATCAAATTAAATAAATAAAATATTTATTTAATTTGAGAAAAGGATAATTTAAATAAATAAAAGTATTTATTTAAATGAGAAATAAGGCTAGAAAAGGATAAATGAATTAATTAAATAAATAAAGATTTATTTAATTAATAGAAGAATTAGGCTAAAGATAATTAAATAAATAAAGGTATTTATTTAATTAGACTGGACAATTTTAGGTGTCTACACTTACAATAGGGGCCTGCACATGCAGGAAGACCAACTACCTAAAGCTCACTTCTTAATTACAAAAGGAAGTCTCATTGGCTTACAAAATGGATTATGCAAATCCAATATAATGTGTTGCTTTAGTTCAGCATCTACTATGCTAGGTTCAGTACCAGTTTAAGCTCATATAATAATCATAAACCTTACTCCAAAATTTGTCTTAATATTTGCACATTACTTCTGCAAATTATCTTCCCATGTCTGCATCTTAAATGATCTACAAGATATCATACTTATATATGAGTCTTATTACAATACGCCTTGTCGGCTTACAAAAAGATATTACAAATAAATATAATATGCAATAATTAAAATCGTGTCGGTAATCATCTTTGTCATTGTCGGTGAACTATCTATCGATGTAGAGTCTGTCGGTGTCGATGCCATAGGATTGCAAGGTTGCCATCAATGACAATACCTTCAATAATCTACAATTCTCATTGGAGTGTGCAATGCCAACATAAACACATATAACAAACATATGTAGGAAATTAAACAACTATATGCAAGACTATAATTGATGTAAACAAATGATGGATACATGACTCTGGAAGTAGTTTTCTTTGTCACTAGGGGTCAATGGGTATATAAAATTATGTTATGATATATTACCATGAATGGAAAACACCTTAGGGGACATAAACAAAGGATCTTAAATTAGCCAAGTGCATTATGTTAGGTGATCATAAAGTACACAAATTAACAAACTAGTAAAAAGTTGTATTATGCTAGGTGAATGTGTATATACTAAGTCATATGAATTCCACTTGCCAACAAGTTGTTTTATGTTGGGTTATTCATAGAAAAACAACACCTCAATGAGTGTAAACAAAAAAAATATCAAAAACTAGCAAGCTACATTATGATAGGTGATCAAGGTGAGTCCTATGAACACCACTTGCCAACAAGCTCTGTTATGTTGGGTAAATCATAGACCACCAAAATAGAAAGATGGATTGATAACCATGCCTCATGGGACATCATGAAAACACTATAGCCATATTGGGGACACATCAATAAGTCAAATCTAAGGAGGCCATATTTCCCCCTTAAATATTTAGCATATTACTATGTTGATATTTTAAAGAATGAAGACTAAAAGGGAATCCTAAAGAAAGATGCACAACCTAACTAAAGTTGTCCTTTCTCCCTAGTATAAAGGTGAGGAAAACTACATTATGGTATTGCTACCATAGACAAAGAAAGGTTGCACATGAGATTGTACCACCATTAATGACAATGAGTCCCCATAAAGAGCTAGGAATATCACATAGTGATGAGCAAAATAATAAAAAAACATTTATTTATTACAAGGGATAGGATAAACGAGAAACCCAATGTCACTTGTGTTGGCTATTTTCCATCCAATAGTCAAAATAGAGATAATTTCAAATATTCACTCCATTCACCATTTTGAGCTAGATGGCCAACTAACAAGAATTCCAAGAATAAAGGAATTCTTCTGCACTTTGGGCTCTACAAAACCCAGGCAGGAAAACCTAGAGGACATTCATGAAAGTAACACAATTCTTACGAAACCTCCCTCACAAGCAGATGATTCCTAGAATTCTATGCCAATACACATATATAATTGCCTAAAGACGTCATTTCATTCCCATGTAAAGTTATATTGGCTTCTAAGAAAACAAGAACATAAACATGAAACTGAAAAACAAAGGAAATATTTAATGATTTTCAAGTTCAGATGTCTAAAAGATCATAACAGAGAGTAGATCAATGCTTATCCTGGGCTACAAAGTCTATTTCCCTAAATTCCAATAGACCCACAATCATTCACGAATATATATGCCTTACACCCATATCCAATAATTCATATCATGAATCATACTCACATAATCTCTTCCATTTGATCACCCTCTGCAACACTTAATAGGAATTCAATATTCTCCTTGAAAAGAACCCTAACTAAGTAAATACACATTCACATATGACTGCAAAGACAATACCCATTTACCCTTAATAAATAGATATCATGAAAGGAAATAAGATGCACAAAGAGACAAAACATGATATGATTCTCATTAATTCAAAGTTGTGAGCATGCAATCCAGAAAAAAAATCAGAACCCTTAAAACAATTACTTTGAATATCTGTCTATTATGAAATCTCAAAACCCTTTGCCAATTAGCCCTAATTTTCTTTTATAGAAAAAGGAGCAAAACAATCTTCCAGCTAATGATAGATGTCAAAATTACATTACACATAAGGGAATATGCTGCAATATCTTTTTTAAATTCAAAAGCAAAGATGTCATGCCTTAACAGAACAAAAATCTAGCTTCCAACAGAATATGCAACCACCTGCTCTGAGTGATCTTCAATCTTAACCAAAATCCAGCTCCTCAAACATCCTTAATTGAGCAATGCTTCTCAGGCCAGTTGTGAACTACACAACCGATTGGCCACTCAACATTTTTGATCAACTATACATGGTTAGGAGCTTCCTTACACTTGTTATCAATAACCAACCCTGACACCTATGACATATTTGGAATAAGTTGTTTCGGTTGCAATTAATTTTTCTATAGCTAAATAATATACAGGCTCATTTATATAAATATTTTTCATCACTTTCTGAATAGAAACCTTAATTATTTTTTCATATTCCTTTCTCCATTCATCAAAGGATTTTAATTCTGAATTTTGATTATGGAGGGGAGGAATAGTCCAATGCTTTAAGTCATTAAATCTTTGTATTCTCTCCTTAATTGCCTCATCTTTATCTTTTAATTAATGGATTTCACTAACTAGCAGTCCATATGCTCTACAAAAATCCAATAGTGGTTGTGGTGGCTTGGACATATACTAAACTGCAATACTTAGATCCTTAATCTTTGGTCCTAAGGCTTTCCATCCTTCAAAAATTTTCTTTAAGTCAGCCAAAAACTTAGAGCACTAAGCAACTCCCCCAGAAAGAATACAAAAAGACTTATAAACATCCTCAATGTTATTTAGAATTGTTTTCAGCAAATGTGACAAGGTTCCCTTAATCATAGTTAACACCTTGCCTTTCGCCATTGATTCCATTGTCACAATTTGTTGATCTCTAACTTGTAATTGTCATTGAAGATCAATTACCTTTTGTTCCAAGGATTACATCTATTCAGCATTATTTGATGATTTTTCTTGTGTAATCATAGGAGGAGGTATCATTGCCTTCTTCTCTAAATCCTTCTTAAGTCGAGCATTCTCCATATCCATCTTAGTGTTGTCATTATGAAGGAATTGATTGTGTGTTGCATTGATGTTTTGTCATTGATATCAACACTAGCTGTTATGGTTGGTTACCAACACTAGTTGTTACCGGCAGAAGAAATTATCTGTTGGACACTTCCGGCATGTTTGTATCAATGGAGTATGTTTGATTTTATGTGTTACATGCTTTTGGTGCATGTTTTGGTCAGTTGGTATTGACTTGGTGATCTGATGCTATCATACGCTCTTGTAAACTCATACCTGCATTGGTTTAAGGTTTAATCGGCAGAGCTTTTACTAAGAATTCTTGACAAGATGCATAAGTGGTGTTGGTGGGGCTTCTAGAAGGATTTCAGGATGTTGAAGATATTCTTTGATCATGCTTCAACTACTTGAAGATATTTCTTTGGTGTGGTAGACCCAGAATAGATCTGGTACCTATCTAGGTTATGGACCAGTATCATGTTAACATGTACTCTACATGTTATCGGGATGTTTCGGGATGTTTTATGGATTGGTTATTATTGTTTTGGTCTTAAGCCAACATGGCATATCATTGTAATATGGATTTATGTAATGATCTTATTGTAATATCTTTTAGGTGGCCGACCTAATTGGTTTAGGCCTTAGGGTTGGTATAAATTGATGTAAGATCTCATTGTAGATCATGTGGAATATGTATCATGGTCGTGAAATGTAATATCATATGCAAAGGAGATTTGATTGATCATAGGTGATCGAATTGATTTTAAGGAAGAGGTCAAAGGCCTTCGGTATTGAGCTTAACCGGGACTGTAATCAGGCATGGTAGATGCTATCTCTGGCAGTTCACAATACTAGATTGTTGTCCAATTATCTTGAGGTGGTTATAACCTCTCTATAGTCAGTGAGACTCTTTTGTAATGAGTAGTACGCTCTAGGCAGTGTGCCTTCCTGCATGTGCAGGCCCCTTATTGTATCACATACTTTCTATAGAAGTATCATTTGACTGTGGGTAGGTTTCCCACCGTGGTTTTTCCCTTTCCATATTTTCCACATACAAATCATGGTGTTATGTGGTATGGTTGCATTGTGTTGATTATCTATTTTATTTTTTTGCTTACCAGTATCTTTTTTTGCCATTCTAGTACTTAATGTTTATATGCTCTAGTTTAAAGTTGTAAAGTGGATTAATTAATATAATCTATTAACAATTGATTCACCCCCCCCCCATCTCACTCGTTCACTAGTTATCCTAACAATTGGTATCAGAGCTTAAGTCCTCTTTTGCATAAGCTTAACCACTTGAGGTAGATCACATGGCAGCTAATACTTCTAATCGATCGGAAATTATTTTTAGAAGAGAAATCCCTAAGCTTGATGGAACAAATTATGGGATATGGAAAATCCAAATGGAGACTAATCTTAGATTTTTTGGCAAGGATATTTGGGAGATCACTGAGAAAGGATACACACCTTATGATCTGACATCTGGCAATCCTGCTCCTACTGACCAGGACAAGAATATTGAAAATGATTGTAGAGCTAGAGAAGCCCTCTTGTGTGCACTTACTGATCAACAAATCATGGGATTAATTGATAAATCATAAGAAAAGGTTATGTGGGATAAATTGCAAACTTTGAATGAAGGTGATCCTACTGTCAAAATTGCTAAACTTGATGGTTACCGGGTAAGGTATGAAAACTTGAAGATGGAAGATAATGAAAGAATTGTTGTATTTATGGAAAGAGTAAATGAGATTGTCATGGGAATTCAATGTTGTGGAGAATCTTTGAATGATGATGAAATAGTTTCCAAAGTCTTAAGAGTCCTTCCACCGGCTTACAAGATGACTTGGCAACTACAATTAATAAGCTGAGAACAATGGCAAACACTTCAGTGAATAGAGACATTCTGATTGGGAAATTGTCTACTTTTGAGCTTGAATAATTTGGACCCTCTAGAGTTTGCAAAATCTGAACCTGCTTTTCATGCATCAACATCTACTGGCAAGAGTGATTGGAAAGCCTTATATGAAAAGGAATTAGAAGATATGAGGAAAGAGGATGAAGAATTTGAGCAACTTGAAGCCTTATTTGCTAGAAGTACCTAAAGGACCAACAGGGAGTAAGTATGAAGGTAAAGCACCTTTTAAATGTTTTGCATGTAATAAGATTGGTCATTTTGCTTCTAGATGTCCTTAAAGGAATGCAACATTTGAAAGAGAGTTAATAAAACATTTAAGCCTAATCAGAATAGATATAGATTCAAGAAAAGTAAACAATGCTACATAGCGGATGAGGAAGGAGTAAGTGATGACTCTGAGGATGAATCGGCAGGAGACTCTGCTAGTGGGCTTATCAATGGAAAGGAATGGGTGTTCTATGATTTAAAGGAAGATGAACTGGCACCGGCTTTAGAAAATGAAGAAAAGGCCCTGGCAGCAAAAGTTGAAGACAAGGATGAATGGGTAATTGATAGTGGATGCTCACATCATATGACTGGAGATGAAAGAAAATTCATGTCCCTATAAGAATACAATGGCGGTCAAGTCAGATTTGGAGATGCAAAAGCATGTATGATCAAAGGTAGAGGTATTATTTCTCTAGATGGAAAGAATAACATTGATAATGTCTATTATGTAGAAGGTTTAAAGAATAATCTTTTGAGTGTTGGTCAATTGGTGGATAAGGGTTTCCAACTTCAGTTTAAAGATAGAAAATGAAAAATCATTAACAAGACTGGTTTGGAGATTGCAACTGGTATTCAAACTGGAGGTAATATCTTTCACTTGAACACTGGTAATAAGACATGTTTGATTGCTCATATTGATGAGAGTTGGTTATGGCATAAGAGGTTGTGTCATGTTAATTTTGATTGTATTGTTAAGCTCAATTCAACAAAGGCAGTTAGAGATGTACCTAAGATTATGAAGCCTCATAATTCGGTATGTAAGGAATGTCAATTGGGAAAGCAAGTTAGAACTTCTTTTAAGAGCATACATGATAAATCTAATGTACTTGAATTGATTCAAATTGATTTATGCGGTCCAGCAAGGACTAGAAGCTTTCAAGGTGATAAGTATTTCATGTTGATAATTGATGACTATTCTAGAATGATGTGGCTGAATTTTCTTAGGGAGAAGTCTGAAGCTTTTGAGAAATTCAAGATCTTTAAAGCTAAGGTAGAAACAGAAACTGGATTGAAAATCAAATGTCTAAGATCAGATCAAGGTGGTGAGTTCACTTCTCATGAATTTAACAGTTATTGTGAGACAAATGGAATTAGGAGACAGTTATCTGCACCTAGGACTCCTCAGTAGAATGGAGTTGTGGAAATAAAGAACAGAACCATTTTGGATGCAGCAAGAACTATGATGATGGAAGCAAAATTGTCTCACACGTACTAGAGAGAAGCAGTGAGTACAGCAGTCTACACATTCAACAGAGTTTACATCAAAGGTAAAACCAGTAAGACCCCTTATGAACTATGGTTTGGACATACACCTACTATTAAATATTTCAGAATTTTTGGAAGTAAATGTTATATAAAAAGGGATCATTCAATTGGAAAGTTTGATCCTAGATGTGATGAAGGGATATTTCTTGGTTATTCAATTCAAAGAAAAGAATATAGATGTTATAACAAAAGATTGTAGAAAATTGTGGAGAGCGCAAATGTCAAAGTGGATGAGCAATACAGAAATCAATCTATATCATATGGTAGGGAACCAGTAGAGGAAATGATCATAACTAAACTGAAAATGCCTCAACCAGTACAAGACACTGAGACAGTTACACCGGCACAATCAGAAAATTCAACTATGATTGATGATCAGATCAGTGAACTTGAAGTCCAGAAGACACCAAGGTATGTAAGATTAAATAATTTTGAAGATCAAATCATTGGAGATAGGAACAAGGGAGTTATGACAAGAAGGAGATTGGCAAATGAAGAGGTATATCTTATTTCTCAAATTGAACTGGAATTTGTTATTGAAGCTTAGGCTATGGAAGATGAATTAGATCAGATAGAGAAGAATGAGACTTGGACTTTAGTTCCCCGGCCTAAAAATAAAAATGTTATTGGAACTAAATGGCTTTTTAGGAATAAACTAAATGAGGATGGTCAAGTTGTGAGAAACAAGGATAGATTGGTTTGTAAAGGATATTCTCAAATGGAAGTAATTAATTATGGTGAAACATTTGCACCTGTAGCTAGAATTGAAGTTGTTAGACTATTTCTTGCCTATACAACTTATAAGAACTATAAGGTCTATCAAATGGATGTCAAATGTGCATTTTTGAATGGTGAACTTGAGGAAGAGGTATACATTGAGCAGCCTAATGGATTTTCACTAACAGATGATAAAGATATGGTTTGCAGATTGAAGAAAGCTTTATATGGATTGAAACAAGCTCCTAAAGCTTGGTATGCAAGGTTAGATAAATATCTTTTGAAGCTTGGTTTTACTAAAGGCAATGTTGATAGTAATTTATATTATAAGATCACTGATGATGATATTCTGATTATTAAAGTATTTGTTGATGATATCATTTTTGGAGGTGAAGATAAATTGTGCATGAAATTTTCTAATAATATGTAGAATGAATTTGAAATGTCCATGATTGGTGAGATGAGATTTTTCTTAGGTTTGCAGATTACTCAAACTGACAAAGGCATTTTTATCTATCAAACTAAGTATCTGAGGGAATTGTTGAAGAAGTTTGGTATGGATAATTCCAAACCGGTAAGTACTCCTATGGTGACAAGCGAGAAATTATGTATCAAAGACACATCTACATCGGTGAATTCAACAAGGTATAAGTCTATGATGGGTGGCTTGTTATATCTAACTCGGACTAGACAAGATATTATGAATCCAGTAAGTATTGTTTCAAGGTATCAAAGTAATCCTAAAAAAAATCATGAATGTGTAGTAAAGAGGATATTTCGGTATATGCAAGGAACAACAAAATATGGCTTATGGTATTCTAGAGATGATGACTTCACTATATGTGCATATACAAATTTAGATTGGGCAGGTGATACTTATGACAGGAAGAACACTTCTGGTGGAGCTTTCTTTCTTGGAAAGAAGTTGGTTTCATGGATCAGCAAAAAACAGTCATGCATTTCTTTATCTACTGCAGAAGATGAATATGTTGCAGCAGCAACCAATTGCACTGAAGTCTTGTGGATGAAGCAAATGTTGAAGGATATCAAGGTAAATTGTAGTGAACCGATAGTTATTTATTGTGATAACTCTGCAGCTATTGACATGTCTAAGAATCTGGTATTTCATTCTAAGACAAAACACATATCAATAAAGTATAACTTTCTGAAGGACAAGATAGAAGAAAAGGAAGTCAAATTGGTTTATGTGAACACTAAAGAACAGATAGCTAATATATTCACTAAACCGTTGTCTAAGGAATCATTTGAGTATTTGAGAGACAGGTTAGGGTTTTCTGCCCCTCCAGCAGAGACTTGATTGATGTGGTTTGGCATCAGTCTGGCATGCATTATCAGAGATACTATTCATTTCGGCACTGATGTGTGGTGCTACTACTCAGGGGGAGTAGTCAGCTTTGAGATTCAGAGGTTTATATTATTGCTTTGATATTTTTGTTAGATTTATGGCATTGATGTCAAAGGGGGAGAGATAGTGATGTGAAAAATAAATTCAGAACTTTACAGAGATATTATTCATAGAGGGGGAGTTATTGATATTCAGGAGATTATTGGTTGTCTTTCACAGGGGGAGACTTGTTTGGCATTTCTTGGTACTTAGATGTTTTTCACATCTAATGTTTCTATCAATGCCAAAGGGGGAGATTGTTGGCATTATGGAGGAATTGATTATGTGTTGCATTGATGTTTTGTCATTGATGTCAACATTAGTTGTTATGGTTCATTACTGGCACTAGCTGTTACTAGAAGACGAAACTATATGTTGGACACTTCCGGCATGTTTGGATCAATGGAGTATGTTTGATTTTATGTGTTACATGCTTCTGGTGCATATTTTGGTTGGTTGGCATTCACTTGGTGATCCGATGTTATCATACACTCTTGTAAACCCATATCAGCATTGGTTTAAGGTTTAACCGGCAAAGCTTTTACTGAGAATTCTTGATAGGATGCATAAGTGGTGTTGGTGTGGCTTCTAGATGGATTTCAGGATGCTAAAGATATTCTTTGATCGTGCTTCAACTGCTTGAAGACATTTCTTTGGCGTGGTGGACCTAGAATAGCTCTGGTACCTATCTAGGTTATGGACCAGTATCATGTTAACGTGTACTCTACACGTTACCAGGGTGTTTCGAGATGTTTTATGGATTTGTTATTATTGTTTTGGTCTTAAGACGACATGGCATATCATTGTAATATGGATTTATGTTATGATCTTATTGTAATATCTTTTAAGTGGTCGACCTAATTGGTTTAGGCCTTAGGGTTGGTATAAATTGATGTAAGATCTCATTGTAGATCATGTGGAATATGTATTATGGTCATGAAATGTAATATCATATGTGAAGGAGATTTGGTCGATCATAGGTGATCGAATTGAGTTTAAGGAAGAGGTCAAAGGCCTTTGGTATTGAGCTTAACTGGGACTGTAATCAGGCATGGTAGATGTTATCTCTGGCAATTCACTCTACTAGATTATTGTCCAATTATCTTGAGGTGATTATAACCTCTCTATAGTCAGTGAGACTCTTTTGTAATGAGCAGTACGCTCTAGGCAGTGTGCCTTCCTGCATGTCTAGGCCCCTTATTGTATCACATACTTTCTACAGAAGTGTCATCTGACTATGGGTAGGCTTCCCACCATGGTTTTTCCCTTTCCGATTTTTCCACGTACAAATCATGGTGTTATGTGGTATGGTTGCATTGTGTTGATTATCTATTTTATTTTTTTGCTTACCGGTATCTATTTCTACCATTCTGGTACTTAATGTTTATATGCTCCGGTTTAAGGTTGTAAAGTGGATTAATTGATATAATTTGTTAACAACTGATTCACCCCCCCCCCCTCTTAGTTATTCACCGGTTATCCTAACACTTAGTCTAACCTTGGTGTATCTCTATCCTTTCTTGCAAATAAACCATTTTTTCCTTTTCCTGCAACTTGATTGCACCCAGGGAAAACATGGCAGAGTACATTGACAAAGTTGATGCTTCCACTGTTGAGGTGTCCCTCAATGTTCTTATGATGGTTGTTGGCATTGCACACTCTAATGGTAGTTAAAGGTGATTGAAGGTGTTGTCATTGATGGCAACCTTGCAATCTTATAGCACCGGTAGGCACCAGCACCGGCAGACTCTTCACCGACAGATAGTTCATCGACAGCGACAATAATGTTTATCGGCATCCTAGCTGACAGGATTTTTGATTATTGTATTTTGTATTTAATTGTAATATCTTTTTGTAATCCAACATGGCATATTGTAATAAGATTCATATATAAGTATGAGATCTTGTAGATCATTTGAGAGACATATATGATAGAGGATATATATGATGGATATGTAGAGCGAATATTAAGGCAGATTTTGTAGAAGGGTTTATGGTTATTGTATGAGCTTAAATCGGTACTGAACCTGGCATAGCAGATGCATTTTGTAGCAATACATTATATTGGATTTTCATAATCCATTTTGTAAGTTAGTGAGACTTCCTTTTGTAATTGAGCAATGAGCTCTAGGCAGCTGGCCTTCCTACATGTGCAAGCCCCTCTTGTAAGTAATATCCATTCATTGGCCAGTGAGTGAATATTGTGGGTCACAAATCGCACTGAGGTTTTTCCCACATCGGGTTTCCTCGTTAAACATCTTGTGTTATGGTGTTCTTTCTATGTTGTCTTTACTGTCCATATTTGTTGCATTAATTCTTGTTTACCGGTATATTATTTTGGAATACAAAATACTTAATAAGGTTAGAAATTTTGTAAACTAGTTAGATATTGATTCACCACCCCCCCCCCCTCTCAATATCTTTGGGACTATCATCAATCCTAACAATTGGTATCAAAGTGTGGTCCTCTATTTTTAAAAGCCTAACAGCTTTAGGAAGATTCTGACACCGGTACAGATGGAAAACTTGAGAAAACAATTGGAAACAGCTCCTGCAGACTTTGATGCAGAAAAGTTGAAGAATATCAAACTTGAAGATGATCTGAAGACTGCACAGGAATTCATTCAAGGACTTCAGGAGAATCTCACTATTGCTAGAAATAAAAGAAGAGAACTTCATGAGAAGATACAGAATGATGATGATGAAAAGGAAACTCTTAATGAGCTTGTAAGCAAGATGAGGCAAGAAAACATGACCTTGAGGAATGAGATGCAAGACATGACTATGAGATTTTGTAAAGATATTGAAGACAGAAAGAAGAATGAAGATGACTTGACTAGGAGACTCAATGATGCTGGAAATGAAAATCTAAGACTCGATCATGAAAATGATATATTAAAGACGGATCTGATTCACATGGAACATGATAAAATTGAACTTATGAGACAAAAGGAATTTTTGGAAAATAAGTTGGCTACTACAGATCAACATAAAGAGAAATTCAAGAAAAGTTCAGAAGAACTTGATGATATGTTGAAAAGTCAGAAACCTAATGGAGACACTAATGGACTTGGATTTGAAGTTGGAGAAAGCTCTGGTACTGCAAACAATCATGATCACGGTAAACCAGTAAGACAACCCAATGCCTACAAATTTAATGGGAAATGCTTTCACTGTAACAAGTATGGTCATAGAGAAAATCAGTCTAGATCTAGAAACTATCAAAACATTAATGCACCCACCAATCAATGTTCCAAATGCAACAAAATTGGTCACAATTCAGAAAATTGCAGAATGAATGTAAGATGTTATGTTTGTGGAAGATTTGGACACTTATCTAATCAATGCAGAACACAAACTGGCATAGGATATGGAAAGGCTATTCAGAAAAATAATGTGACTTTTTATGCTTGTAACAAGATTGGACATATTGCAAAATTTTGTAGAAGCAAGACTTCACCGGCAAATAAAAAAGGACCCAGTTTGAAAGGCAAAGAGAAGGTAGATGAGGTAAAGCAAGAATTTTCAAAATAATGGATTATAAAGAGAGATCAGAATGTTGATGAGACTATTCCTTCACCTATAGAATAGAGTATCACTCCACCGGCAGGAGATTCTTCATCCAACTAAAAAGTAATCCTTGGGGGTATTGCAGCAAATTGAAAATCATGCAAGTTTACCCTTGACTGATGGCGAGAAGATGAGCTTCTTCTTTATCGATAGATGTGTTATGTTTCACTTAACCGGCAGGCATTTATTATGGTTGTTGAAAGAAAAGACATTATAAATCATTATTTTTCCCTCTTTTTCATTCACCGAGCATTCAAACTTGTTAAACATCTTGTGTTAAGGTGTTCTTTCTATGTTGTCTTTAATGTTCATATTTGCTGCGTTAATTCTTGTTTACTGGTATATTGTTTTGGAATGCAAAATACTTAATAAGGTTAGAAATTTTGTTAGTCGGTTAGATATTGATTCACCCTCCCCTCTCAGTATCTTTGGGACTATCATCAATCCTAACAATGGCACCATCCCTTGTTCTCTCCTCCACACCAATTAAAACTCGAGGCTTGTTTGTACTTGGGGCCTTTTCCCATTGTACTAATGCCTGGATGTTAGGATGATAACCAAATCTAGTATAGCCTCCTTCCTTTTTAAATTTTGCAGCCAACATAGGATCCGGATGCTGCCTTATTTGATCCAATAAAAACATGGTCTTCAAATTCCAACCTGGTATGAGTAGAATCCCACTTTCTTTAACTATTTCTCTAGCCTTCTCTGGAGTGACATGATCTAAATTAAGATCCTCATAATACTGGATCTCAAGAACTCCTTTAGTTGGACCTACCACTTGCAACCACAAGGCTTTAAACTTATCATCTAAAATAAGCATATGAGCAGCAATTGCTCGCTCATCTTCATATTCTTCAAGTGGAATGTGATGTAGTCAAGGCAGGGAAATCCAATAAAGGACATCCCAAGCTTGCAGCTTAAAACATAAACCATGCAAAGCATACCGGTAACCGGTAACAAGGTGTCAGAAATAGAAGAAAGAACAACTGGTAACAACACAGAACACATAACCGATAAACAATGTGAATGAATCTTATTACAATCTGAAGAATTATACATGCCACATGCTGGATCACAGTCCAGGATAAAAATAATGCTTACAATGCAATTACAAGATCCGTAGATCATCTACATATCAAATTGGCCTCCAATAACAGTATGTCGATTCTATCCTAATCTGGACCTCAGCCTTACGGCCTTAGTCCTACCAGATTAGAATCTTGTCGAATCTACATCTTCACTCAATCTCATAACTCTTTCTTCAATCTTCTAACTTTCATATCCTCAAATGATTCACAAACCACACTTTATACCATCCGCAATAATAATAACTCGATCAAGTTGGCCCAAAGACCAACTAGTTCAAGAAATGTGTAATGGTAACATGTCGGCTCAAATCACTAAGAATAATCTCCAAATCATAAAATGATATGCAGACCTCTGGGAATATCAGCAAAGGCCCAAAGAAACACCTCAAATTATCCGCAAATCATGGAGATTAACCGCAACCCAAAATCATCTTCGCTCAACATACAGTCGGGCTAACTGGTAAGAACATATCAACTGGGACAATACCGAAATCCACATCTCACCAAAAACAAATCCAAATGCTATTTAACTCGAAAATGATAAAGACCACGAACACAAGGGAATAAACCCAAAACCACAATGCTAAACACTCAAACATGAAGAAATGCCACGCTCTTAAGCAATTCCACTAAAAATTGCCCAATTGGTAAGAACCAGATCGGTTCTCCTGCATCAGACTCTCGAGGTTAATTGAAAAGTGAGTCCCATCACTTGCTCTAGTTCGGCAATCGGTCAATAGGTACTTGCAACTGCCTCAGAGGATTCAGTGATCTAACCACAACTTCTGGTTGCCTCTCCATAGTGATCTATCGGTCTAAACTGTAGCCTACCTCAATCGACGATCTGTTCAAGTCTCCAACCATTAACTACCTCAATCTCAAGCTCTAGGATCAGTGGTCTACCTGCAAACCTTTCTCTGCCTCACGTTCAGTGATCTGAACAAGTCCACAAGTTGCCTCGATCCTCTCTCCAACCAACTGGTGCACAAACAACACTATGTCCAACAACAGGTTCACAAACCAGCTCTAATACCATTTGATGCAGTCAAGGCAGGGAGATATTATGAAGGACAGCCCAACCTTGCAGCTTAAAACTCAAACCATGCAAAGCATACCAGTAACCGATAAGAAGGTGCCAAAAACAGCAGGAAGAACAACCAGTAACAACACAGAACACATAACCCATAAACAATGTGAATGAATCTTATTACAATATGAAGAATTATATATGCCACATGCTAGATCATATTCCAAGATACAAACAATTCTTACAATGTAATTACAAGATCCGCATATCATCTTCACATCAAGTCGGCCTCCGGTAATAGTCTGTCGGTTCTATCCTAATCCGGACCTCAATCTTCCAGCCTCAGTCCTACCAGATCAGAATCTCGTCGGTTCTACATCTTTGCTCAATCTCATAACTCTGTCTGTAATATTCTAACTTCCATATCCTCAAATGATTCGTAAACCACACTTTATACCATCTACAATAATAATAACTCCATCAAGTCAGCCCAAAGACCAACCGGTTCATGAAACGTGCAATAGTAACATGTCAGCTCAAATCACTAAGAACAATCTCCAAATCATAAAATGATGTGCAGACCTCTGGGAATACTGGCCAAGGCCCAAAGCAACACCTCAAACAATCCCCAAGTTATGGAGATCAACCACAACCCGAAATCATCTTTTCTCAACATACAGCCAAGCTAACCGATAATATCATATCAACCGGGACAATACCAAAATCCACATCTTACTGGACACAAAGACAAATTCTATGAAACTCAAACATGATAAAGAAAATGAACACAAGAGAATAAACCCAAAACCACAATACTAAACACTCAAACATGAAGAAATGCCACGCTCTCAAGCAATTCCACTAAGAATTGCCCAATTGGTAACAACTAGACCAGTGCTCCTACATCAGAATGGGTTAGCCAAATGCACTCCTACTTTGAGGCTCCTCCACCATCTGTACATCTCTTGTAGGTGAAGCAAGGATCTGCTCAACTTCTTCATCAATAAGGTCCCCTTTAACCTGGCCTTATGCAGCTTCTTCTTGTTGCTCTAATGGTATCTATTGCTGCTTTGGAACATATTGTGGAACATATTCTCATGTCTCCTCATGAGCTATGTCATCTTCAATGTTGTATGTCCTAGAGAAAATGGATTCAAAATTATCAAACATTTTCTCAATTCTCACCACTGGTTTAATTTCCTTGGATAAGAATTCTTGGAAATTAGGGAACGTGGCCCTTGTCTCATTCTCTAGCTTAATAAGAACTGTCCACTTTTTTCTCCTTTGGAGGACATGCTTTGTGGTGAGGCAATTCCTTATCACATCTTCATTCAGGTCCAAGTCATGATTGAATGACCCTCTCTTAATTTTAGCCCTAAGCCACTCTATAAATCCCTCAAGGTTGAAGTTCCTTCTCTTAGCATACCTCAATGCATATCTTGTCACCAGATAATTTTTCAATCTATCAACAACCTTACTTCCTACGACAAGTTCACCAAACCTTGTGGACTAGGAAATTAAAGAGCCCTTCCTTTGGTCTACCAAATGCAACTTTTGAGTCCATAGCATTTGCCACATAAATTCAAGGAAAGTTAATCTATGAGAAACATAAATGGGCAATTTGTGAGGAGGGTAACAACATCCATAAACCCTTATTATTGTATGATCTAAAAAGAGGAAAACATCTGCAAAATTGAACCTCCCTTTCTCATCCATTCGATTTTCCTTTGGTCTAAAAATCCATTACTTTGGTTGGAATTTTGTCTATTACTACTCCTAGCCATGACATGATCTTCATAACAAAATGTCGATGGTATGTCACATAATCAACACTCTCACATGTCTTATCCCAATTGTGGCACCATCTCTACACCGAGAAAGGGGGAGCACTCTTATCAAAGAATTTGAGTTGAAGACTTGGGCTCCACTCATATTTGTGTTGAAAGAGAATCAAATGAGACAACAAGGAAGAATACTTCATTTCCATCTCCATGGGCTTCTCTACTACTCTAATCAACCCTTCATGGATCTTCCTAGAGATATATGCAGCATAATTGAATTCTAAATTCACATATTTGTGTTGAATCTTCATCCCCGTCAGCATCATTCCTATTGGTATCCTTACTTCCACGTCTTCCCCAAAATCTGATATGGAGAAAATTATGTTTTAATAAAATACTTTTCAAATGATTCAATAGCAAAAGGATCTTTGTCAATTGGAATGATTGGGGCTACATCACCACGCCAATCTCTCTTCCTAAACAATTGGATCTCCTTCTCCTTGTAATGTTGCTTTCTCTTCTGATAATCATTTTCAAACTTCTCCATATCAATGTCAGTAATTACATGCCCAATTAGACCAAGGAAATTGACAATCTCCATAGGGCTTATATCAACCAAGATTGTGCCTTCATCAATCCTTACTGTCTTAGAAGTAGGGTCATACATTGTTGTCAAGGCTCTAATAAAAATCCACCTCTACAAAAACATCTGGCACAATTAATTTAGGCATATCGAAGTCTCCAAGGATTATACCTAGGAATTGGTTCATCTCTATTGTTGTAAAAGTATTGGAATAAATTCCAACCTCTTTCAGGAATACGAGCATTACCACACCACAGACAACCATACATTAAATCATCAGCATCCTTAATGCTCATGGTAGATGTAGGTAGCACATCCAACAAGTCCTGATACAACGGTGGTTCTTCTCTATCAGTACATTTCATTATAGCCATTTTATGTTCTTCAACAACGGCCTGGAGAGATTGTGTATGTTCTTCAAGTCTCTCCTCAGGGACCTCATGTCTTTATGTCAAACTCACTTGAGACGCTTGAGCCTCCCTCTTCTTTCTTGGAGCCCTAGGTTTTTTCTCTTTTGGCTCTTTTTCCTCTTTTGACGTTGAGGTTTCTCCTTTCTTGCTACTTCTTTTCCTTTTTTTCACTGGAGCTACCACTGATTGGGAAATTTTTTGTATTGCTTGAGGACCTTCTAATTGCTCCGTCTCATCCTCTTGAATTCTGATAATGGGAGGGTTTTGTACAGTTGCATCGATTCGATGCTTCTTTCCCTTCAAATAACTACCCCCTTCTTCGACATTATGACAATTCACAAGAAAACCAAGATAGACTAGGGTAAACTATGGAAATTCTAAACAAAAACACCCTAGGGCTAACCATGCATATACAATTTCCACTCAAAAAAAGCAATTCAACCTAACAAATTAGCCAAGTTTGAGAACACTTACCATTTTCAGTCCACTTCAACACTAAGACACATTCAATTTATGCTCTTACTACATTTTTCTGCAATTCCTTCTCATCAAAGCGATCCACTATCGCACTGTCGTAATTCAATAATCAGGGTTTCAATTGTGAATCAATTTGGCACAAGTGATCATAAAAACCAGTGCATTGAGCAATAAATACAACAGGAAAACTGAGTGTGCAAATAGTCGTACTTTGGTTTGAATTTCCACTATTGATATCTGTTGTGCAAGCAAATCAGATGGCTAGGCCAAAGCTGAAAACCCACATGGAACTCCACTAATGAATTCAAAAACCATGATCTGCCTTTTGAAAGGTCACTAAAATTTACCGCATACCCACACACTTACTATCCCTTTTGATATTTCACACGCAGGAGTGTGGGGTCTGCATTTCATAGTTCCCACAAATCCGTAGCCTTTAGAATTACCATGCAATACTCACGTGGGAGTGCGGGATACACACTTACCAATTCTAATACCTCTCGTGAGTAAGCCAAACTATCTCACTTCCATAAAACCTACTCATGGGAATGCAGGATGCAATTCTCTCGCTAAGCCTTAAACATTAAGATTACCCCGCGAGCCCGCTAAGCTTATTTATTCTCATCAAACCATGATGAGGGAACACGAGGAACTACAGCTTTTGACTCCGCTCACCCGTGCGCTTAGAAAGAAAACGCAAAGGTGAACCCTGGGAGTGTGGGATCTTATTCCCCTTACTAATACAGAAAATTGCATACCTGTACCAACTGTATTTTGGAGGATTCACAAACTGCGGAACCGCGAGATGAACTTTCATGAGGCCGATAAACATTACCCATGGGCCCGTTGTTGAAATCAAAGAATGGGAAAGCAACATGCAGGGACACGGGAATCAATCTGAGCACACAAATATTTAGCACATGCAACTTAAAGAGAGAAAAAATATACTGAAGGAGATCATTTGCTTAGGGGGAGCACTTTCGGTTTTTGGCAATTTTGGTTTTTGATTTTTCTCATGAGTGTTGCCATCAATGCCAAAGTGGGAGATTGTTGGCATTACACACTCAGATGAGAATGGTTGATGTTGTCATTGATGGCAACCAACTGGTAATATGGTTCATAGATTATACCGACAACAATCTTCGCATACCGATACCGACAACTACACAAAGTTCATTCACACGGGCATCCAGTTTACACCGACAATGAATCATAACAGCACTCAGGCCGACATAAGATAAAGTTTTGTTTATTCGAATTATATTGTAATGTAATTAATTATTTGTAGCCGACATGATGTATTGTAAAGACTCATATATGTATGAGATCTTGTAGGTCATTTTGAAAGTAATCTAAATGGTATGCAATTAGGTAATGCAAGCGGATTATGAGAGCGAATATCTGTATATGCATTTTGATGTAATGATTTTATGAGCAGAGCAGAGCAAAGAAAGTTTTATGGTAGAGGTATTTGACAGAGCTTAAACTGGTACTAAATCTAGCATTGTAGATGCTATTTTGAGCAATACATTGTCATTGGATCTAATCATCCAATTTTGTAGTCAATGTGACTCCTTTTTGTGATTGAGTGGTGAGCTCTAGGCTGTTGGCCTTCCTGCATGTGTAGGCCCCTATTGTATCAGTAATATTTATTCATATTGACCAGTGAGTGAATATTGTGGGTCACAAATCCCACCGAGGTTTTTCCCCTACCGGATTTCCTCACCAAAATATCTTGTGTTATGGTGTGCATTGATGTTGTCTCTCTTATTTCTCTTTATTGCATTATTGTTTGTTTACCAATACATTAATTTGGGTTATAAAGTTGCAAACAAGTTTAAATCTTTGGTAAACCGGTTAGACACTGATTCACCCCCCCCCCCCCCCTTCTCAGTGTCTTTGGGATTGATCAAGTATCTAGCAAGCATAAGGGGTTGCTAAGGCCCTAGGACTAAGGGGACAACACATAAAAGGGTTTGAATGGGAAAAAAACCCTTAGAAAATAAAGGAACCCTTTTCAGAATTAAAATTACCAAATTAAACCTGACCCAACGACTAAAAGGCAATAACAAAAATTGAAAATTCCTTGGGATAGAGATGCAAAAATTTTGCAGTTCTAACAGTGGCTCTTGTTGGGGAAAATTGGGAGAACCAAGAAAGATGAGGATCTAGACTTTGGGACGTAGACACACCAAATATTTACAAATGTACACTATATAAAAACCCTAAACTATAATGTATTAAAAATTAGCTAAGAAAAGAAGTTTTTGAGGAATTGTCCATGCACAGGCAGCTCCAACACTTCACCTTTCGTATTCTAGAGAAAATAAGGATCTTCACCATTATTTGTTCCATTCACAAAAGGACCCATCCACAATGGTTCAAACTTCCCATGTTTTCTTTTGTCTTGTATCATAGCATTCCATTGCAGAACCATGTCTCCAACATTGAATTTTCTCTCGGCAGTCCTTTTGTCAAAAAGGTATTTTGCTTTCTGTTGCACCATTAAATTTTACTTCTTATCCTAATCTCTAATCTCATCAAGCTCCACCAGATGTTATGTCCTTTCCTGCATCGAATCCTCACTTTCACTGTACTCTTGCATAAATTTGTGGATAGGCACGAGATTATTGATAGATATCCTAGCTTCAGATCCATAAATCAGTTCAAATGGATATTTTCCTATAGCTTTCTTAACCGTCAATCTATCTGGCTATAATGAAAACTTAATATTTGAATTCCATTCTCTCTTTTTTTTTTCTCTAACATCCTCTTTATAATTTCCATAATACTTTTATTGCTTGACTCAGCCTGCCCAATCCCCTAAGGACGATATGGGGCTGAATAGAAAATTTCAATTCCATAAGCGGCATAAAAGTCCTTGAATTCCTCATACCTAAAACACAAAGCATTATCCACCACAAGTCTTGTTGGTACTCCAAACCTTGTAAGTATATTATCCATCAAGAAATCAATAAGAACCTTTCTTGCAGCATTCTTGGTGGGGATAGCTTCTATCCACTTGGTAAAATAGTCAATGGCCACTAAGATCCACGTGTGCCCTCCACTAGACTTGCCTGCAATTTCTCCAATGAAATCCATTCCCCACTAATAAAAAGGGGCTTCTACATGCACCGTCCTTAGGGGTAATGTACCCGCAAATTTGAGCTTACCAGAAAAATTTTGACAAGCCTCACATTTCCTTGTGTAAGCATGTGCATCCCTAAACAAGGTGGGCAAATAATACCTTGCCCTCAAAACTTTGTGAGCAGTTGTGTGTGTTGTAAAATATCCACCATAGACACCTTCATACAACTCTCTCAAAACCTTTTTGGATTGACCCTAATCCAAACACAGGAGCAAAACTCCATCTCTATTTTTCCAAAATAGATCACCCTGAATCATAACATACTTTTGAGCTTCCAGTTTTAGAGACCTCTTTTGGTGGTCTTCAATCCCCTCAGGTAATTCCATATATTGCAAGAAATGAACAATAAATGTGTACCACAGTTGCCTCTCTATACTAGTGATCTTATCACTAGGCACTTCTATATTGTTCACTTGAGCAGCATCAAGATTGGATTCAACCATCAACTTAGCTAATCCTAGTCCTCTAACTAACTTAGTGATTTGTATATCCATGTCAAACTCCTAAATTCTATTGATCCACCTACCCCTGCACCTAATCACTTGAGATTGAGAAAACACGTCCTTAATTGCTGCCTTAGGTACATATGCAACAACTTTAGCACATACCAAGTATGATCTGAAATTTTTTACCACTTTGACCAAGGCATATGCTTGTTTCTCCATGATATCATACTTAAGTTTTGTCGCTTGCAAAGTTTTACTAAAGAAGGAAATAGGCTACTCAAACCCTTGATCATTCTTCTATAATAATACTACAACAATGGTATGGAATGAATCAAAGGAGAACAATTGGAAAGGCTTATCATACTCAGAGGATTTCAACATCAGGGCCTCTTTAATGGCCCTTTTAATGCCAGCGAAAGCATCCAACGCTTCAGTTGTCCAATCAATCACAACTCCCTTTTTTAGCATTCTAGCAATCGGCTTCACAATCTCTGCAAAATTCAAAACAAATATCCTAACAAAATTGATCTAACCAAAGAATGATTGTATTGCCTTTATAGTCTTTGGAATTGCAATCTTGTCAATCGTTGCTACTCTTTCAGGGTCTATTCTCACTCCTTCTTTAGAAACAATATGCCCCAGCAACTTCCCTTTTGTTACACTAAAGTTACACTTCTTAGGATTCAATGAAATGCCATACTCCAGTGCTTTTGTAAAAATCTTTTCCAAGTGTGCACAATGGTCTTCAGCATGCTTTGAAAAAGCAGTAAGATCATCCTGGTATACAGCCATGATTATATTTATCAATTTTGCAAATGCAACCTTCATAGCTCTCTGAAATGTTGCACCAGCATTTGTTATACCAAATGGAATTCTCACATAAATATAAGTTCCCCAAGGAGTTGTAAATTTTTTCTTGTATTGCTCTGACTCCTTAACTTTCACCTGGTTATAACCTGAGAACCCATCCATCATGGATAAGAGTTCACAACCAGTCATTTTATGTAACATAGCCTCCATGTTTGGCAAAGGATAATTGTCCTTTAGTGAAGCAATATTTAGGTTCCTAAAATCAACACACAATCTAATGTCCCCATTCTTCTTTCTAACAGGCACTAGATTTGAGACCCAGGAGGAATGTCTGATTGGCTTGATTATTCCCCCTTCTCTTACTTTGATCAACTCTTCCTACATTTTTTGAGCTAAAACTAGATTGATCGGTCTCTTTTTTTGCCTGAATGGTTTAGCACATGGTTTCAGAGGTATTTCATGTTTGAATAGATCCTCTTTGTAATCTTTCAAGTCATCATACGACCAAGCAAAAACCCCTTTATATGTCTTCAACAATCGTACCACATTATCCCTAACAGTGGGGCTTAATTTCTTACCAATGTATACCCTTTTAGGGGACTTCTCAATTCCCAGGTTCACTTTCTCTAAGTCCTCTCTCATAGCTGAAGATACCTTGTTCACTGCATTGTCACTACCATTAAACACCCTTTCTAATGCAGCCAGACCTTTAGGAATTTTATTCGTCTTCTGTTGCACTACTTCATTCCCAAAACCTGTGTCTTTACCATCAATGACTTCTACAAAAGCATTAAAATCAATTTCTTGTGTTACGTACCTATCTATACACTGGATAAAGATTAGTATATCATCATCATCCTCAAATACTTGACAATTATAAATATTATCTGGTATCGAAGGTCTCGATTTTATTTCTACTTGGGACATCCCAACCAATGTAACATCGTCAGACTTCAAAGCCACATTAGCTAAAAAGTCTGCCATTATATTTTTTGCTCTCTCAATCCAGTCAATAGAAAAGGCATTAAAAAAATCAATGGAGTTCCATACGGCATGCTTGTATTGTTTAAGCCTCTTGTTCTTAGCAACATACTTTGACCTAACTTGAGACACCACCAACTCTGAATCTCCAGAAACTTTCAACATCTTAATTCCATGCTTGATTTACAACAGCTATAATATAGAACCTAACTTCTTCATCACTGGGCCCCTTCATTCTAATATTGACATCAGCATTATGTACAACATTGATTATCATAAAAAATCCTTATATGAACCGGGTGTAAATTTTGGTTGATGTCATTGTTTCTTACAAATGTCAAACCTATTCAACTCATCTTCAGAGAAATTACACTCTTCAACCTCATAAGCGTGCAATGATACCATATTAATTGTTTGCTCATGATGATTACCTATATGAGTTTCGTCACCTTGGTGTCATTGGGAAAAGGTGGACTTAGCAACTTCACACTAATGAGGGGGATACGGTAAATTACATGCTACACACCACAGATTTTCCTCCACTACATGTGCACCTAGTCTCATCAAAGGGTCAGGGGTATCTTTAGTGTTTGAGGTTGCAGCCTTATGATTTTTCCAACAGGTTTACCATCCTTCCAGTTGATATGGTAGGGCATATCATACAATCTCATTTGCTTCTAGAATTCTTGTCTATCTTGAGTTGACCCCTTTTCCTTTTTATCTACCTTATAACTCAAATCCTTGAATTCACTCATGAGCTTATCTAATTTATCTTCTTCATAGGATTGTCTGTTCTGGTGATTCTTCGGATTCTATAAGATCTTCACCTCATCCCTCTTGCCGATTTTTCCAGCAACCCTCCTATTATTATCAATGCTTATAGTAGTTTTAAAGGCATCTGTAAGAGTTGCAAGCTCTCTAGATCTTAGCTCATAACCAAATTTCGGATCAAACGCCTTCAGGTAGAAAGCTAAACTCATTGCATCATTTGGAGCCATATCATGAGATATCTTACTCAAAGCCTTTATGACCCTGGCATTAAACTCTATGACCATTTCATTTTGATTATTCTGGATGGTTGTAATTTCGCCCAACCTAAACCGTGGATCAATGTGATCACCATTTTGTTCTCTGAATACCCTTTGAAAATCATGCCAACTAGAAATGTGCAAGTCAAGAAGTCTTCTACACCAATCTCTTGCATCATCAACTAAAGATTGCATATAAAATTTAATCAATTATTGATATTGTTGTTGGTGTTGCAATAATCGTTGTTGCAATTGATTTTGTTGCAAATTGACTTGGGGCTGCACTAAGGGCAAGGAAACTTGCAGTGCACAAACTACAAGTATTCTTATAGGCACTAACAAAGCAATAGAAGCTGGCATAGGTATAGTAGTATTTGAATGAATCGCTTGAGGCATACTACCATAACCACTCAACAAATATACGATGGGAGGTTGGGCCATATCTTGTGGAATAGAGTTGGGAGTAGCATTATGTTGGACAGAATTAATATTTTTCTTAGCTAATAAACTGATATTTTCCATCCTCTTCAACAACTCTTCTTTTCTAATCAACATCTCTTGCCACGTATATTCCTCCTCCAACTCTTCGGCCTCCTTTTTAAGTTCAGCATTAGTTAATTCTCTTGTCTTAAGTCCTAAAAATGTACCTATGTCAACATCAGTAACAATGGTTTTACCCTTATCCAGGCTTGACATCGCAACACTTTTAATAACACTTTCACCTACATTCACGAAAGCTGGACTTATTGACATCCCACTAACCAAACCATCTTGCAAACCATTGGTCATGGCTTCATTTTCCCTTCTCAATTGTTGCTTACGGGCCTCCTCATCCAATTCTGCTTGGAATTTTTTTGCCATTTGCTCGAGCCTTGCATTAAACTCCTCAACCCTCTCTTGCTACATATTCAAGCCACTTAGGGATGTTTTGGGTGGGTCTGTATAGCATGTGATCTTGATACCCTCGCCTTTATCATAGTAGACTTGATTACCATCATCATCCATATAATAATATCCTGACTCTTTGGGAATCTCAGAATAATACCTATGGTTTCTAGGGGAAGTTTCACTAGAAGATGAACTCATATGATCCATTAACGGAGTAAAAGCACAACCCTCAATAGTATGTGAATCTTTATTCAAAGCTGAAGAAACATGGTCATTTGAGGAGGAGGATGATAAACCTCTATGATTCTTTCATCTCCAGTGCTGGTTGTCATCGTGTAAGGGTTGATTTGGATGCCCCTGGTGCAGAGATCTACTTTCGTACATTTTCTCTTATTTGCAACTTGGAAAAGGTTGTAGAACGTCAACAACTAACACTTATGTGAGTATACTTGTGTGCATTCAATATTTCACACACTTTCAAGACTATACTGGACTTGAACCTTCAGAGTCGCCACCCAAACTTGGGAACTAAGATTAAGAAATAACATGCTCATAGAGGGATAATAATGAATCAAAACATTGACTCCTCAGACCCAACTAAAGCTACTGGGATAGAACTATAGAAGATGGACAAATCTAAACATGAAGCATTCCAAATGGCTTCCCAACCTTTTAAAACTTGATTTATGTCAAGCGTCCCCGGTATAATCGTCATTTTGTTGGCTATTTTCCATCTAGTAGTCAAAATAGAGATAATTTCAAAGTCTCACTGTGTTCACTGTTCCGAGCTAGATGGCCAACTAACAAGAATTCCAAGAATAAAGCAATTCTTTTGCACTTCGGGCTTTGCAAAACCTAGGCGGGTAAACCTACAGGACATTCATGAAAGTAACACAATTCTTAAAGAACCTCCCTTACAAGAAGATGATTCCCAAAATTCTACGCCAATACACATATATTATTGCCTAACGACATCATTTCATTCCCATGCAAAGTTATATTGGCTTCTAAGAAAACAAGAATATAAACATAAAACTCAAAACAAAGGAAAGATTTAATGATTTTCAAGTTCAGATGTCTAAAAGATCATAGCAGAGAGCAGATCAGTGCTTATCCCGAGCTATAGAGTCTATTTCCCTTAATTCCAACAACTCCACAATCATTCACAAATACAGATGCCTTACACCCATATCCAACAATTCATACCATGAATCATACTCACATAATCTTTGCCATTTGATCACCCTCTGCAACACTTAGCAGGAATTTAATCTTCTCCTTGAAAAGAACCCTAACTAAGTAAATACACATTCACATATGATTGCGAAGACAATACCCATTTACCCCTAATAAACAAGAATCATGAAAGGCAATAAGATGCACAAAAAGATGAAACATGATATGATTTTCATTAATTCAAAATTGTGAGCATGCAATCCAGAAAAACTATCAGAACCCTTAGAACAATTACTTTGAATATCTGTCTATTATGAAATCTCAGAACCCTTTGTCAATTAGCCCTGATTTCCTTTTATAGAAGAAGGAGCAAAACAAGCTTCAAGCTAATGATAGATGTCAAAATTACATTACACATATGGGAATATTTTGTAGTATCTTTTTTAAATTCAAGAGCAAAGATGTCACGCCTTAACAGAACAAAAATTCAATTTCTAACAGAATATGCAACCGCCTGCTCCAAGTGATTTTCAATCTTAACCAAAAGTCATCTCCTTAAACGTCCTTAACTGAGCAATGCTTCTCATGCCAGTTGTGAACTACAAAACCCATTGGCAAATTGCCTCACGTTCAGCAATTTGTTCACATGCTCAGGAACTTCTACTCTGATACCACTTGATAAAACACACTCCCCTTACAAACCCAGCCACATAACAATAACAGAGAGATAAACAAAAATGAAAGAAGGAAACACTTTTTGTCTATTATCCCAATGAAATGAGAACTACAACATTCAAAAAATTACATGTTACAACCACATGAGCTCAAGTCATCACAAAGAAAATCAACTCTTTAAGACAACACAACAATCTGGAGCCACAATATGTATCGATGGATCTATCCTTGTAAACCTCTGTTCACCTCTTTATTTAGCACTAATAATTGCCTTAGAATGTTCTATAAAGTGTAACTTTTCTTCTTTTTGGTACCCAATAGTTCAACAACTCATTTTCCTACCCAGGTGGATTTTTCATTGAAACTTGAATTTTGGGGACACAACTTCCAAGAGCCATAACTTTTGACTCAAGCATTTGATTTGCTATTATAACATATTGTTGAAAATCTTGTGAAGAAATCTACAACATCAAATACATCAAAATATTATTTGTCCCAATTATAAACTTTTCTAGGTCTTCTAAGGTCCTCAATTTTGAGTTTGAAACTTCATTGGAAAATTTTCTCAAAACGAGAACTTTCATATCTTCCAATCAGTGCAAGATATTCAAATGATTCTTTCAACAATCATTTTATTTTTCGATTTCACTCCTCAGGGACAGTTTTCATGTCCATATGAACCCTAATAGATCATCTTACTAAAAATAACAGGTGATTTTTTGTTAGAATTCGTGAAATGCGAATCCCACGAGCCTAGTTATCTTCTACAAGAATACCTATCTCACAATAAGAGAAAATTGAACAGCAAAGAGAATTCAAGACAATTAACAATAATTGAATGTATTGCTTTGAAATTGCTTATTGCTTAATTACAATGAAGGATATGGCATCCTTATAAAGAAATCTAACTCTAAAGATAGAAATCCCAAATGATGGTGTCTACAAGATAGACTGAGAGTTAAAATAGAACGCATGAATCAATCATGTATGCACAAAAAGCATAATAGACTAATTAATGCATGAAACTCTCGAAATTCTAAACATAGCTTGCTTTTCCTAGTTTGCATTATGCATGGGGATAAATATTATTATTCGTAATTAATCAATTAACTAACTAATAAATGCCAATAATTAATTACTAAGGCATCAATTATTTAGTGAATTAATGCAATTAAATGAATAATTAATATATGAACTATTTATTCCAACAAATATTTTTGCCAAGCTTCTAATTGTCCTACACCTCAAAAGTGTCATCATGGGCTCCAAAACAACTAACATGAAACTACAAAACAAAAGAAAAATATAATATTTTTTGGTGATGCAAGATTGCCCTTACACCACTAGATGCACCTGCATCAAGAACACATGAGGTCCAAAAGATGTGCTTGTAAGCACCCTGCACCATCATACTAGCCAATTTGCACACGTGTTGAATCAATGACCACCTATACAACATTTGAGGCTCCAACCTCCTCTATGGCATCTCTCAAAATGTTGAATTGGAAGTTTGCATCCTTACGCTTCCCTGAACAATTCATGGCTTTAAGATAATAAGATCCAGTAGAGCGTGCAACTATGATATTGATGAGTGGTTGATGTCTAATATCTATTCACCCATCCATCATGATAAAACAACCTGTCCTGATCCAAGTTTGCCTCATTTCTTCCATTAGAAAATTAACCTTAGATTTTTAGTAGGGTAGTGCATAGCTTATGATCTTCAGGGGTACGAATGAGGGACCCATAGAAGCTACATGTAATTTCCCCTTCCTAATTTTCCCTAGAATCACAATTGCAACAAATTAGGGTTAGGATTACATCTTACCAGGTAAAATATCTCTTTAAATAATGTGATCCTGAATTTGAATCTTGATTTTGAATTAGAGTCTGATATGTATGTGTGATCTCAATCATATAAAGTAATGGAATAAGGAGGCATGGTAGGGTGCCTTAAGACATACATTTCTCCCTCCATGTAATCTCTCTCCATTCTTCCATGGCAAGAGATCTTTGAGTTTATCAACAGTCCCTCAATTAGGGGTTTGAAGGAAAATTGCAAGAGGGTGCCCTTAGCCATTATTTGCATTTCACAGTGCAATAGGGTGCCCTAATAGTTGTTCTCTCCCTATTTGTCACTGTAGGAGGGTGCCCTATAGTTGTTCTCCCTTGATTGCAAATTTACTTCCTTTTGACAGACTATTGTAGTGTTAAATGTATTTTCAATGCTTATTAATATATAATAGATATGTGCAATAAATTCATATATAAACTAAACAACAATTTCTATATTTACATAATGAGCTAGAATATTCACAAGTTAGATTTGATTATTGCAACGTTTAGTATTCTATAATCTTCTTTTATGTCATTCGATTTCTATTAATTCTCTTCTTCAATGCTGATTACTTTTTTTTCCATCACTTCATTCCATATCCTTGTATACTATCCTATTTTATTGAGGAGACTCGTCTCTTGGAAAAGAGACATCCATTTAAAAGGTCATGCCTCCTCGTTGTTGTCTTATCAAATCTACACTTATTGAAATCATATTTGCACTTCTAATTCCCTTCCATATTCTTCCCTCAAATGAGGTTTACTTCTCCCTTTTATATCTCATGTTTGAGGGAGTCACAGTTTTTCATTTCATGTCTTTTGACCATTCATTAACTTAATTAAATTTTGATTATATTTAATTTAATTTCTATTTTTTATTCTTTTGTATTTTAATTTTATTATTAAATTTTATTTCAAAGTGGGGAAATTACAATACATTTCTGATCATTTGTTTGAAATAAGAGGAACGTGTCACATGAAATAGGATGGCATGGGCATTAAAAAAATTAGCAATGAAAGACTTTGTTGCATCTCATGCTTGCTCATTAAAAATAGCTTCAATTATCCCTGGCCTCTCACCATCACTAATCTTCCTCTTTCCTCTTGTGACAATTTCACTACTACCACTACCAACCATTGACATAGATGATTGTCCACTTGCAAAAGAATGTGCCCATATTGTCACACCTTGAGATCTCATTTCCGCCTCCATGTGCAATCTATGAGCCTCTATCTTCTCATCCTCTTTTATTTGTGAATGAAGTTTAACTCCACTATTGTACTATTATGTAGCTTGCTCTATACTCTTTCTGGCAAATATGACAAAACCACAACCTAGTTTGCCCTGAATTTTTTACTTTGGTATCTATAGCTGTAATAGGTTAGAGAAGAGGTGTTTTTTTGTTAAAAGGGCCCTTTGCATATTTTTTCAAGACTTTTTAAGGGCGCTCAAATGGATTGATGGTTTTCCACCACCACCATCAACACTTGCACTTGTATTTGTTTCAATTTCTTCCACTTCACTGTCACTGCTAGCATTCTCATTGTTGCTCTTGAGATTTCATGCAACTTTAAACTAAAAATGAAAAAAAGCCAAACTTTTTTTGCTTTAAGTTTTCAAAAAAATTGAACAAAGAAATAAAAGGATAAATGACTAACCTCTTTGAAAAAATTGCAGTCCCACTACCAATGATGCCCTGAATTCAATCTCTTTTGTAGTTGCTCCTTCAATGCTTATTAAAAAAAATGTTCTTCCTTCAAACCTTGTTGCAAGACTTTTAGTTTTCACAAATAAAACATGGAAATGAAAAGAAATGAGGTCATTTTTTCTCATTTAGGTTGAGCTAGGGTGTGGGTGCCCACAAAAGAAAATAAAAAAATGTTTGTTTGTTTTTTTCTTAAAATATTTTGTGTTCTTTTAACTAGCAAAGGACTTTATGCTAGAGAAGATTGACTGTACTTGACGTAAAGCCCCTTTGTCCCTATGTCTCAAGGACGTTTCCCCCTTTTTGCTGTGATTTGGGGATGGCCCAAGGATGCCACAAGGCATCCCCAATCCCCAAGACATCCTAAAAATAGGGATGCCTAAAAAAAAAAAACCAAGACACATCCTTGAGTTTCCTTGCAAACTATTCTAATTGTTAGAAACCATAGAAAACAAGTTCGAAAATATTGCAATAATATTTTTACTACAGAAATCTACACCTATATTACCTCTAATAAAAGAAAAAGCCACAAATATTTTTCCTTGAAACTAAAGTATGTACCCAACATCTGATACAAAGGGAAAAGAATTTGTAGCAAAAGTACAATTAGCAATGAATTTTTTGTCAAATTGTCTCTTCCTAGTCCCTATTTTAGGACAAATCCAATGAGAACAATTTTTATGAGGTTCTTGTGAACCTAAACACACTTTCCAATACCCTTTATGGAAATACAACTCCTCCAATGAAAACTTACAATCGGAAATGTAAACCCTTCAAAATGAACAATATCAATCTTAATTAGCCCTCTAGGTTCAAAATGAACTAATATCTATCTTAATTAGCCTTCTAGGCCTCCAAAAGCATGTTTTTGAGAGATGACGCCCTCACACATGCTAAAATGGTACAAAACCTACTTGAACAAGTGGAGTAAGTTGACAAAGAGCCATAGACCCAATTTCATCAATTGGGGAGGTGTTTGTTGATGTTATAGCTAGATCGGATTCCTTCTAGGGCCAAGTTATAGCTAGATGAGATGACAACATCATGTCGAGGATTCTGTGATGGGCACTTGTGTTCATTTGTTTTTTCTATCCATGGGAATAGCCATGATGGACCCACCCTCTGGGAGTAGCCATGGTGGATGTCACCATGTGACTCATGTTGAGGACTCCTCCCTAGCTAAGAGGGAGTGTTGATGGGATAGCTAGGTCGCATTCCTTCTAGGGCCGACCTAGCACTTTTGGGTGGCTAATTGGCATATCGGCCTTAGCCACAATATCTTGCAAAGTTCAATGTATAACTTGTTATTAGGTCTGGCCCTAATAAATGGGCGTCATCATTTGTGAAATGTAATTATAACATGTAACTTGTATTAAGTCCGACCCTAGACAAGTAACTTGTAAATTGTAATTGGGCTAACCCTATGTATGGGCGCCAAAATGAGATTCAATTATTAATTTAAATGCAAGGCCAACCTAAGGAGGAGACATAAAGTCTCATATATATGCAAGATCATTCTTGCATCAATAATACATTTTTCATTCAGTAATCAATCTCATTCACACATCAGCGAACTACCTCTGCTATTGATCAGTGAATCAGTTATCTTGTGCAGCGAATTCATCCTAGATATTATCTAGGGCTAGCAAACTTCCATCTAGGGTTGGCAAACTTCCTTTAGGGCTGGCGAATTCATCCACAAGGATAGCAAACTCCTAGGGTTGTCAGCTTCATCTACAAGGTCAGCGAACTTGTTCTAAGGGCTGCAAGATCAAGTGAATGGTCTACAATCAGATTATTGAGTCACCTACAGCAAGTATACCTCAAATAAGTCTGCCCTAGTGTGTGCCCTAACTTGGATTATCATCTGCTGATTATATTATGCTTCAAGTGTTGAAGCAAAAGTTGTAAGACTGCTACTAATTTTAAGAGGGAGGTTTTCCTACGGTATTGTTGTGTTATGTGTGTTTATTGTTTCATTTCTGCATGTTGTTATCAGTTTGATCTATAAAGTTGACAGCGTTTAACCCCCAAAACTCCAAATTTCTCGCTAAACCCTATGTAGGGTTTGGATAGGGCAACGAAGGTGAAAAATTGATTTCATGGTTAATTTTTTAGTTTCAAGGGCCCTAACCAAGTGCATTAGGTTTGTACTAATCCTTGACATCTCCAAGTACCAATTGAAGTTTTTAATATTTCATATAAAACTTGAAATTCACAGTCTATCAATCAAAAAGTACCAAAAAAATGCACTAGAACAACTCTGTTTTGAATGAATAACTGAAATTCTCTAGTTAATGATTGAAATTAGTTCATTTCACCTCGAGAATGATGAAAAACCAACTAATAATGCTCCACACACAAGAAGATTAGACAACAATTATTCATATGTCATTTATTTTGCAAAAATGTAGGCCTAAACCCTTATTCACACCCTGCCAGCCTAACTGCAACAAAGAAGTCGCTTTCTCTTCAAAAGATCATCAAAACTAACTTGTTCCAATGTTTTTGAAAGTGTTATATCATCCCTAACTATCTACCCCACGCCCTTACAAACCATAGTTCACCAATATTCATTAAAACCCTTGATTAGGTTCTTGGGTCTGAGTTACACACCAAATTTTGAAATTTGTGACTTCTTATTTATTCAAATTTCAAACCTAACTAGATACCTCCAAACGTGTAATTTAAAACCTATCACAACATTTAATGCAAACTGAGGATAAAATTAAATGATGCTCCTGCATCAATATCTTACTAGGGTCTCAAAGAATAATGATTATCTATACAACAATAATAATCTCCTTTCGAGTTTCTCACAGAATCTGCAAGTATCAAGCAAATTCAATGGCCCGAACCACGGAATACAATATTGGAAATAAGGAGTCATAACTCTTGATAGTTTGATAATAAGAACCTTATGAAACTTAATCACAAAAGTAAGTTGAAATTGGATAGCTGAAAGTAAAAAGATAGATGGCACAAGCTGAATGGAGTGCAGACATCTTGCAAGAACTCTGGTAGATCCCCCAAGTAGGCTACTGAAAATATTTGACCACTGCACTCACCAAGATTTACTTTTGTAACCTTACACTGCAAACCAGGGAATACAATCACGCAGAATGACAGCCATTAAACTTGATTGGTTCAAAATGGGAACCTTCAAGAAATTAAATCCCACGAGAAAGTTTATAAAATTCATATGGCCAAAGCAAGAAATTAAATGAATATAAATTTATAAATGGCACAAGTTGAATTATGAAAGAGCCAACTTGCATGAGCTCTGGTGGATTCGCTTGATGGTCTACCAGAAATATTTTACCACTGGATAAACCAAAATTTTCTTTTGTCACCTTATGTTTCAAGGCTGTTTACCCTTGCTATGGAAATTCCTGAGGAAAAATATTGTAAACAAAAGAAGATATTTGACACATTATAGTCAACTTGATACAATCCTGAAACATGTACGATAGTTACAAGGACTGAAAACCGATAACTGAAATAAGGCGATCTTGTATAGATCCTGGTTAGTGACATTCCTTATAACCAAAACATTTATGTTCAGACATTCTGGTTCTTGCAATTCTGTTGATATGGTCATGCTTGGTTCTTCACTTTGGCTTCTTGCACCACTAACGCTCTCTTAAGAAATTCCTAGAACACATGAACAGGAACTTTATATAAGAAAAAAGTTCATATTTTTATCACAACTTGCACATTATAAACTTCTAGGAAAAGACAAATCGATGACAGAATTGCTATAATAGTTAGATTGAAGTGCACAATATGAAGACAGTTAAGAAATCTAAGACAACAATAATCGACAAATTCACAGGACAACAGCAAGTTATATTTTTCAATGTCTTTAACATCACTCTGTTTCTCCAAATTTAGGAAATTATTTATTCCTTTCTTATCCATGAGTCCAAATTAGGGGTATGGAAAACTACCTTCCCATTTAAAGCAGTAATTGCAGATTCAACTTCAGTTTGTGACGAATAGGCAACAAATCCAAAGACACGAGGGCTTCCTGGTTTGCGTTGAAAAAGGACTCTTGCATCCAGCACATTCCCATATTGACCAAACAATTCTTCAAGAGATTTAGCACTGGCTGAATTGGAAAGATTACCCACGTATACTCGGTATGGAGTTTCTGTAAGGAGCGCCATTGATGTATCAGATCTATTGTCTTCCTGCACATATGCAGGTTTTATTAGAATGTTCTGGCCTTCATCACTTTCCCTGATATTCTGTGATCCAGAAATTCAAAAATAAATCACAAGGACATGTCTCCTAGAACATAAGAAAAATTTAAGTGCACCCTAGTTTTATAGCATGCTTACAGTTTTTTTCTAAACTCCAAAAGCCTTCATGCATGCAAGTGCTTAAATTTTCAAACAATGCTTATCATGCCATTAGCCAAAAAAACGAAAAAGTTAATTTCTGAGAAAATGGAGAAGAAGTCAAAATTACTAAAGTGAGTGTGAGACAATCTCGGGGAAAGTACACAAACCTTAGGAAAATACGGGATGGGGGCAAACAATCTCAAAATATTTTTAAAATTACAAGTTCTAATGCATATGCACACAAACAAACCAAAAAAGTATAAAGATTCACTTGTGCCTCATCAAGACGAACAATGAACTCCGACTAGGCTCTAAATAATCTTTCTTGCTTTATTAGAATCATTTAACTTGCAACAGAAAGAACTGCAAAACAAGAGTGCATAAAATTTATACTAGTTGCTGTATTTATATTTATACAAGATTGTATTCGAGAGCCACAGAGAAGGTTGATGCTTCCTTTGTTTCACTCTTCGTGCTGCTACTCTGAATGATTCAATTTTCAAAAAATGCTAACTGTGTCATTAGCCAAACAAAAAAAACTTATATTTTTTAACAGTAGAGAGGTCAAAAACTACTAACCAAGTGTGAGACAATCTCAGGGAATATGCACAAACCTTAGGGAAATACAAGATAGGGGCAAACAATCTTGAGATATTAGATCTTGAATATTTGTGGATTTGACTGCTGAAACCTTTTTCCACCAACATTTTCAGATCACGCTCCATTATCCATCATCAGGATGTAGAGTGCAAGAGAAGAGAAATGTTGATGGAAAAAGTCAAATCCATAAATATTCAAGATCTATATTAGGTACTTGTTGTGACCTTTTTCACACATCGCCCCATTGCAAATGGGGGCCCTCTCTTTTCCTGCTTTCTAGGGTTTTTGTTAGTGTCCCGTGGCCTTCCGATTCAGTTTTGTCAAGCCTTGCTCAATTTTAAGTAGTTCAAAGTCCTAGAGATTGAAAGTTAGTTTTTGCAAACGAAGTGATTCTAGAGTCAGGACACCGTCAAAGTGCCTAGAAAGGCCAAAAGACGAAAATTGCAATTGATTTGGATGAATTTGAACAGCTTCCTATTTTTAGAAAGTTTCTTTTTTGCTTTTTCCTATTTTTTAGGAAGTTTAATTTTTGGCATTTTTAGCCCAATCCCCGATATGGCTATTTTTAAAAAGTTTTCCCTAATTTTTAGGGATGTCTTCTTTTTGCTTTTTCAGAATGGGGACCTAGGGTTTGCACTGATACCACTGACCTGCTTTGACCAAGATCCAAAATTTCCAAGTTTTGACCTAAAAAGCCATTTTCCTACATTTTAGGGGTCATGATGCTTCAGATGGTCTGCTTGAGTATGGATTTCAAATTTCAAGTTAATCTGGTTAAATTTGATTAAATTGTGAAATTTTGAAATTTTCCAAAATTTTTCTTAGTCTGGCTAATGGATGATGTTGAGTGTTATAGCAGGTAATAGATAGTTCGCCATGTTGAAGAGGCCATGAAGAGAGACCTTCAAAACTCCGCCCTATGTTGATGGCCAACACTCAAAACTCCGCCATGCAAAGGAAGGGCATCAAAGTCCGCCCAAGATGCTAGCAATGGAGAGGTTCGCCTTGAAGAGGGAGTACCAAAGTCCGCCCAAGGAAGACCTTCAAAACTCCGCCCTAGGCCTTGTTGAGGTCACACAAAAGTCCACCATGTTGGAGGTAGCATCAAGGTCCGCCATGTTGGAGAGGTGCCTAAGGTCCGCTCAAGGAGACCTTCCAAAAGTCCGCCCTGGTTGAGGTCACTCTAAAGTCCACCATGCCTTGAGAAGCCTTCAAAGTCCGCCATGATTGGAGGTCATTCAAAGTCCGCCATGGAGGGATGTTCAAAAGTCCGCCCTAGGAGATGCTCAAAACTCCACCCTATCTTGGTGGCCTTCCAAAAGTCTGCCCTGGCAAAGAGCCATGATGTCTATGAAACTCCGCTCTATCTAAGCAAGATGATGGTGATCTCCCAAAAGTCCGCCATGAAGTTGAAGAGTAAGCCCAAAAGTCTGCCCTATCATGGGGAATGTCCAAAGTCCGCCATGTAGAGGTAGTAGAAAAGTCTGCCCTATGCCTTGATAGTGGTCTCAAAACTCCGCCTTGGTAGTCATAACAAAAGTCCGCCATGAATGTTAAAGAGGCCAAGAAGAAGGAGCTCAAAACTCCGCCCTCCTTGGTGTCCTTCCTAAACTCCCCCTAAGGAGACCTTCAAGAGTCCACCCTAGGAGATGCATCAAAAGTCCGCCCAAGGTGCTAATTATGTTGAAGACATTCAAAACTCTGCCCTATGCCTTGAAAAGGTAATGAAAAGTCCGCCCAAGTTTGATGTCAAAGAAGATGGTGGAGTCATAAAAGTCCGCCATACATAGTGAGAAGGAGAAAGGCCGCCCATGAAGAGAGCCTCTAAAAGTCTGCCCAAACTTGGAATTGAAGACAAATAAACATGTTGGAGTCCTTCCAAAAGTCCGCCCAAGTATGAAGTTGAGCACTTAAAACTCCACCCTACTCTTGGAAGTCAAATAAAGTCAACAAGAATGTGAGTGATGTCATCAAATCTTCCAAAAAAACCGAACACTTAATCAATTTAGAAAGTTGGAAATTGAGATTTTCAAAGATCAGCGAGTTAGGAGATCAAAATGGAAACTCAAGATTAAAATGCAAAAGAAGATATTTATGATTTTCAGACTGACTTCCAAATTAGAAACTTTTTGGAAGATACTATTTTATGAGCCTAGTTCGAATTAATAAACTAAAAACAATTTAGAAACTTGCACAAGTAAAGGATTTTCGAACTAAAGAAGATGACAACACTTTCCCAAGATTTGAGTTAGATTTAGAAACATGAGTTGGATGATTTTTGCATGTTTTTAATTAGGAATTCAACTTCATTACAAATGCATCATTTGTAACTTCATTCTTACATCAAGAAGTTCGAACTTCTTTAGCTAAGGAGAGCATAAAGAAGTGTTTGCAGATTGGAGTTCATCTAGAGAAAATTTTGATATTGCTTGCAGTTGGACAAGCTTCTTGACAAAGGATTCATGGATTTTGGAGTGAAGCCAGCTGGTATAAGGAAGAATTGTTAAATCTTTCTAAGTTTTCTGAGAAATTTCCAGCCTTATTTCAATCTATTCGAAGGTGAAGTTGAATTTACGATGCAGATTTGTGCATTTCCTGAGTTTTTCAGTCTCATTGAAAATGATTTTTAGTGGATTTATTTGAATTCTTAGTAAAGGAAAATCATTCTATTGACTAAGTAAAAGAGAGTTTTGAAGTTATAACACGTAGTGTTGGATTGTGATCACAGTCATCCTTAAGATTGAAGAATTTATATACGAGAATCCATTTTTTTGGCCAAGTATGAAAATGAAATGAAATCTTCAAACACTTAGCCATTCGCAGCCCCTATTTTCTTCAATTCACGAATTAATTTCTAACTTAAGCTTCATTGTCCAATTGCAGATTCTAGGCACTATGAAATTTCAAGTGGACAAAGACGCTCCTCCTGAGTCAAGGATGACTTCAAAGTGGAAGAATGTTAGCGACACTAACCTCGGGCACATCAATCTGAGGGAGTTCAAGAAACGGATGTTTGGTCTGGACAACCTTGTGCCTACCACAATCGCACAAAAGATGATGAAGAGTGGCATCGTGCATGCTGCTGGTTTTCTTCCCACCATGCAATGCACTGAATTAGTAGCTGAATGTGCTAGGCATTACAACCCCGCCAATAGGGATATTGTTGCACCCGATGGAAGAATATTGGCGAACATCAGTGATGAGGCCATCAGGTAAGCCTTCAGAATTCCGGAGTATCACAATGTCGTGTATGTGACCAAAGATGAAGTTGATCGCATGTATCAAGACCACTTGGAGGAGTATGACGCCATTGTCAATCATTCCTGGCTGGACAAACCTAGGAAGGGTGCCTCCAAACTTCAGAGGAAGAGCTTGGTGAGAGCATACTTCAAGGAAGATATCGGAGATATGATCATCCTGTTGAACAGGATAATGGGGAATCCTCAAGATGCTCCATTTGAGCCCTGGATGTATTATTTTATTAATGAAATAATGAATGGAGTGAAGATGATAGACTAGGCTCAGATGATAAGTGACAACTTGGATAGCCAACTGAAGAACCTGGAGGCAAATAGGACCTTCTTCATGAGTTCATACCTATTTTATTCCCTGGCTAGAACCTACAGATATAGAGGTCTTACTTGCAAAGGGGAAGTGGGAAACAAAGAAAACCAGTTTCCAATCTATGATTGTTACCCTCAGCTGCACATGGAAGAAAAGTCCCATTTTAAAAGGGTAAATGACACATTTCTCATGCACATCACACAGACGTTGCAAGGTGGACTGCATCAGAAACTCTCCCTAGAGTCTATGGACTTCATCAGTAGATTTGGATATTGGTATATCCAATACCCAAAGTTCACTTACGTTAGAATTCAGGGGTTCACTGGATCTCCCTACAAGCTTCCAGCTTATCCTACCATCCGAGTTGTATTGCTCGAAGTTGTGAGGCAATTGGAGGGGTATATGGCAATTCAAAGAGATAAGCAAAAGAAGGCAAGAACCTTTTCTCTCATGATTGGGAATGGACTGAAAACATGTCCGTCGTCACAAGTTGTTGCCACTGCTGAGAAGGAGCTGGCTTGGTACCCCTTTTATCAGTACAAGGCGAGGAAGAATTTTGATCCGTTCCACAAAATAAAAAGGATCGAAGGGATGACATTTGAGCATAGAGTTGATTTAGAAGATTATTGGGCTAACGCAACCAATAGTTTCGAGGTCAAGAAGAGATTTTGGTCAAGGATTCCCTTGAGCCTGGTAAGAGCAACGGAGGTGTTTAGAGTTGCTGACCAAGTAGAAGACAACCTTAAGCTTCAGCAGCCAGGCTTTGAAAAGATGAAGAATGAAACACTAGCCTTGATAGATAGGTCAGAGGGAGAGAAATCAGATTTGGCAGACCTCATGAGGTCAGTTGTCGAATATTATAAATGGTGGACCTTTGAAAGGACGAAACCACAGAAGACTAAAGGTGTGACCCTGACCTATGACTTGATGGGAGTAGATGACTCTCTATCCTCCAACCCTTGTATCTCTGCAGGCAATGCTCGGAATCTAGAGAGTGTTGGGTCACGAAAGAGGAAGGAGTTAGTTGGAAGCTCCGGAAAGGCCATAGGAAAGAAGGTTCTAGGGGAGAGACGGGAATCCAGCGGAGGTCATTCCATCGTGAATGCCGCATCTGCCGTGCCTGATCAGAATGCAGTTGAGGAGCAGGAGATGGACATGTGTATGGTTGATAAGGGAGTGAGAGTGCCTTCTCCTTCGATTGAGGAAGTAATGAAAGTAGTTGTCCAAAGTCCGGACAGAGAGCAAATTCTAGATACAGCTATAGAAATTGAAACGCCTGCATCTCCATTAGTCTTCTTGGATGGTATAGTTACTGAACTAGGAAGGGCAAATGATGGGTTTGATCAGAATACCGTAGAGAAGTCAACTATTCCTGATTGGCTGAGGGAAAGGATAAGGGCTAAGGTACTTAAGGAAGCCCATTCTGAAGAGATCACAGCAGCATTTCTAGAGAAGGTAAATGAGCCAGTCAGAGTCAAGCCACCCAAGTCAGCCAGAAAGTTCTCTTTGATTCAAAGAGACAGTGCAGGATTCAGGACAGTTCAAATAGCGATGCCAAAGGAAAGAAAAACTAGGGATAATGTTGCCCCAGAATATTATAAGATCACCACTATAGAGTTGGGTAAGCCTACCCAAGACCAAGAAGTCCAGTACTTCGATGACTCTTGTAACGCCCTCAAGGCGAGTTTAGCTCAGGAGAGAGAGAAGAGAAAGAAGGTTGAGGAAGAAAACCAGCAATGGAGGAAGTTTGTTCTCCATCTTACCAGGCCACTCAACCATGAGATACCGGTCACCCCTCCATAGCCTCTTCAGCAGGAGTCAATGAAAGATTACGAGGATATGAAGGGCACATTCACACAGACCAAAGAGTGGATTTCAGATGCTTCAGCACGAGCTGATATATTTGTGGAAAACTTAGTATCAGCACATGAATCTGCCTCTTAATTGGTTAGCCATATCCAGGACCTAGTTGCAAATTGGGAAGTCGTGGAGGAAATTCAGGATGAAATACTTCCGCACCTGAAGGAAATCTGAGGCTTGTCGAAGAGAAGTTTGGTGGCTGCAGGTGTAATACAGGCTGGGGATAGGTATGACTTCAACACCTGGTATTATGCTTTGGTCACTCGGATTAAAGTTTTGAAGAAATCCGAGACTAAGTGCTTTGAAACAGAGGAGAGTGTTAGGGATATTTTGAGTAAGGTGTTTCATGTAGCATCAGAGATCTGGAAGAAAGAGAGTATAAGGGAGAAGCATTTGTAGGCAGAGAACCTGAGAGCCAGGATTCAGTCGAGCTTCTTCAAAGACTCGGGGATGATTGACAAGGGCGATCTTTCAAAGATTACCCATTTTCTCTTCATCGATGAGAACTTTCTTGCTCGAGCAGTTGAGTGGGAAAGCATCCTCGCAACATGTACCGATGATGTGGACATCATCGACTTCCAGATTGGCAACTTGCCAAGTGTCACCATGGAGGAGGTCAGGCTTATTGTGTCCAAGTACATCGAATCCGCGAAAGAGGAAACTGGACATTCACCTCAAAGAGATTAGCAGTTGTGCCACATGTCACTTTCTTATTCATTCAAGCTGGTAGAGTTTTGGGAAACCCTAATTAGGGTTTGTAGCTTTTAATCTGGGCCCTCGATCACTGTTTGATCTTGGTCGTTCATTTATTTTCTGAAAACTATATAAGGCTACCTCCTCTCATTAGGAGAGTGTGAGGTTTCTGACATATTGTTGGGTAAGGTCATTTTCAGATAATATATTGCATGTGCGCTTTCTCTTAAGGCTTTGTAATCCCTATTGTTTGAATGATTTGCATGGTTTCAATTTCCTCAACACTTAGTTAAAATTAATCTAGATTTGCTTCCATTGTTGTTAATTTGAATGAAGGATTTGATACGTGTTAATTGATGGTGTATCTGTAAATGTTATTCAATTTTCAATTTAAGATGCAAGTTATATTCAAGGTTATCTTTTCTTTCTTATATGTATTATTTCTTAATACAATGAATCTGATTATTGTCTGGTATGTTGCAGATGGAGAAAGAACATTTATCAATTTCAATGATCTTCCTTCATTTCACCGATCGATATATATATGCAAACATAGGCGATCAAGCAATACCTTGACCAGTCATGTCTATTAGACATGACCGATCAAGATATTACTTGATCGTGCCTCTTCAAACTGATAATCGGTGTGTATTCATTTAATCATTGAATCCGATACTTAATCGGTGGGTAAGTATTTACCGTCAAACCCGATACCAATCGGTGCGAGAGCATTTGACATTAAGACCAATACCAATCGATCTGTTTAGCATTAACAATACGCACGATACCAATCGGTGTGTTAGACCCGATACCAATCGGTGTCCTGTGCACTATGTTCAGTAACTGATGTTAATCGGTGTTAGTTAAGAACTCGATTGTTCATGCAAGATTATATTTATGAATCGAAGGATACGATTATAGTTAGATCATGTATCATGTTCATAATATATAATAGCTGAATCATGATCATAATCTAATGTGTATATAAGATAACTGGAGTCTTATCATAGTCTATCGATGAGATAGATGATTGAATGAGAGACTTCATTTATCTCTCATTCAATCATTTATCTTACTGAGGCTATCATGTATTAACACTCCCTCTTAACTAGGGAAGATAAATGGAAGAAAACATATCTAATATCACATTTCTAATGATGGTCAGTATTCCTTACGTAATCTGACTCTCTAGAAGATCATATCACCTAAACATGTGACATGAAGTACCATTAATCATCTGATACAGGAAATCACATCACGTAAGCACATGACATGAAGTATCACCTAAACATGTGATACAAACGTTCATCACATCAACTTGTGATGACAAGATATCACTTAAGCGCGTGATATCAGTATTGCCTAAACACGCAATACTTTAGAAATAAGTACAAGAAAATAGTTAAATTCTCTACTTATTCAAGTTGCGGTATGTGCACTAACATTTTATTTAAAATGTTTTACCACAACACAATCATGGCACATCCATGGCATACCAGAGATCCAACATGATAATTGGTTTGAACATCACAAGATCGTCACCTTATAATGTCTACATACATGTGTTCATTATCTGAGAGATCATCACCTCTTAGACATGAACACAGGGGGTTTAAACCCATAAAAGTCCTAACATGACAAAAAAGTTTGCACATAAAACATCTTAATAAGCATCGAAGTACAAAGCAAATTACATTTCAATCATACCAAGACCTTTTCTAAAGCGCTCAACTTTCACCCTTGAAAGTGGTTTGGTAAGAATATTTGTTGTCTGATCTCCTGTACAAATGTATTCCAACTGGATCACATTCCTATCTACCATGTCTCGTACATAATGATATGGAATCTCAATATGTTTGGATCTGTCATGAAACACCGGATTCACTGAAAGTTTTATACAACTTTGGTTGTCGCAATAAATAACTGTAGGCTTCATTGGTTCACCGAATAACCCCACAAGCAGCTTCCTAAGCCATACTGCCTCTCGAGCAACCATGGAGGCTGCAATGTATTCGGCCTCAATGGAACTTTGTGCTACTGATGACTGTTTTTTGCTGATCCAGGATATTATGGCTGAACCTAAACTGAAACAGCACCCTGAGGTGCTTTTCCTGTCAGTTACACTTCCAGCCCAATCTGAATCTATGAATCCGTGTAGGTCTAGTTCAACTCTCTCATATTTGAGATCAAGTTTTAGGGTACCTTGTAGATATCTCATGATATGTTTTACTGCTACCAGGTGTATTTCCTTTGGTTCACACATAAACTGACTCAAGGCATTAACTGCATAACAGATATTTGGTCTTGTATTTACAAGATACATCAGGGACCCAATCATTTGCCTATATAGAGTAGGATCTGAGGGTTGTGATTCTGCTGCTGCTTCCTTAAGTTTATGAAGGTTTGTTTCCATTGGAGAGGTCATGGGTCTGCAGTTTAGCATTCCAAATCTCTTCAAAATGTCCAAGGTATATTTACCTTGGTTTAGTATAATGCCATCAGAATTTTGCCATACTTCCAAACCTAGGAAGTAATGAAGGAGTCCCAAGTCCTTCATATCAAATTCTTTAGCAAGGTCTTTCTTACACTAATCTATGAGGTGATCTTCTCCTGTGATTAACAAATCATCAACATATAAAATCAATATCAACATATCACCTTTGTTTTGCTTATAGTAGAGGTTAGGATCTGCATCATTCTTGGAGAAACCTAGTTTTGAGAGATAAGTATCAATTCTTTCATACCAAGCCCTGGGAGCCTGTTTAAGCCCATAGAGAGTTTTCTTGAGTCTACACACATGAGACTCTGTATCATGAATCTCAAACCCTTCAAGTTGCTCTAGGTATACTTCTTCTGAGATCTCACCATTAAGGAATGTTTTCTTAACATCCATCTGATGAACTTTCCATCCCTTTGATGTTGCAATGGCTAAGACCGCTCTTACTGAGGTGTATCTGGCTACAGGTGCAAATGTTTCCTCATAATCAATTCCTTCCTTTTGAGAGAACCCTCTGGCTACAAATCTAGCCTTGTGTTTCTCAATGCTGCCATCTGCAGCGTGTTTGATTTTGAAGAGCCATTTGGAGGTGACAACAGATTTCCCAGCTGGCTTGGGGACAATCTCCCAAACATCATTTTTCATAATGGATTGGTATTCCTCAGACATGGCATTCTTCCATACTTGATTTTTAAGTGCATCTGATAGATTAGTAGGTTTTTCTTTTGAGAGATCATTCATGAGAGCGACGTAGTTGGCGAGTTTGTTGGGCCTTTTACTTTCTCTAAAGGTTCCTGAAGGAGCAACATACTTTTGAGCTTCTTCTACAGTTTTGGTGGCCCATAGTGGTCTTTTCTTGAGGTTTTCTCTAGGTGGGTTTTGAGTTTCACCTACATTTTCCTCAAGACTCTCCCTCTGAAGCTCAGGAGCAAAGTCTTCCTCTATTCTAGGGGTGGGGATATAGACTTCAAGTTTTATTGAGCTTTGGGCTTTTTTGAAGGCTAAGTCTTCTTCAAAGATTACATCCCTACTTAGTTCAATATTCCTCTGACCGGGAATATAGATTCTGTAGGCCTTGGAGGTTTCACTATATCCTACAAGTATTCCCCTTTTTCCAGAAGGCTCTAATTTTAATCTTTTCTCCTTAGGTACATGAATATAGACAGGACACCCAAATATTCTAAGGTGGCTGATATCTGGCTTTGTTTTAGTAAATACTTCCTCAGGGGTTTTAGCTTCAAGATGGGAGTGAGGACATCTATTTTGTATATATACAGCAGTGCTTGTTGCGTCTGCCCAAAGATTGGTATTTAGATTCTGATCAAGAATCATGGCTTTGGCAGCTTCTACAATTGTCCTATTTTTCCTCTCAGCTACCCCATTTTGTTGAGGGTTATAGGGTATAGTAAGCTCCCTCTTAATCCCAGCATTTTTACAAAAGTCTTTAAACAAATCTGAGGTGTATTCCCTCCCATTGTCAGTTCTTAAGGTTTTGATTTTATTTCCTGAGTAGTTTTCTGTTAGTGATTTAAATTCCTTAAACCTATTAAGGATCTCTTCTGATTCTTTACATTTCAGAAAGTAGATCCAAGTTTTCCTAGAGTAGTTGTCAACAAATATTACATAATACAAAAATCCCCCTAAAGAAGGTACAGACATAGGTCCACATACATCAAAATGCACTAACTCTAGAACTTTGCTTGTTTTCCTAGTACTACTTTGAAAAACACCTTTAGCATTTTTACCTAGTGCACATCCCTTGCATGCCCTTGAATGATATTGCTTTAACTTAGGTAGGCCTGTGACAAAGTTTCCCATTGATGATAAAGCTCTAAAATTCAGGTGACCTAGTCTTCTATGCCAAACTTCATTAGCATTTGTAGTTTCATGGATTAGAGCTAGGTTGAGCTCTGTGCACAGCTCATATAAGTAGCCTTGTCTTTGACCAATGGTTTTAGCTTTCTTGATAGATGAATTCTTTGGCCAAGCCAACACCTTGTTGTCCATGAAGGTCACTTTGTACCCATTATCCTCTAGTGCTGATATGGAGACTAGGTTTCTCTTGATGCCTGGGACATATAGTACTCCTTTAAGTTGTAATGATACGCCTGACTTTAGTTTGATGGTGCAGGTTCCAACTCCTCTAACTGGATGTGTGGAATCATCTCCGATAGTCACTTCCTCATCATTCTCCTCTATCATGGAGTCTAGCACTTCTCTAAACCTTGTAATGTGTCTGGATGAGCCACTATCGATCACCCAGGAGTTAACCTTGTTTGATGCTTGGTTTGTAAGTGCTGAGTAGAGTACATACTTCTCGAAGTCATCTTCCCTTTTAGATTTTCCTGCTTTGGCAAATGTGGCTTGTTGTTTGGCTCTTTCTGGACATTTGGCAACATAGTGCCCAAATTTGTCACATTTGTAACATTGAATCTGTGAAAGATCCTTCTTGAAGATGTTCTTGCCATGACTACCGTTCCTCTTCCTAAATTGTTTTTGCTTGCTTTTCTTGTTGGAGTTTGTATTTAGGACTTGAAGACTTGAAGATCTTCATCTATATTCTTTTGTTTGATCCCTTTCTTATTTAACCTTGATTCTTCTTGGAGACAGTCTGCCTTTAGCCTATCAAACTTAGGAAATTCATCCCTTGCACTGATGCCTTGGACGAATGTTTCCCATATACTAGTAAACCCATCTAGAGCAATGAGTGTTAATTCTTTGCTTTGGATCTCATATCCAAGGGTTGCTAGTTCATCCCTTAGGGCTGATATCTGCATGAAGTAGGCATTGACTGACTCCCCTTTGATCATAGCAATATGATTTATCTATCTCTTTAAAGCCAAGGTTCTACTAGCATTGGATATCTCAAATGCATCTTCAAATGCTTTGAACATGTTGTAGGCCGTTGCATGTTTCCTTATGATGGGCATGATATTATTTCTCACCCCATCAACTAAGATTTTGATGGCCTTTTCATTTCCCTCTATCCAAGTTGTTTTGTCACGTTCAGTCTCAGGTTCTACAGTTTCAGTTTTTACAAATGATTCGACTTTATTTTCTTTTAGAATCATCTGAATTCTGAACTTCCATGCTGAGAAGTCATCACCTCCTCCGAGTCTATCTTCGAATCTGATAGCGCTAGCCATTAGAAGAAATGTGATGTTGAATATATGCTTGTCTTGAATTTTCCACAAAATTGAATAGCCTCAGGTTCGATTTAACTTAGCTCTGATACCATGTAAATGTTATTCAATTTTCAATTTAAGATGCAAGTTATATTCAAGGTTATCTTTTCTTTCTTATATGTATTATTTCTTAATACAATGAATCTGATTATTGTCTGGTATATTGCAGATGGAGAAAGAACATTTATCAATTTCGATGATCTTCCTTCATTTCATCGATTGATATATATATGCAAACATAGGCGATCAAGCAATACCTTGACCGATCATGACCGATCAAGATATTACTTGATCGTGCCTCTTCAAACTGATAATCGGTGTGTATTCATTTAATCATTGAACCCGATACTTAATCAGTGGGTAAGTATTTACCGTCAAACCCGATACCAATCGGTGTGAGAGCATTTGACATTAAGACCTATACCAATCGGTGTGTTTAGCATTAACAATACGCACGATACCAATCGGTGTGTTTAGCATTAACAATACGCACGATACCAATCAGTGTGTTAGACCCGATACCAATCGGTGTCCTGTGCACTATGTTTAGTAACTGATGTTAATCGGTGTTAGTTAAGAACCCGGTTTTTCATGCAAGATTATATTTATGAATCGAAGGATACGATTATAGTTAGATCGTGTATCATGTTCATAATATATAATAGCTGAATCATGATCATAATCTAATGTGTATATAAGATAACTGGAGTCTTTTCATAGTCTATCGATGAGATAGATGATTGAATGAGAGACTTCGTTTATCTCTCATTCAATCATTTATCTTACCGAGGCTATCATGTATTAACAGTATCTCCGCTCAAACTTTTGGTGAATGGATGATTTCCATTTCACCGTGCAAAGTTAGTCTGAGCCCATCCTCTGTGCATCCCAATATCTCGATCATAAGCACAACCCATTGAAGATTGCACCGGCTTTGTGTAGTTGTCCTTAGTGTGGCGAAGCAAAGTTTGGTTTCCCGAGAGCACCCAATTGATACCATCTCCAGAGTTCGTAGGATTAGATTAGCCTTCTCAAACCCTATCTCTTTTCTCCTTTTTGAAAGTCTAAATCCCAAAAAATCCCCAAAAATTAAAGAGCCTAAAATTGCTAAATCCGTTTAAGTCCAGCAGTTCAATAAACAGTTGTCAACGTAAGTCCCCCTTGAGATTTTCAGCATACACTACCCAAAAAGCTATTTCACTAAAGTCGCTTGTTCGCACATAAAGACCTTGGAATCAGTAGTGATTTTTCAAGAGAGGATAGAATACCTTCGGGTATCTTATTCTAATGTTTGGTAGATGATAAAACAAACACCAATAGGACTATGGAAATTTAATATCTTTAATCTTTGAATATTTTTATAATTCCAACTTCTCATGCATATGCACACACATTAAAAAAAAAAAAGAGTCACTTATGCCTCATCAAGACGAACACTGAACTATCTAGACTACAAAGAATCTTGTTTTACTAGAATTGTTTATCTTGCCACAAACAACTGCAAAATGAGAATCCATAAAATTTATGCTAGTTTTTGTATTGATATTGTTGCAAGATTATGTTAGAGGGCTATGGAGAGGATTGATACTTTGTTTCGCTCTTCATGCCGCTACTTGGAAGAGATATTATATTAACTAATCTCGCATTGTGAGATTTTGCCAAGATCTAGAGGCAATGGAAAGCACAAATAAGAGAGAACAAAATAGATGATAGAAATAAACTGTATTCTATCAAGAAAATACTGATCAACTGGATCATTACGCGTTGTTCAATGTAGATGAGCCTGCTTATATAGGCAAGGCTATATGGATATGTGAGCACACAAACATGACATGTGGCTCAATAAGAAACAAGGGTAGGTAGGAAATAGGTGTGGTAGGTAGGAGAAACAATAAAATATTCCACATGAGGTGGATCACCCACCGAAGGTGGAATTATCACTCCACAATAAGTGGATATGATAGAGTAGTAACAAGATCAACACCATAAAAGGTGGAAATTCTCCTACACACACTATCCCAATGTGGCACAAACACCCAAGTGTCTTATACCCAAACTACTATGAAATGTGTTTCCTAAGTAAACTTAAGTAAGGTGTAATAATATCTAACATGAATAATTATTTACACCAACACCCCCCCTTAAGTGCAACTTAGGGGAATGCACTTAAGTCTAAAATGCAACTAAGCAATGCAAGATGGATCCCGGCTACGAGGCCATGTTAGGTATTGTTGTGACGTATCCACACATCGCCCCATTGCAAATGGGGACCTCTACTTTTTTGCTTTCTGGGGTTTGTTTCTAGGTCTTTTAGGGTTTTGTCTATTAGCCTTTGCATGCTGAGTGTTGCCAGAGGGATCACTAAGAGAGCAGGCTCTGTTTTAGCTAACGGTGAGTTAGTGGATGCTCCGGGTTAGGGTCATCTTTGAAAGTCTTCCTTAGGACAAAGTTTTGCTCTTGTTGCTAATTGTGTCTTGTTGGAGTTTCAGGAGGTCAATAAATCTTGGTGAGTGAATATAATCTTTGAAGGTCTGAGTTAGGTCAAATTGGTGAGTGATAAAGTTTGGAATGTTGACCTGATCTTCAAATGTCCTGAAATTTGGCTAAGTCTGGAATGTCATCCTGATCCTGAAATTTGACTAAGTCCAAAAAATTGAAGAATCCTCCAAAAACTAGATTTTGCATTATAACTCCTGGAGGTCCGAAACGACTCTCAAACATCCTGATAGTATATATGGAATATAACTTAAAGTATAAAATGTCACTTATACTTAAATGTTATATTCCATATATGAATCCTGACAGGAGAGAACAAAATGTTAAATTTCGCTCCTGACCCTTCCAAAGGGTCCAAAGTGAATTTCAATTTCACTCCTGATCCTTCCAAAGGGTCCAGAGTGAAATTCTCCATAAGACATTCTACTTTGACCCAAACTTAGAACTAACTCATTCCCAGGCATTATTGAGGGAAAAACACTTGTTAGGATGAAGAAATGTGAGAAATGAAGTCAAGATTTGAGCCTAAATGTGAATTTCGCTCCTGACCCTTCCAAAGGGTCCAAAGCGAAATTCTCCCTAGACACCTTTTTTCCAAAGTTACCCCGAGTTTCCGGGATGGGGATGGCAGGGGACGGTGGGACGCGTTTCCAGGACGGCAAATTTTTTTGCCAAATTTGGGGACGGCGGGGGACGGCAAAGGGGACGGCTATATAAAATATAGGAAAAATTTAAAATATATAGGAAAATTTCAAAATTCTAAATGTTCATATGAAAACATGGATAAAGCATGCATACATACATTATATTCATATGAAAACAATAAAACATGGATATAGCATGTGTATGATACTATGAAAAGTTGAAAACATTTTAGAATGTAAATTCTGAACATACAACATTGTTAATACTCAATAGACAATATGCAATTATGCATTCATAAATCAGAATTTCAATTCATTCACATTGTCAATATGCATATCAATAGACTCGGAGGTTAAATTTTCCCTACTTCTATCGACGCAGTTTCCCCCCATATTTTTCAACGGGGGTTTGGGAGCAGCGCCCCCAAGGTGGGGTCAAGGGGCATCGCCCCTTGCGCGCTCCCTATCGCGATATAGGGTGGGGTCGAGGGGCAGCACCCCGCGAGGCCAAAAAAACTTATTCTTTAATAAAGGCATTGGGTGTTATTTTTCTATTGACTCACCGAGTTTGGCGATTTTCTAATCTCTGTGTCAAAATGCCCAAAGGCTACACTGCTGCCATATAGTTTCATTGTCAAAATTATGAATTAAATTGATAAATTTAAAATTTAATTAATGTTATCTTTTAATTTTTTTTATTTTTAATAACAATTTGAATTAATAAGGGGCCTATATTAAAAAATTTAACTAAAAAATTGAAAATACAACTTTTTTCATTTTTTTAGTATTTTTTAAGGGCCTTAGATATGGGGGACGTCTGGCCGTCTCCGGGACGGATTGGGGACATCCCAACCGTCCCCGGGACATACGGACGTCCCCCAAAGCTAGGGCAAGCGTCCCCCCGTTTCAGGGACATCCCCTCAAAATACAAGGCAATTTGGGGACGGGGGAAACGTCCCTTGGCCATCCCCAAGTCCCCAAAACGTCACCGGGACGGGGACAGGGGTTTTCAGGTCGGGGACGCGTCCCCAGGTAACTCTGCTTTTTTCTTCTTTGTTTGCACACAAACCTAGTTCCTTGGGCGTAGTTGGAAGGAGAATGATGTGTCTTTGCCTTTTGAGCTGATAGAATGTGAAAGAATGGAGGATTTTTGACCAAAACAAGAATTTCGCTCCTGACCCTTCCAAAGGGTCCAGAGCGAAATTCATTTTTTCTCCATTTTGCTCTTTAACTTGACCAAGATTGGAGCTTCGAAGGCATGGTTTGGAAGACTTGGATGCATATTTTCCTTGGAGAGGAGGTTTGATGCGATGAAATGGTGAAAATCAACCTAGAATGGAAATTTCGCTCCTGGCCCTTCTAAAGGATCTAGAGCGAAATTCCCTATAGGTCCTATCCTTGGCCTAGGTCCAGAGTGAAATCCTCATTTGACCCCCTATTTTGCCTAAGGCATTGAAAGGCGAAGTTTTCAAGCTAATTTGGTGGTAAGTGGACTTGATGGTGGTGAGAAGAAGTTGGTTAAATCAAGTTTGAAGTGAGTTGAGGAAAGGGGTATGAAATCAACCCAAATCTTGAATTTCGCTCTTGACCCTTCCAAAGGGTCCAGAGCAAAATTCCTAAAAGACACCTTTTCTTCCTTGTTTGCACTAAAAGTCTCATTCCTTGGACATGGTGGGGGTAAATTGGTCATGTTCTTGCCTAAGGAAGTGATTGAAAGTATTGAAAAGTGAGGGTTTTGTCCAAGAATGGAAATTTCGCTCCTGACCCTTCCAAAGGGTCCAGAGCGAAATTACCCATAAACCTCATTTTCTTCCTTGTTTAGACCAACATTCCAGTTCCTTGGACATATTTGGAAGTGGATTAACATGTCTTTGACTTTTGAAGTGATGGGATGTAAAAATGTGAAGGATTTTGTCCTAAAACAAGATTTTCGTTTCGCTCCTGACCCTTCCAAAGGGTCCAGAGCGAAATTCTTGGAAACTCATATTTTCTTCTTGGAGATGGTCAAATTCTTGAGTTTTGTGGCATGGTTGGAAAGACTTTGATGTGTTCTTGCCTTTGAAAATTGGATTGAGGCGATGGAGTAGTCAGATTCAACCCAAAGTAGGAATTTCACTCCTGACCCTTCCAAAGGGTCTAGAGAGAAAATCCTTATAACTCTCATTTGCTTCCTTGTTTTGGCTAGACGTTGGCATTTTGGAGGGTGAATTGGTATATTCTTGCCTTCACAGGTAGTTGGACGCTTTGAAAGATGAAGATTTTGCCTAAATCATGAATTTCGCTCCTAACCCTTCCAAAGGGTCCAAAGCGAAATTCTTTATTAACCTCATTTGCTTTTATGCTTGGGCTTCAAACCTTGTTCCTTGGGTGAAGAGTGATGGAATTTTACCTTGCAAATAAGATTGGGATTGAAAAGATGAAGAGTCAAGTCTAGAATGAGAAATTCGCTCCTGACCCTTCCAAAGGGTCCAAAGCGAAATTTCGCAAAACCACTCTTTTCCCTCAATTTTATGCCAAGTCTAGGGTGGTTCAAGGTGAATTAGGATTGGAAGTGTCCTTAGGTGGGACTTGACTTGCTAGTGATTATCAAATTTGAAGGAATTGAGCCAAATCATGAATTTTGCTCCTGACCCTTCCAAAGGGTCCAGAGCGAAATTCTTAAAATCACCTATTTTCCCTTCAAAGCAAGTCAAGTCTTTGATTTTTATGGCTTGGATGGATGTGAAGTGGCGTGACCTTGCCTTCGAAGATGGATGGAAGTGAGAGGAATGAAAGAATAAGCTCAAAATATGAATTTCGCTCCTGACCCTTCCAAAGGGTCCAAAGCGAAATTCCTTAAAACTACCTTTTCCTTTCATTTTTATGCCAAGCTAAAGCCTAGACCAAGGTGGGAGAAGTTGGGAGATGCCTCTAGGATTGCCCTTGAATGGATTGTCGCCTCCAGAAATGAAGATTTTAAGCTTGGGCAAGGATTTCGCTCCTGACCCTTCCAAAGGGTCCAGGGCGAAATCCTAAATAGGTCCTGTCCCTGGCCATGGTTTTGGCGAAATTCTCCTTATTAGCCATTTTTTAGGCCAAGTAAGTGTTGTCAAGTTGAGAGAAGGATTCAAATGGAGAATCAAGTAATAACAAAGTGGAAGAAATGGAGTTGAGTGAGGGAAAACAAGCAAAGAGAGAAATTCGCTCCTGAACCTTCCAAAGGGTCCAGAGCGAAATTCTCCAAATCAACCATTTTCTCCTTGAGTGAAGCCAAAACATTGATTCCTATGGCATGGTTGAAGGTGGAGTGAGGTATTCTTGCCTTGTTAGGTGAATTGAAGTGAAGGAAGTCAAGAAATAAGTCTAAAGCTTGAATTTCGCTCCTGACCCTTCCAAAGGGTCCAGAGCGAAATTCTTAATTTCACCTAACTTGCCCATAACCAAGGTCAGGACATGGATCCCTAGGCTTTGGAGAAGAGAAAACTAAGCATATGCTTGCCTTGGAGGAATTTTGGAGTAAAGGTGTGATATAATTGTCCTGGAATGCAAATTTCGCTTTTGACTCTTCCAAAGGGTCCAGGGCGAAATCCCTTATAGGTCCTATCCTTGGCCAGGGTCCAGAGCGAAATCTTATGGGGCCTGTCCCTGGGAAGGATCTCAAGCAAACTTCATTTTGATAACTCTTGTTGATGTTTTAAGGTAGAAAATGCTATGTTGAATGAATTTATTATGTGTCCTTAATCATCCTTGGTTTATTTTGCAGATGGAAGAAGACCAGGCCAGGGCATGGACGACCACTTCCAGTCCATCATCATCAAGGACGTTCCACAGGCAAAAGGGGAAGACTCAAGGTGCTTTGAGGCATTGGATGACTAGGAGTGTTCAAGGAGTTCAAGTTAGCCTCAAAACCTCATTCTACCACAAGATAACAAAGAAAGGCTTTGCCAGCACTTCAAGGCAAGGTGTACTTCCGGAGAAGGACAACTTGATAGTCAGGAAACCTCATCAGACACATGGGAGTCAAAGAAAGGCACACCGTTCTGTTGTGACGTATTCACACATCACCCCATTATAAATGGGGACCCCTACTTTTTGCTTTCTAGGGTTTGCTTTCTTGGTCCTTTAGGGTTTTGTCTGTTAGCCTTTGCATGATGAGTGTTGTCAAGGGGATCGCTAGATAGCAGGCTCTGCTTGAGCTAGGATGAGTCAGTAGATGCTCCAAGTTAGGGTTTCTTTCAAGGTCTTCCTTAGGCTTAGTTTTGCTAGTGGTGTCCTGTTTGAGTTTGAGGAAGTCAGTGAGTGGTTGAGCAAATTTGGCTAAGACATGGAAGGAATGAATCAAAGATCAAGACTAAGGCAAAGTCAAGTGGAAAAGGAGGTGAATTAAGCCCAAAATGAGGATGTCGCTCCTGACCCTTCCAAAGGGTCCAGGGCGAATTTCTCTACAAGACACTCCACCTTGACCTGGGCTCTGAGCTACTCCTTTCCTAGGTTTGAATGAAGGAAAAGGCATTTCTTTGAATGAAGAAATGTGAAAGCAAAGCCAAGACTTGAGCTCAAAGAGGAATTTCGCTCCTGACCCTTCCAAAGGGTCCAGAGCGAAATTCATGTAAAACCCTATTTTTCACCAAATTCTTGGGCTAGATGTTGACCTAAGGGGTAGATTTGCATGATCAAGACGGAAGGAAGCCTGGCTAAGTGTGTCCAAGGCATGAAAAGGAGGAAGCAAGTGAAAGATTTAGAATTTCGCTCCTGACCCTTCCAAAGGGTCCAGAGCGAAATTCCTAAAATCCATCTTTTCCTCTCAATTTTGTGTCTAACCAAGTGTAGATTGAGATCAAAGAAGTCCTTAGGCATGGCTCTGAGTTGCTTATGATCACCAAAAGTGAAGGAATTGAGCTAAAATTAGAATTTCGCTCCTGACACTTCCAAAGGGTCCAGAGCGAAATTCTTAGAAGACCCCTTTTTTCTTCCTTGTTGGCACTGAAAGTCTTGTTCTGTGGGCATATTTGGAAAGGAAATAACATGTCTTTGCCTTTTGAGGTGATAGAATGCGAAAGAATGAAGGATTTTTGACCAAAACATGATTTTCGCTCCTGACCCTTCCAAAGGGTCCAGAGCGAAATTCATTTTTCTCCACTTTGCTCTTGATGTGATCAAGTTTTTTTGACTTTGGGGGCATAAATGAAAGAGTTTGATGCATGTTTGCCTTAGGGAGTAGGTTTTAGACCTTGGGAGAATGAAAATCTTCCTTTTTGCCTTCCTTTGGCCTTAAAGCCTAGTTTTACCTTGCCTAGACCCAGTTGGATGGAGGTTTGTTTTGATTGCAATGAAAGGAAGTTGAATTGACCAAGTTTGTATGAGAATGAGTTGAAAGGAAGATGAAAATCAACCTGGGAAGTGATTTTCGCTCCTGACCCTTCCAAAGGGTCCAAAGCGAAAATCCTTGGAGACCTCAATTTCTTCCTTGTCTAAGCCAAGTTCTTAGTTTCTAAGGCATGTTTGGAGGTGTTTTTGAATGTTCTAGCCTTAGGAAGTGAGTAAAGGTGGAAAAAATGAAGGATTTGGCTTGAAAGGTGAATTTCGCTCCTGCCCCTTCCAAAGGGTCCAGAGCGAAATTCTTGAAAACACTCATTTCTCCCTTAAGCAAAGTCAGGATCTTGGTGGAGACGCAAGAGGAAGGATCTATGTTTGCCTCCCAAAGAGGATTGGAGTTGGAAAAGTCAAGAATCAAGCTCAAAACATGATTTTCACTCCTGACCCTTCCAAAGGGTCCAGAGCGAAAATCCTTGTAGCTCTTATTTTCTTCCATGTTTTGGCTAGGCGTTGGCATGATGGAGGATGAATTGGTGTGTTCTTGCCTTGAAAGGGAGTTAGACGTTTTGAAAGATGAGGATTTTGCCCAAAAGGTGAATTTCACTCCCGACCCTTCCAAAGGGTCCAGAGCGAAATTCATTATATACTTCATTTGCTCCCTTGTTTGGGCTTGAAACCTTGCTCCTTAGGTGAAGAATGATCTATGTTTGCTCCCAAAATAAGATTGAAAGTTTGAAAATTGAAAAAACAAGCCCAAATAGTAATTTTCGCTCCTGACCCTTCCAGAGGGTCCAGAGCGAAAATCTGCCTAGACCTCATTCCCTTCCTTGTTTGACCAAATTTTAATATCCAAGGCATGATGAGAGGAAGAATGGACATGTTTTTTGCCTTTGAAATTGTTTGAAGCGTTGTAGAGTGAGGATTGTAGCCTAGAGGGTGAATTTTGCTCCTGACCCTTCCAAAGGGTCTAGAGCGAAATTCCTTGCAACCCTATTTTTTTTAACCTTGCTTGGGCTTAAAACCTTGTTCCTTGGGTGAAGAGGGATGAAATTTTGCCTTGCAATGAAGATTGGGATTGAAAGGATGAAGAATCAAGTCTAGAAAGGGAAATTCGCTCCTGACCCTTCCAAAGGGTCCAGGGCGAAATTTCACAAAACCACCTTTTTTCCCAATTTTATGCTAAGTCAGATGTGGGCTAGAGTATTGTCAAGTTGGGAGATGTTTTGAGGCATGACTTTGACTTATTGGTGATCATCAAGCTTGAAGGAATCGAGCCAAATCAAGAATTTCGCTCCTGACCCTTCTAGAGGGTCCAGAGCGAAATTCTTATAATCACCTATTTTCCCTTCAAAATAAGTTAAATCCTTGGCTTTCATGGCATACATAGAAGGGAGGTGGCTTGACCTTGCCTTTGAAGGAGAATTAAAGTTGAAAAGATGGAGGAATAAGCCCAAATCATGAATTTCGCTCCTGACCCTTCCAAAGGGTCCAGAGCAAAATTCTTCAAAGCACCTATTTTCTCCTTGGATGAGGTCAAAACTTTGGTTCCTATGGCGTATATGGAAGTGGAGTGATGTATTTTTGCTTTAGATTGGAGTTCAAGAAATGAAATGTCAAGCCTAGAGTGTGAAATTCGCTCCTGACCCTTCCAAAGGGTCCAGAGCGAACAAAACCACCTTTTTTCCCAATATTGTGCCAAGCCTAGTGCAGACTAAGGCGAATTGTGATGGGAGAGGTCCTTAGGAATGACTTCAAATTGCCAATGATTATCAAGTTTGAAGGAATTGAGCCAAATAGTGAATTTCACTCCTAACCCTTCCAGAGGGTCCAAAGCGAAATTCCTAATATCACCCACTTTCCTGGCAAGGCGAGTCAAACTTTGTGTTTTTATAGCTTAGATGAGTGAGGAGAAGTGTTTTCTTGACCCTTTGAAGATGATTCAAGTTGAAAGGATGGAGGAAGAAGACTAAAAAGTAATTTTCGCTCCTGACCCTTCCAAAGGGTCTAGAGCGAAAATCCTAAAACCCATCCCATCCTCCAAAATTTGTGCCAAGCCATGCCTAGACCAAGGTGAGGGATGCCCTTGAGATTGCCCTTGAATTGATTGTTGTCTCCAAAAATGATGATTTTGGGCTAGAGAAAGAAATTCGCTCCTGACACTTCCAAAGGGTCCAGGGCGAAATTCATTATAGGTCGTCCCTGGCCATGATTTCTAGCAAAATTCTCTTTTCTAGTCATTTTGAGGTCAAACAAAATGTTGCAAGCATGGGAGAGCGATCCAAGGATGAGATTCCAAGTATAGAAAGTGAAAAAGATGGGCCTTGGTGAAGGAAAACAAGCAAAGAGAGAAATTCGCTCCTGAACCTTCCAAAGGGTCCAGGGCAAAATTCTCCAAATCAACCATTTTCCCCTTGAGTGAAGCTACAACTTTGATACCTATGGCATGGTTGAAGGTGGAGTGAGGTATTCTTGCCTTGAAGGGTGAATTGAGGTAAAGGAAGTGTAAGATCAAGCCTAAAACTTGAATTTCGCTCCTGACCCTTCCAAAGGGTCCAGGGCGAAATTCTTAAAACCTCTCTTTTGCCCCAAATTTACATCAAACTTGGTATTGGTTGAGAATATAGGGATCCTTAGGCATGCATCTAAGCAAGCGTAGTTGCAAAGTGAGGTCTAAATGAGCCAGGAATGCAAAATTCGCTCCTGACCCTTCCAAAGGGTCCAAAGCGAAATTCTTATAGGGCCTGTCCCTGGGGAGAATCTTGAGCAAGCTTCAGTTTTATATCTTCTTGTTGATGATTTAAGGTAGAAAATGCTATGTTGAAATGAATTCGTTATATGACCTTAATCATCTTTTGGTTTGTCTTGCAGATGAAAGAAGACCAGGCCAGGACAAGGACGACCTTCTCCAGTCGAGCATCATCAAGGGTGACCTTTTCCAGTCCAGCATCATCAAGGACGGCCAATTCGCCAGCTACCTCCAGAACCTTCACTTTGCCACACTAAAGAACCACAAGATGACAATGAAGGGCGTTACCAGCATTTCAAGGAAAGGTACACCACCCATCCATCACGTCAAGGACAGAGGAGAATCAAACAAGGTCAGTGCAAGGGTCTGTTGAAGAAGCAGATAGTTTCAGAAGAGTTAATTAAAGTTAGCTTCTCAGCATCATCAAATTGAACACCTACCAAATTACAAGTGTCAGACAAGGTGGCATCCCAGTCATCACTCCTCCAGTCGGATTGGTCCACCTCAGCGTGTCCAGATTCAATGTACCTGACTCATCAAAGATGACACTAACTTCGATGTACCTACCCCGGTTATCCATTGGTTGAATATTCCGGAGAAGACGTGTCCAAATAATGCAATTATTTCATTGGCCAGAATTGAGTTTGTTGTAATAAACCCTAATTAGGGTTTTCATTGTAAAATCTCGGCCATTGATCTCAAAATGATCTGAGCCATTGAATTGTATTGAGAGTATTATAAAAGGCTCAAGCTCTTCATTTTGTAGAGGTTAATAGTTGGTTAATAGTTAGTTCATAGAGGTTAGAATAGCTAAGGATCAATAGTGAATAGTATAGAAATTAGAGTAAAGTAGGAAGAGAAGGCAAGAAATTGTTGCCTTGATTGTAAATGAACCCCCTTTTCATTGAAGATATGGTGAAATGTGTCGTTTCTTTGCAATACGCATGGTCTCTTGTTGAATCTTCATTGTAGATGATAAATGATTAGATTGAATGAAAGAATTTATTGAATGTACTCGCGTGGAATCTACCTAGTCCAAACCACTAGCCTTTTGCTGACTGTAAGAGCGCCTTGCGTGGTCAACTAGCATAGAACGAGCTTAATCTCGAATCATAACACCTCTGTTGTTCATGCATTATCTTGAATGGTGATCAGTATCTTATGGTGTACGATTTGGATATATTTGAAGCATCCCTTAGAAGATCGCACTGAGTTGGTGAATTGTTCAACCTGATGGTGAGACCCAGCCCAGTAGGATTCCACCTAGTCATTCATCCATCTTCTCGCATTCTAGGTCTTAGAGTAGACTTCTTGAACCCTGTATCTTTTGCCATTTGTTTGTCTTCCAGTTAGTAAATAGGACTTGTGATTCCAGCAAATCAAACGTTCAGGTCATCGAATGTAAGTCCCCTTGTGATTCCAGCAAAATCACATCGTACCGCATAGAGCTTGTCCACGAGTAGAGATCCTACATAACAGAACCATGAAGCTTCTCCGATTGATCCTTCTGCGATATCTTCAGCATTCGAGAGTTTTATTCAAGAGAGGATAAGGTACCTTTGGGTATTTTATTCTGTGTTTGGTCGTGTACAAAAGACACGTCAACACGTTCATCAAGCACATTAAAGACAGAGGAGGATCAACCAAGGTCAATGCAAGGGTACGTTGAAGAAGCAGATAGTTTCACAAGAGTTAATCAAAGTTAACTTTTCAGCATCATCAAATTGAATATTAAAAGAGGAACGAGCAAGTACTAGACAAGGTGGCATCCCAATCATCATTCCTCCAGTCAGATTGGTCCACCTCAACATGAACAGATTCAATGTACCTAATTTACTTTGATGTACCTACCCCTGCTTCCTATTGGTCCTCACCCTTGGAATGTAATTTTCTAATTGGCTAAGGAAGTTTGTTGTAACAAACCCTAATTAGGGTTTCTATCTTGTAATCCTAGCCATTGATTCTAAGTCAATCAAAGCCGTCTGTTTGTAAAGGGTTCTCTATATAAAGCCCTGGCTCCTCATTTGTAAAGGTTAATAGTGGGTTAATAGATAATAGTCAGAGATTGATTAATACAGAAAAATTGTTGCCTTGATTGTAAATGAACCCCCTTTTCATTGAAGATATGGTGAAATGTGTCGTTTCTTTGCAATATGCATGGTCTCTTGTTGAATCTTCATTGTAGATGATAAATGATTAGATTGAATGAAAGAATTTATTGAATGCACTTGCATGGAATCCCCCTAGTCCAAACCACTAGCCTCTTGCTGACTATAAGTGCGCCTTGCGTGGTCAACTGGCATAGAATGAGCTTAATCTCAAGTCGTTACAAGAGGGTCAAAGTGTTCCCTCGCAACAATCAAAGTAGGATCATCTTCATCAAAGAGAAGATGAATATCATCAATGATGTCTCCCAAATCTGCAATGTAGGATTCCACAAACAAACTTGCAATGTCTGTGAAGTACTCATCCCATGAAACTGAAGCTGGAAGACAAAATATATCTTGCTGCACTGAATCACATGAAGGCAAAACTGTTGCACTATCGGCACCATCAGGTTCAATAGGTGATGTGATATCAATAGGAGGAGATGAAACACAAGGCTCAAGAACGGGATCATATGTGAGAATCCCCAAGTTCAAGTACCCAAAGTTCTCAAAATCTGAAGCATCACAAGAAGTGTGAGCATCATATGTAGAATCATCATATGTGAAATCATCATCATCAACAAAATCTGAAAAGGAGTATAACCGAGATGCATGATCAACCACCCCAGTCGCAATGATAGCTCTAGTCTCCAAGTCTCTAATGAAAACTAACTCAGGTGTGAACTCCACAATTCTCTTAGTTGCGACATGAGTGATTTGATAGATGGACAGGAGATTGTTTGTCAAATGGGGTACACACAACACATTATTGAAGGAGTTATCCCCAATGGCAATAGATCTTTTCCTAATCACATCCATGTATGTATGATTGCCCATCAAAATCTGCAGCATGGTGCAAGGCTCAAATGAAGAGAACATAGACTGTGAAGATGCCATATGATGAGAAGCCCCTGAATCTAGAAGCCATCTCCCTGAATCATGACTTGTAGTAGCACAAAGAGTTTTTCTTTTTCTTGTCCCAAAAGAGTGAGTCTTCCCACTTGTAGAAGCCATGAATGCTTGTCCTTCTCCTTTTGAATGTGAGGAAGTGGAAGTTGACGAATCATCCTTCTTGTAGACATTAGGCAAATCAATGTTACGCTTTTTGAGGATATTTGTGAGCTCATCAATCTTCTTAGAATGGCAACGGTGCTCCTCATGACCAAACTTTTTACAATATGCACAAGTAGGTCTCTCTCTCTTTGGTGAATTGTCCCTCTTGCAAGAGGATGAATCTCCTTGTTGTGGAGAATGAGATGCTTTGTTCTTAAGCTTTGATTGTCATTTCTTCTTGTTTGAGTTGTCCTTTCCTTGATTTCTTGTGTTCCCTTGATTTGTTGCCACTAATGCTTGAGACTTAGAAATCTTAAGAATGCCCATGCTTATCAACTTAGTTTGTTCCATCATCAACATTTCAGCAAAAGCATCAAATGTAGGCATTGTGTAGCTTGAACCCATTGTCATCCTATGAGTTTGGAAACTAGAAACAAATGTTGCATATTCTTGTGGAAGCTTGCCCATCAAATTGAAGATCAATTGAGTATCCTTCTTATCAATGCCACAATCCTTGAGTTGTGCCTTCAACTCTTTTGCCTTAGTGACATAATCTTGTATAGTATCAAAGTTCTTGGGATCCAACATGGTGAGATCACTATCAATCTGATATCCCCTAATCTCATCAACTTGACCATACAAGTCTTGAAACTTTTGCCAAGCATCCTTGATTAGAGTACATTTCTCAATATGAAAAATGAGATCCTTTGATACATACTTTCTTAAGGTACCAATTGCCATGATATTTTTAGTGAGCCAATCCAAGTGACCAACAGGATCAGTCTTAGGATCAGCGAGAGCAATTCCATCAATATAATGAGTTAGTCCTTTTTCCATAAGTTTACTCCATGCATCAATTTTCCAAGTAGCATAATTATGAGGAGTTAAGAGAGGAAACTTAGGAGAACCCATAGCAGCAAAAAGGAAAAAACACAAGATAGAGAGAGGCACAATCACACAAGACACCCCCCCCCCCCAAAAAATCATGATTTGGTACTTTATACTTAGTGTGCGTACAATAAGCCACTTGCAGAACAAGGCAAGGTGGACTTTTGATTTGAATTTTACTTCTCAAAATGAGATATAAGAGACATCAACAAATACTGCTAGTGATCTAAACTGAGATCCAAGCAAAATACAAGTACCAAATAGGCCAAAAAATGACCAAATACTGAAAGTACAATTTCTACTCAAAATCACTACAAACAAATGGTAGATTATGAAAGTAGACAAAAAATTATGCACTTTCAAAAAAACGGCACCTGAAAAGGAGTCCAAATGAGCCCGAACGAAGCCTCCAAAGTTGTCAAAATCGGTATTTCACGATTTCAAAAAAAAAATGTATCCGAAAATCAGAAAAATCCTGCACCACTGTATAGATCATGAAATTCTACCCCAAAACAAAAAAAAATTGCTCAAAAAAAGGACGTCGGATGAGTGAGATATCGCTATTTGAAAATTGCCTGCAAAATTATAATTTCTGGAAAATTTCCATCGCAACTTCAAACTTCAAATGCTTCCAGATTTGGCCTCTGAAGTTCGATTTGGATGAAACAAAAGGCAAAACTGACTTTCTTGGACCTCCTCAATCCAATGTTGACCTTAGATTTGACCCATCAAGCTTCAATAATAACCTGCAATAGAAAGCTCCAAAATACACAACCCCAAATAGCATCAAATTTCTCTCAATTGGCAAACCAATGACACTGTAATGGCTCTGATAACATGTGAGATTTTGCCAAGATCTAGAGGCAATGGAAAGCACAAATAAGAGAACAAAATAGATGATAGAAATAAACTGTATTCTATCAAGAAAATACTAATCAACTGGATCATTACGCGTTGTTCAATGTAGATGAGCCTGCTTATATAGGCAAGGCTATATGGATATGTGAGCACACAAACATGACATGTGGCTCAATAAGAAACAAGGGTAGGTAAGAAATAGGTGTGGTAGTGTTGTGACCATTTCACACATCGCCCCATTAAAATGGGGACCCCCTCTTTTTGCTTTTGTTTTGCTTGTTCTTCTCTCTGCTTTTACGGTTTTGAGTGAGTAAGTGAGTTGTCTGGACTAGGGTTAAGCCTTAGGGGTTTCTTTTGGATATTTTCAAGCCGAGTCCAGTCAAATTTTGAAGATTATTATGCATCCTCCCGAGGCTTGCAATTTTGAAATAGGATGAGCCTGTCAGGAAGTCAGGTATGTCTCAGGTTAGGTCCAGTCAGGGTTTTTTTGAGGGCAAATTCAAGCTATGTCTAAGTGCTAGCTTTTTGAGGATGGAATTGTCCATTTTTGTCTGGGTAAATTTTGACCAAATTTTTGAAGGCTTGATAACTGGTTCCCGGCCTTGGAGATGACCTAATTATGCCTTGTGAAATGATTGAAGACCTAAATTGTGGATATTTTGGCTTATAGAGGTGAAATCGCTCCTGTCCCTCTCCCAGGGACCAAGGCGAAAATGTTATTTAGTGCATATTTGTCTCTAACTTCCTTTAATTGTTTTGTGCAGGGTCTCCAGGGGAGATAATTGGACGTGAATTGAAGATTTTGAGGATTTTGAAGGTTTGAAAATAATGAAATTTGAAGGATTAAGACAAATCGCTCCTGTCCTCCACTGAAGGACTAGGGCGAAATGATTTATTTTGGTCATTTTTGGCCTTGATTGGTCAAATTGAAGTATCAAGGGTACAAGGAAGAATGAAATGAGCATAATAGAGTATCCAGACTTAGTTAAAAGCAATGAAAGGTTGAACTTTTTGCCTAGCAAGATGAATTCGCTCCTATCCCTCACCAAGGGACCAGAGCGATTTTCTTTGTACACACCTTCTTGGACCTTTTCTGGATTTGAGCTCCCGTTCATGGATTGTTAAAAGATGATATCTTCCCCAGCAAAGGAAATTTGAGATGAAAAGTGAAAAGATTTGGCCTTGAGGACAAAAGGCGCTCCTGTCCCTCACTGAAGGACCGGAGCTTGAATTCCAAATTTGCATTATCCTTGCAAGATTTAAGTGATTTCGCGATTTGAAGAGGTCAAGGGTAGTATGTTTTGCCCGTTGAATATAACTTGAGTAGGCCACAAAGAAGAGAATCAACCCAAATGGCAATAGGCGCTCCTGTCCCTCTCCAAAGGACCAGAGCGATTTTCTCACAAGACAAATTTCTGGCAAAGGTAAAGCAAGTTTCATGTTTGAGATGAATGAAGGGAGGCATAATCCGTCCATTGAAGATAATTTTGAAAGTTAGCAAAACACAAGTGAGCTCATAATTGCCAAGGCGCTCCTGTCCCTCACTAAGGGACCAAGGCGAAAAACACATTAACAAGCCTTCCTCCCCAAATTGGGACGAATCCAGGTCAAGGCACAAGATTGGAGTGATATTTAAAAATACTTCAAGGAAGAATGGAGTTGCAAGGACCACAAAATTCGATGAAAATGGGCTAGGGCGCTCCTGTCCCTCACCAAGGGACCAGAGCGAAATCTTCAAGTATGCCTAAACACTTAACGTTTGAAATACTATTTCTCGTTTCCAGGACTCAAGATAGAATGGAGAACCATGTTTTATGCCTTGAGGGTAATTGGAGGTTGATATGGTCAAGAATTTGTGCAATAAACTAAAAGGCGCTCCTGTCCTTCACTGAAGGACCAAGGCAATTTTCATAAAATCAACAAATCCCCTCCAGAATCACGCCAAGACAAGGTTGTGCAAAGTGAGAAATATCTTTCGAAAGATGATGAACAAGGAATTGCCCCCAAGAATCGACAATCTTAGGCTCAAATGTAAAAATTGCTCATGTCCTTCACTGGAGGACCAGGGCGAAAACCTTTGGAGAGTCTATTTTGCCTTGAGAAAACGAGTTGAACATACACTGAAGGGACAAATGAAGATCATTGTTTACCTCCGAACTTGAATTTGCAATTTGAAAGACAAAGACCAAGGACAAAGGGTGAGATCGCTCCTGTCCCTCACCAAGGGACCAGGGCGAAAATGCTTTAAGGCAAGCTCCTTCCAAAGATCACACGAATTGAACTCAAAGTTCCCAATAAAAATGCCATTTTGAACGCCAAAGGTGAGGTTTTGAACGTGAAAATAGAGATGCAAGAAATAAAATGCATGGGCGCTCCTGTCCCTCTCCAAGGGACCAGAGCGATGTTATTGATATCCATTGTTTTCCCCAGGCTTGAGCGCTTACTTCAAACAAATCGCATTAAATGCCAAATTCACTAAAACCTTGAAATATTTTAATTAAATTGGCATTTAATAAGGGTGCGTTGGTATTTAATAATTAATTTAAGCCTTGGAAAATCGATTTTTTATTATTATTAAGGCATTCGAAATTAATTATTATTAAATAAAAAATTAAAAAAAAACAAGCGCTTAAGGTATCATTTTAATGTTTTGGGGCAAGTCGACCTCCTCCTTTTATTTATTTTTATTATTTTTTGGCCTATTTTCCAAGTCGGCCTATGGGAAAAGGAAGTGGTGAGCGCCTATATAAGAGAGGTGTGTTGAGCGATTTTAATCCATCATTCAATCATTCATTCAAGTGCGATTTGGAGAAGCAATAAAAGGTGCGAAATCTGGTCTAAGTTGGAGCAAATTTTGTTGAAGGCTAGAGGTGGTGGAGTTGATAAAGGAAGCGCATTTTGAGGACTTCGATCTACCATTTCCCTAGCGAATTTTCCTAATTTTGCATCATTTCTTAGAATTAATCCTCAAGTGGAGGTATGGCGAGATCTTCCTAGTCCAATGTTGAAATTTTGAATTTTGAATTTCAAATTGCGTAGTTAAATTTAGGAAATGATGATTCGAAGATTTATCATGAAGTTTCCTAAATTAAAAGCTTCAATCTTCCTTTCTACTCTATGTGTTTAAATTGCAAGATATATTACTCATTAAGAAATGTTGTGTAGGTGTCACGATGGCGACCCCAAAGGCAGGAGCATCCACTAGTCGTCCAGCTCTCATGAAGGAAGATCAGAGGAATGAGGAATTGGAGACCAAGATCGTGTCAAAATGGAGCAACATTGGAGATAACAACTTGGGAAACATCAATGTGAAGAAGTTTTGAGAGGTCCCTTACATTGGAAAACCATCACCTGTCGCAAAGAGAATAATTGAAAGTGGCATCATCAAGGCGGCCGATTTCCCTCCAGCAGTCCAGTGCCATGAGTTGATGATCGAGTGTGCCCGCCATTATGACCCACAATCAAGGTCAATCGTGTCCAAGGAAGGGAACACTTTGGCTTACCTTTCAGAAGAGGCTATCAGTGAGGCTCTCCATCTGCCAGAACATAAAGATATGATTTACAAAAGCTTGGAAGGAGCTAGGTCCATGTACGAAGATGATCCAGACACTTGCTTGGGCATCATCAATAAGAATTGGTTACTCAAAAGTCGTCCTCGCCTGAGCAAGATTCCCAACACACCACATAGGATCGACTTGCAGGAGGAATACAGAGATTTGATAACTTTGCTCAATCGAGTTACAGGGGCTCCTCAAGCCTTCTATTTTGAGAAGTGGATGTTCTACTTCATCCAAGTGATAGTTCAAGGGAAAGGAACAATTCATTGGGCTAGAATTATTAGCCATTGCTTGGACGTGCAGTTGAGAAGATTGAAGGCTACTAAGTCATTCCACATGAGCTCGTACATCATATATGCCTTGATCAGGAGTTTTGAATATGCAGGACTACCTCACAGAGGAGTGATCGGAAGAGGACCAAGGGAAGTGAGAGTTTGTGACTCTTATGTTCATTTGCATCATCCACCGGGAAGTAACTACAAGTTAGTTAATGATACCTTCACGATGAACATCACCAGGATGTTGCAAGGTGGGATTCACAATGGGATATCTCAAGATGCACAAGAGCTTGTAAAGAGGTATGGTGCTTGGTTTATCCAATTCCAGAAGTTTACATATATTAGAGTTCATGGGTGTCCTTCACCTCCATATATGTTGCCAAGATATCCGACAGACAGGATAGTGTTACTGGAGGTGACTCGACAGTTGGCGGCTTATGCGAAGGCATTCAGACACAGGCATGGAAATGGAATTCCGGTGCCTATCATACTAGGGAATTCAGTTGAGGTATGTCCTAATGCTTTAGCCTTGGATGATGCAGAGAAAGAGTTGGCCTTATATTCATTTTCATTCTTTGCCTTGAGAGAGAATTTTGATCCTTATGGATATATAGAAGAGACAGTCGGTAGAAAGTACAAGCATGAATTTCAGATAGAGGACTTTTGGATGAATCTCTCAAGTGATCTAGAAGTAAAAAGAAAGATGCATTCCAGATTGCCTTTAGATCTCATCAGGAAATGCAAAGTTTACAAAGTGGCCGATCAAGCCCAAGACAGTGGCAAACATCTCCAATCATCTTATGACTGAGAGGACAAAGCAGTGAAGATAGATTGGAACGAGCCTGAGATTGTGGATTTAAAAACTTTGATGGCTCTGGTTTTGTCATGTACTCGCAGATGGGTGGATATACAACATCAAAAGTTGAGAGAACAGAACACACCGATGACTTTTACTTTGGAGGAAAGGCCAGGGGAAGAAGGAGAAAGCACAAGTGAAGGCAATCCTCATCCTAGGAGCACAAGTGAAGACAATCCTCACCCTAGATGCGTAAGTGAAGGCAATCCTCATCCTAGAAGCGCGAAGAGGAAAGAAAGACCTGAGAAAAGGGAACCCTCCAAGAAGAAGCAAGAGGCCCATCGAGATCACTCATCTAGTACATCTTCCCGACATGAAAAAAGGACAAGAGAAGAGGACACTTGAAGTTGAGGAATCTATGGAATCAATGGTCCAGAATGATAAACATGAAGAAAGGCAAGCACCTCAACGTTCATCAAGTCAATCTCCCCAAGTCAATGAGCTACATGAAGACAAGAATGATGATGAAGTGACATCTCCTCTCCGAGAAGAGGGATTAGTGCCTAAAGAAATACAAGTTAGAGAGACAAGGTCCGCCATTCCAGATTGGTTAAAGGAGAGGCTAACAAGGGTGATTGTGATCGAAGATGAAGATAATGTAATTGATTTGGAAAGCCTTGTTGGAAATTCTCAGGAAGTGACAGAGAGGAGGAAGGCTACCAAGATGTCCAAGATGATCAGAGATGAGACAGGGTCCAGGAAGTTGCAGATAGCTACACCAGCAGTGGACAAATATGAAGGTGAGATCCTGGCAGAAGAGTATGATGTAGAAACATTTGAGCTTGGTCCACTCGCCGCTGAGCAGGCACTGGATGAGGCAACCGATTCATTTGAGGCACTTAAAGACAAGCTTAAAGAAGAAATGGAAAAGAATAAAAAGCTTGAGCGAGACGTCGGTGCTTGGAGAGGCTACTTTAGCCATCTCAATCAGCCTTTGGGACGTCAGGATCCAGCAGTGTCTCCCGTGCAAGCACTTCCCCTTGAATCAGTTGGCGAGGCAGAAAGAGTTAAGAGTTTGGTTCAGCTTATGAGCTCTTGGATTGACAAATCCCATACCGTTGCCGTTGAGTTTGCAACAAGAATGATGCAGACCACCCATCGAGCTATCCAGGTTCTTGAGATCATTCACAACCTAATGATAATAGTAGCCACCTTTGCCCACACTAGAGATGTTATCATTCCTGTTCTGCAAGTAATCAGGCAAACACCAAGGAAGATCCTAGCACAAGAAAAGATAATGGATGGAGGAGCTCATAATTTACTCCAGTGGTCAACTCTACTCCAGATGAAGGAAGTTCTTTTCGAAGACATCAGCACCAAATGCAATCAAGTTGAAGAGGTCATCCATCCGATACAGGATAAGATATTTGGGGCGTTATGTTCTATTCTTGGCAGAAGGATTGAAGATGAGACAGATGTGAATCTTCAAGAGTTGGAAGAGAAGGTTAAGGTCATCTTTTGCAAAGATGGGAATATTATCACAAATGAGCAAAGGGATCAAATGTTCACTATTATGCTCCTGATTGAGAAAATCAAGGAACTCGAACCTGGATGGGATGTAGCTCTTCTCAAAGCCTTCGATCAAGTTATCCACTTGGAGGAACGAATGAGGAATCTTCCCGAGATTCCTATTGCTGAGATTGAAGGAATTGTGTCCAGATTCATTGCATATGCTAAGAAGGAGCATTGGAAAGGGAACAAGGTTCTAGAAGAGAGGTTGTTATAGATGATGTGGCACCTTAATTATCATTGGTCTATGTTTCCTAGATTTTTGTGCCAATTAAATATTTGGCTATGCATTTAATATTGTTCAATAAAAGGGGAACTTTTTGTAATAAAACCCTAATTAGGGTTTAGGTGTCAAAATCTCAGCCGTTGATCTTCTTTTGATCTGGGTCGTTCATTGTAATTGAGGATGCTATATATACCCTCACTCATTTTCATTTTGTTATTAGAGATTAGATGATTTGCAATTAGAAGTTAGAAGATTAGAGTTTTTGAGAAGAAAGTTATTTTGTAGCAAGATTGAGCATTGAAGAAAGAATTTCCAGCAATTGTTGTCTATGTTGGTTTTGAGATCAATAAAATATTGAAGTTATGGTGTTTTATTGCAATTCTCGTGGCTATCTTCATGGTTGTTTACTTTCTTGAATCATTCTCAGTCGAAGTAGTGTTTAAATTTGAAGGACTAAGTGTTGAGCTTGATCTTTGGTGAGATTCACATTCCAAACCACTAGCTTCTTGCTGATTGTAAGGACGCCTTGTGTGGTCAACTGGAGATATTTGGATTGCTTAAAACCTTCAATCATTATTGAACTATTGATATGTACCTTCATGGTAGTGTCTATGATTCTTGATGAATTGAAAAATCATTAGTCACCTTAGAAGATCGCATCAATTTCAGTAGAGTTGTTATTCTTTGGCAATACTGAAATTGGTAGAATCTTACCAAGTCTAAACTACATTGAGTCATTCCTAGGATTAGATTAGAATTCATCTCTTGCAAACCCTACCTTTTGATCTTTTGAGAACTTGCTAGTTTTAGGAAATTCTGTTCCTACAAAACGGAAACGTAAGGCCCCTTGATGAAACAGCATTCACAACGACCACTAGTGCTTATCCACACGTAGAGACCCTACATCAAAGAACCTTGGAGTCATCCTGATTGATCCTTTTTTGCGACATCTTCAGCAATCAGAGGCTTTATTCAAGAGAGGATAAGGTACCCTTGGGTATTTTATTCTGTGTTTGATTGTATACAAAATACACGTCAACAGGTAGGTAGGAGAAACAATAAAATATTCCACATGAGGTGGATCACCCACCGAAGTTGGAATTATCACTCCACAATAAGTGGATATGATAGAGTAGTAACAAGATCAGCACCATAAAAGGTGGAAATTCTCCTACACACACTATCCCAGTGTGGCACAAACACCCAAGTGTCTCATACCCAAACTACTAAGAAATGCATTTCTTAAGTAAACTTAAGTAAAGTGTAATAATATCCAACATGAATAATTATTTACACCAACACGCATGTATATTGCATTGCAAAAACAAACCTTTAGCCTGCCCTGTGGAGCTTTCTTATATTATATCATATAAACAAACAAAATTCTGCTAGTTTCTGGTTCTGATGTGGAAAGTCTCCGTGACATCTGAAGTGTCAAAAAAATTGTTGAACAGTTATATAAAGAGTTCACAAAATTGAAACCCATGACTTATCCAGCTTGATAAATATGAAAAAGCTAGCACGTGCTTGATTCAATGTGCTTCAGTTGGTTACTTTACTAGCATAATCCCCTTTAAGCCTATGATTTGAATATATATCCAGCAAAATTGGGAATCCATTTCTCTCAGGTGATTAAATTTAAAAGCCATATCTACAATTTCTTTTCATTTCATTTTTTAGACCCAATGCACAGCACCTGTACTCCATGACTCATGGATCTGTAGAATACTCTGGTAGTTTTCAACTGTTGTATTGAATATACATTTGCTATAAAACCAACAAAATTTCAGTGACCAGTGTGATTTATGTTCCCCAGCCTTCCTGCTCAACTCTGGTCATATCTTGAACAAACGATTCATGCCAGGATACTTATTGAATTTTCCATGAATCTCACGCACTCTTTTCTACCACACCTATAAAAGGGTCTACAGTTCCATCAATCTTGTTGAGATCTTGATGGGAGATATCAACATTCAGGTTGGACACCACATGTTTCACTCAACAAGTTCAATATATTAATTTGCCAAAATATTGCTTTTAATGTAAAATCTGTACAAAATGATTAGAAATTGCTCTTTGCAGCTGTAAGGCTAGTCCCTAATCCCTCCCATTGAAAATTTTCCTCCTGCTTTAACTTCAATGAGGAATATTTGACCACAGTTTCTAGAAAAGTAGCCCATAACCCCCTCAAAGCCCTGAGCTCATCCAACTCATATTGTAAAAAATTCTCATAAAAGTAGCCAATTTGGAAAAGGAAAGCAGCTTATGTTTTCCAAACTGCCTGCTTTCTATGCAATTTGTTCTCAGGCTTGGCAAAACCATAAGTGCCAAGGAAACTCAAAGCCCTCTCTACCCGTGGAATCAGACCAAGGGGCAACCTTGGCCTGGAAAAATCAAAACAATGGCAAATCATTTAACAAATTTCATCAATAAGACAAAGGTTCTGCATGTAATGGTTTCGAGTTATTGGACCAGCTGAACAGCAACAAGAATATGACCCTGGATTCATCATTGCCCACTTGACTACGAAAACAATGGCCTGGAATGTCAAGCAACACACCAGCCCCTGCAAAAAGTAAATTCTAAGAGTTTTGCAATATGTTTGCACTGTAAAATTATTCTTACAATATTTTTTTCTGAACTAGTATCTACTTAGTGGTGAACACAGACAACCTGAAGTTATTCTAACATTCATTTCTAGATGATGAACCTGTGAAGATGTGAAGATAAAGCAACACAAATTTTCTGACAGCAGAAGATTTTGTGTTGGACTCTAAGAAATCTTACAGCTAGATACCAGTAGCAAAAGACTAGAGCTGGTGTAATATTTGTCTTCAATGTGGATATATCCTATCCTAAGTGTGATATTGCACTTATTTAATAAGTTTGATATAAGGAATAATCAATTTTCCTCATCTAAGTAGCTAATGATGACATGTGTTCACCTTGACTTGAAGTACACAAGTGCCATCACTACCTCATTTACTCTTGATTGATGGTAGTCTCTGTTACCAGAAACGTGATGGCAAAGCACCATTTCGCATTTCTAGGCAAACTGGGTTGTTTATTTCCATTGCAAAGAAGTTTCCATAAAAAAAACTGCCGATTTGTTTTCTCAAACCCGCTTTTTCATTTTGTGTTGCCTTTTTTTCGTAATTAATAAATATAACAGAGAGATTGAACAACAAAATGCTCTTGAACGGGGACAAAGAATTGGATGCAGTGCTCTAGATAATTTTAGAGCAGGTTTTATAAAACAGATGTAATTGAAGTTAAGGATTACTTTTATTATGCATAAATTATCTATAAAAATCAGAATTATATACATATATATATATGAGTTTCTTATATGCAACCATTGAATATCTTGTTTCTCATCAAGTTGTTGTTGCAGTTGCGATTTCCGTTTCTCGTTAGTGGTAACATAGATGGTAGTTAGTTGCCACCTTTGTTTAGTCAAGGTCACCTCTATCTTAGTTAGATTGGGTTGATTTACCTTCTCATTGAGAGTGACGGAGAGTTAAACTTGTGACCTTTGGACATGATCTACTTGATTCATGCATCCAAGAGGCTTATATATTTGTATGTTACTCTTTGTAACTTGTCTCCATATTGAATATTGAATATTGAATATCTTAATTCTATTCATCTAGGTTTGTGATTAGCTTATAGGCTGTAGCGTCGTAAATTGCACACCCTTAATTGGGTGGTACAATTCCACACTTAGGTTAGCACCTGCCTTAGCGTGTTTGCGTCTTGCATTTAAAATTTCCTTTAAGCATTTAATTAATTAATTTAATTAAATCTAAAGTCTTATTTCATCCCTCTACACATCATAAAATTGGGCCCTTTACCCTAAGTGTGCCCCTTTTAATTTTATTCTTTGCAGACCACTGGTATCCATGTTTTCATTCATATCGTCTCATTAATGCCTCGATTTCACCATTTGATGAATGCAGATTGGATGCAAGGCAAGGGCGATTCTTTTAGGGGCATCAATTGGTGACAAAAGTGCATATATAATTTATTAAGGGAGACCGAACCTTAGCAGATCCGTCACCCCCTAAACCCTTCGACTTCACCTTTGGTGATTGAGGATGGTTGGAAATCGTTAGAGGAGGCAAGCGTTGTCTTGAGGAAGAAATCCACTAAAAGTATAAGCAATTTGGGAAGCACTCTAATAAGTTGCAGCAACAAACTCTGAGACAGCTTCATCAGCAGCAGATTGGCACCTGTTATGAGTCACTTTTACATTGATTTTGATCAAGACTTTCTCAGGTGTTCAGCACAATCCCCTAGTGGGAAGATCGGGCCTTTGAGGAGGAGTTTGGTGTATTATCAGCAATACAACTCAGTGTCTTCAGACTACATCAGGCATTCAGACTAACAGCAGTTTGACAGTTACATAAGAAAGACTATTTGGCACTTGGGGAAGCTTGTAGACCACCGTACTGCTTCCTACTCCACTGCAGATTTACCAGGTTCATTTCATTGCATTTTCAGTTTGTTCTCAGACTTTAATGGCTGCCATTGTCCTCAGAAATTAGTGTCAAGTGTTTGGTCTTCGGGTGAAAATTAATTAATGGACTTGTATGATCATTGCACGTGAATTTAAGGAGGAATAAGAGTGTTCTTGATTACTTGTTTATCTGAGGTTCTATGTTAAATGTTTGACAAATTGACACTTGGCTGTAAGTGCATATGCACTCATTGTAAACTCATATATATGTGCGGTTAAAGGCTTAGAATGTCCTAGATGGTGAATTATGCATGATAGTGTTGACTTTTCTAGTTTAGGAAGTCATTATATAAGGTTATATCAGTCTGATTTTATAAGACCAGCAAGTTGGAAAACTGTCTGGCAAGTGTTTGACAATATTCCTTGTGTCTCACAAGCATATATTTTGACCTATAAGACCAAGGGATATTACAAATTCCTGCATGGGGTGATTTTAGTGCCTAAAGATGGATAGATAGTGCCAAACTTAGGCATAGGAGGAATTCATGAAAGACTCAAAAATCCTCCTCAGTGTGTTTGTAGCGCCCAAGTTCAGTTGTATAGCTCCAGATGAAGATAAGGAAGGATTTTTCCTTCTAGACAAAAATTCCTCCATGCCATCAAAACTCCGCCCAAGTCATGCATTAGGGCACCAAAATGGTGTAAGTAAGGAATTTCCTTCCAAAGGCAAAATTCCCCCATGAGGTCAAATCAGCACCCGGGTCAAGTAAGGGAGCGCCAAACTGAGGGTGGGGAGGAGTTTTCCTCGACCAAAATTCCTTGACCACATGGAAATGGCGCCCAAGTCAAAGGGAGAGCACTGGATAAGGGTAAGGAAGGAATTCCTTCCAAGTAATATTTTCCTCCACAAGGTCAATTCCACGCCCATGGAAAAAGGTTAAAGAGAGGGGCATGGAAATTAAGGCAAGGAAATCCCCTCAGGAAGAAAAATCAAAATCCCCTCTCAAGCATGAAAATTCGCCAAAATTGAACAAATTTCGAGATCAAGGTAAAAATTAGCCAAGGAAAAGAATTTTCTCTCTCCTGAATTCCGGAGCTAAAAATGACAAAATTCCTAAAAAATAGGAAAGGTGATGAATTGATCAAAAAGCTTCCTTCAAGACAAGAATTCTTGGAAAAAGTGAAAAATTAAGTTAAGTGTTGGAAATTCCTTCCTTTAGGACAGAATTCTTGGAAAAAGTGAAAAATTGACTAAGTGTTGGAAATTCCTTCCTTCAAGATAGAATTTTTGGAAAAAGTGAAAATTTGACTAAGTGTTGGAAATTCCTTCCTTCGGGACAGAATTCTTAGAAAAGGTGAAAAATTGACTATGTTATAGAAATTCTTTCGTCAACGAACAAATTTCCAAAATTTCTTCTCCAACTCAAAAAGTGCCCAAGGTTGGAAGCAAGACATGAAAATCAAGGTTCAAGAAGAAAAGTTCAAAGTTCAGAAAATTTCTTCCTCAAGGTAGAATTGCGAGCGAGATGATGAATTTTAAAGCACGAAAAAAGTTGTCCAAGTGCAAGAATTTTCTCTCTCCAAAACTCAAGACTAGACAAATTCCCCAAACATGGAAGAAGTGGTCAGTTGATGGAAAATTTTCCTTCAAGACGAGGTGTGCATGAGAACACGAAAAAATTTCTTCAGAAAAAATAACCTCCATAAGGATTTTCTCTCTCCTCGAATTTCGAACGTACAGGAATCCTTCAAAGGTGGAAAAGATTGTTAAAATTCCTTCAAGAAAGGAAAATCTTCCAAAATGTCTTTTGTGAGCCCGGACTAGAAAGATTCTTGCAAAAGATGAGTTGGCAACATGCAAAGAGAATATTCCGTATTAATGAAGCACAACCCGGAAAATTATAGAAGTTCTTATGACGGCGAGGTCCACTTGCATGTCAAGAATCAATCGAATGCATGGAGACATGATGGCACATTTACTGTTGGCGGGCGTTTAACCAAGTGGTGGCTGATTCAATGCATGGCAGCCATCATATGTAATGTCCCCTTCTCCGCAATGATTAGTTCAGTTGGCTATTAGCCTAGTTCGGAGGCCCGTAGGCTAGTCGGGAGCAGAAATTAGGGTTTCCTATTTTCTAGGAGGATTCTTTGGTGTTTTCAAGGGGTATATGTGGGAGTTTGACAGTTTGAATTATGGATTCCTTCTGGGTTTTCAGCGAGCTTCGGGATGGTTCGACATGCATCTGCATCGGGTGACTTTTTCCAAACTTACTATTTTTAGTAAGTGCGACAGCTGCTCAGAATGTAGTTAAAATCACTTTCGAAACACTTACTATTTTTAGCGGTATGCTATTTTTAGTAAGTACCATTTTTAGTAGTTCTATTTTTAGCAGGATGTCAGCAAGCCTGTTCAGATGGCTATTTCCGGCAGGTCAGTTTGAGCAGTTGGTCTTTTAGCATTTTTTGGTGCTATTCTTGGCAAGGATTTTGCAGCTCAGCTCAGTGGCTATTTTTGGTAGTATTATTTTGGCAGGATCTTGTATTCACTCAGATGACTATTTTTAGCAGTTCAGTTCAAAGCCCCAACTTAGTTCAGTTTTGGTGATTTCGAGCACTTCAGTCTCCGGCTCAATTTGGCAATAATCAGTATTTGAGAAGGTATTTTTAATGTATTAATACCTTAGGTATGAGGTATTAATATTTGATTATTTTATGAATGGACGACTTAGGAAGGGAGAAAATATTAATTTTATCCTAAGTCTATTTTGGCGAAATTTGCATATGACTTCAAAGGGGTCGTCATGGTGTTAATAATTAAATTATAACTCAAGGCAAATGGGGCGATTTTCTAAGTATATTGCCTTAGTAATATTTTTTATTTGGAAGTCATAGTTGGGCGCCCACTTTACACTTTATTTTATGACACTTCTATCTATTAAAAAGGGCAATTTTGGATGAATGTGAATTGGGCGAACTTGTGCAAGGAAAAGAAATGAAATGCAATGCCAAATGTGGATGAAATGGAATGGCATTTGGTTTGGGCGTATTTGGAGTGCATCTGAATTTGAATTTGGCTGGCAAAAAGTTATAAATAAGTGACTTGGGCTCTCATTTTGGTATCTCAGACAATTTACATTGTTATGCTGTCGAATTGACTCCAGACAATCTTCGAGGGTGAATACCTCCTAGGTCTCTTGACAGACTTTGAGTGTGAGATATCACTCCTAGCTGTGATTGGATCTTCTGAAAGTGTGGTTTGATTTTAGTGTGCATTTGCCGATTTTCAGTGTTGCTGGTTTTTGGTGTGGCTGTAGCACGTTTTAGTTCATAACTCTCAGTTTGTGTGTCAGATCATTCTGGGTAGTGGCTCGTTCTCTTCCTATGCCACAGGCGATCAAGTTTGTAAGTTTGTAGAGCTTAATGTTGAGTATTTAATTTTTAAATGCAAATTGTACTTCTTTCCTAGCAGTACAATGCTGGGCTGCTTGGGAATGGGGGTTTTGGGTGCAGTTTGTTGGTTCTAATCTCATCGCCTATCTTGTATCTCTCATTTGCATCCTTTTGGGGGTAATTTCGTTGAGTGTGAATAGAGTTACGAGCATTTTTGTGAGTTTCTAAGCTGCTGGTCTGTGTGTTTCCAACGCATGGGTTGCATATCAAAATCTGAAAAATTGTTAGTTTGGAGTGTTTCCTTGTGTGGAGTTGGTTTTAGAGTGTGTGGGTTCCATGGAGTGTGTTTAGAGATAATTTGATTGTATGGGGAGTGATTTAGAAGTGTTTGTGAGGATTTTAATGTTGCTGGTTTGTATTTCCAGCTTGCTGTTCATTCATATCAGATTTAGTTTTTTTGGGGTTGAAGCTGGTTTTCAGGTGTGTGAGTCTATGGGTGTGGTGTAAAGAGTCTTGGTAATAAGTTGCAGCTGTTAGTTTGGGTTTTGACATTTGAATATCCATGATGAATCATATTGTAATGCTTGTTAGTAGTACTAACAGCAATTTATTTGAACTCTCTTTAGTCCCACTACATAAGTGGAAGAGGCTGGCCTTGCCGCCTAGTTTGGACAATGATTCTAGTAATTTTGTAATCCATGTTTGCATTGTAAAGCTGATTCGTAGTACTAACAGCTATATATTTGGATTGTTGCATAAGTGGAAGAGGTTGGCTTGTCGCCTTCTTATCTATTGTAATTTTGTCCTCCTGTTGAATAAGCGGTTGAGTTGATTGTAATCTCATTTTCAGTCCTCTCGCTGAATAAGCAGTGGAGTTGATTGCCATTTCATTTCTAGTCCTCCCACTGCATAAGCGGTAGAGTGATTGTTCTTCAGTTCTTGCATCATCCTTGGCTGGTTTACCGCCAAGTGATTTTTAATATTCTCCATATCCCGCTAAAAAGTGGAAGGGGCTAGCTTGCCGCCCAAGCATTGTATTATTTCCAGTTATTTGAAGCTAACGATCCCCTCAACACCGTATGCTCTCACCTTCCCATATTGGGCACTTGGTGATCAGAAAGTGGAAGGGTTACAGTTTCAGCATTATTGTATCTTTGTTTACTAACCTTAACAGGTTCTTGTTGTGATTGTAACTGGAAATAAATTGAAAAAAATTGTGGGGGGGTGGAGCATTCAAGGCATAATGGGCGATTTCTGGCTTGATGGGGCATTTATTGCACATTGGGCAAATTTGAAAGAAGCGATGCAGTTAATGCACAGTGGATGCCAATTTTGGCAAGAATGTAATTAATTGATAATGGGCATAATGGGTCATTAATGTTTATTCCCACCTTGTTGCATCATGTGTGTGGAATCTTTTGGGTCAAACCTGTTGTAAGGTATTCACACATCACCCCATAGCAAATGGGGACCCCCACTTTTTTCCTACTTTCTAGGTAGCGTTAGGGTCCTTAGCTATTGGCCTTTGCATTTGAAGGGGAGTATAAGGTCAAGTGGCTAAGAGTCAGGTAGATAGTCTTGCATGAGTGTGAAGTAAGTAAGTTTGTAAGGTCTAGATATCAAGAGTTCAACCATGAGTAAGGAAGGTTTGCCAATGTGAAGGTCACTTCAAGTGCTCCTCTTAAAGGAGCGAACTTCCCTTCATGAACATTCCTTGTGTAGTGAATTTCTTACACTTCTCCCACAGAGCAAAGACTCACTCTAGGATCTCATGTTGAGCAAGTTACAGGGTATTGAAGTTGAGAGCGTAAGTGAAAATGAGCAAAGGAGAGTTTGGTTTTGGTTTGAAATCCACTTCATGAGCTTAACCTTGGAGCGAACTTCATGGCTTTGCATTCTGGAGCGAATTTCATACTTCATGAGTGGGTTTTTCAAGCGAACTTCATGATCTCACAATTTGGAGCGAAATTTTCCAACTTCATGAGTTGAGCAATTGGAGCAAAATTTTAATTTCATGAGTTGCCTTCTTAGAGAGAAATTTTCCAACTTAATGAGTTGGGCAATTGGAGCGAAATTTTAACTTCATGAGTTGCCTTCTTGGAGCGAAATTTTCTACTTCATGAGTTAAGCAATTGAAGCGAAATTTCCTACTTCATGAGTTGAGCAATTGAAGCGAAATTTCCTACTTCATGAGTTGAGCAATTGGAGCGAAATTTTAACTTCATGAGTTGAGCAATTGGAGCGAAATTTTCTACTTCATGAGTTAAAGAATTGGAGCAAATTTCAGGTAAAGAACAAACTTCATGAGTTAGGAATTTGAAGCGAACTTTATAAGTTAACAATTTGAAGCCAAATTCATGATCAAACACTCAAGAGCAAGCTTCATGAGTTCACCTTTTTGGAGCAAATTTCCAACTTCATGAACTCAACATTTGGAGCGAACTTCATGACTTGCCACCTTGGAGCGAATTTCATCAATGAGCATACATGAGCGAGCCTACATGAGCGAAGTTGAAAGAGAAAGATGAAGGATGTTTGATAGTAATCGCCTTGAATAGATTCAAGCATTCACAAGCGAAGTTCATGACTTCATGTTTTGGAGCGAACTTCATGACTTCATGTTTTGGAGCGAAATTCATGACTTCACCTTTTGGAGCGAACTTTATGTTTGGAAGAGACAAGCAAGCTTAGCAAGCAATGTGATTGAGATAAGACATCATGTGTAAACCCCTTAAGAGCGGATTTCAAATGAACTTCATGAGTTGCCTTCTTGGAGCGAAATTTCCAACTTCATGAGTTTCATTTTTAGAGAAAACTTCATGAGTCGGGGTATTGGAGCGAATTTCACATTCAAGGTTTCACAAGTGAAATGGAAGATAAAGGAATGAAGCAAATTTGAGAACATGAACTTCATGAGTTGCAAGTTTGGAGCGAACTTTACAAAATGAACTTCATGAGTCAATGAAATGAAGTGAACTTTATACAAAAAGCACTTCATGAATTAGAGGTTAAGAGCGAACTTTAGGAGTTGAGGATTTGGAGCAAATTTCTACAAAGGTAAACTTCATTACTTAGAAGATTGGAGTGAATTTCATGAATAAGCAAGGTGATTGAAACAAGCTTCATGTCCACACTATCTAGAGTAATCTTCATCTTCAAATATACATAAGCGAATCTCAACTTCATGTTCAAACGTACATGAGCAAATCTCAACCCCACGAATTAGCATGCATGAGCGAATTTCATATTGAATTTCACAAACTCAACATGCAAGAGTGAACTTCATGAATGGACAGAGGGGAGTGAACTTCATGTTCTGAGCCGCAAAAGAGAATTTCAAGAATGAAAGTAAATTCAAAGGCAAGACGAGGGCAACTTAATGAACATCAAGGGTGGAATAAACTTCAAGAGCTCCTCCCTATGAGCGCAAAAACAACTTCAAGTGTTGCTTCATGAGGGCGAATTCTCTTTATATGATCTTATTAAATCTATATATCAAGTATATTTGATACTCACTTGTTTGTTTTGCAGGAGATGAAGCAAGGAACAAGGAGCTGCAAGCAATAGAACGGGATATCTTCAAGGTTCTCGTTCTATCACATTGACATGGAAAGATCACACGAGTGCAAAGGAGAAATTATCTAACTACCTCAAGGCACTCGACCATCAAGGAAGGACAACCTACATGATGGAAAGATGTTTTACAATCTTGAATTCCCTTCAGGAATCCAAGAATTGAAGTCAGTACAATGAGGAGCTACATTCAACCAGTTGCATCATTCATCAAGTATGTCAAAAAAGAAGGAGGATCAACCAAAGTCATCACAAGACCTACATCGAACACGATTGAAGAAGCAGATAGTTCAGAAGAGTTAATCGAAGTTTGCTTCTCATCATCATCATCATCACATTGAGCAACTAAATAATGTTGAGTATCAAGAGATATCTCTCAACATCTCTTCATGATGATGAATCAAATCAAGTCTACAAAGTGCAAGATTGAGGTGGAAGCCCAATCATCCCTTCCACCAATCAGAGAGGTCCACATCAGCACGTCCTAATTCAATGAATCAAGCTCATATATGAAGGCACAAACTCCAATGTAACTACCCTCAATATTTATTGGTCCACATTCTCTGAATGTAATTATCTCATTGGCTTAGAAGAGTTGGTTGTAACAAACCCTAATTAGGGCTTTCATTGTAAAATCTTGGCCATTGATGGAGATTCAATCCTGGCCATTCATTGTAAATGAGCTCTCTATAAAAGGCTCAAATCTCTCATTTGTAAAGGTTAATAGGGAGGAGAATAGTTAATAGTGCTAGAATAGTGGGTAGCAAATAGTTAGTAGAAGAAGAATAGAATAGCAATTAGAATAGAAGTTAGAGTAGGAAAAGGCAAAGATTGTTGCCAAACCTTGTTGTAAAGAACAATTGATTTCATTGAAGTTATGGTGAATTTGATTCGTTACTTCAACAACTCGCATGGTCTTTGCTTCTCAATTTGATTTCATGTTGATTAAATTGAGTGGAGGAATTTGTTGAATGTATTCGTGTGGAATCGGTTTAATCCATACCACTAGCCTCTTATGGATTGTAAGCGTGTCTTGTGTGGTCAACTGGAATGATATGAGCTTAACTTCGAATCGTTCTACATTCATTGCTTATGCATTAACTTGAATGGTGATCGATGTTTGATGGTATTGATTCGAATATCTTTGAAATATCCTTAGAAGATTGTACTGAGCTTGTGTCAAATTGTTCAAGTTGATGGTGAGACCTCGCTCAGTAGGATTCCATCTAATCATTCACTCATCTTCCTGCATTTTTAGGATTAGAATAGACTCTCTCAACCTTTCATCTTTTGCCATTTTTTCAAACTCAAGCTAGTTTAGGAACAAAATGCATCACCATATCGCAGCATCAGATGATCAATTTCCAGTAAATCAAGCAATCAGGCATTTAAATGTAAGTCCCCTTGTGATTCCAGCATAATCACATCAACCAATAGAGCTTATCCACACGTAGTGACCCTACATTCATGAACCTTGGAGTCTTCTCAAGTGATCCTTAAGCTAATCTTCAGCATTTGAGAGATTTTGTTCAAGAGAGGATAAGATACTTTTGGGTATTTTATTATGTGTTTGCATGTGCATAAAAAACACATCAACAAAACCCTAATTAAGGTTTGCATGTAATCAAGGCTAGAGGCCTATGTAAGGGGGTGACCCCTTCATTTGTAAAAGAGGGGAGATTTGTATGAAATTGTTGCGATAAGTTATTGAGATAATAACAGTGAAACATTGTTCTCTAATGGTGTCCACTTAAGTTATTTTTCAAAACTTTCATGGTTTCACCTTCCTCACTTACGGTAGAATTTTATTTTCCAAGCATTTAGATGAACGAGACTAATGATATTGTTTATAGGGAAATATTTTGCTCATACCTTTTGCAAATAGATGATTTTTATTTGCAGTGTAAGGTTAGCCTAAGCCATTTAGTGTGAAAGTTTAACTTCGATCATTGGATGAACATTGTTCTTTGATGGTGTTCATTGGTGTTATGAAAATCTCTTGCACAACCTTTGAAGATTGCACCGCCTTTGTGTAGTTGTACGAAGTTGGCGAAACAAAGTGTGGTTGATTTCACTTAAGCAATCATTGTGTCCTATGTTCTTAGATTTAGCTTAGTCTTCCTAAACTCTTTCCCCTTTAATTTCAGTTCATTCGAAGTAGAAGCATCATAGAATTGCTATATCCGATGATGAAGTTCCAGCCACAGCAAAGAAGTGAAAGAATGATCAAACATAAGTCCCCTTGGATTACCAACATTTCACATCAAACCAACTGAGTCACGTCCACTACATAATCAAAAACTTGGAGTCAATTGTTTGAACTTATTGCAATCTTAGCATACAATTAGACTTTGATCAAGAGAGAGTAAAGTGACCGTTGGAAAACTTTATTCTATGTTGCGCGTGGTCACAAAACGCACGTCAACGGGTCCCTTCATAATTAATGGCCTTCCTTTGTGCACAAACCTGGCATGCAGAAGAAAGAAATTCATACCAACTGCCCAGAATGGAAATTGGATCAGTTTGCATCCTGATTGCTGATGTGGTTCAGGTTTTGGTATCTTCGATATCAGTTTCACATCATGATCTTGATTAAGAATGAGAACCAAAGGGGAGTTGGAGGATCATTAAGAGTTGAGCTCTCACTCGCATTAGGTGTATGATATAGTTTATCAGAGAGAATATTGAACTGGATGCAGAGCAAGCAAGATTGGATACTGTAAATGCTAATGGCCATGTGAGCTTGCAAACTTGCATTTTTTGTGATTGAAGGAGCCATAACTCCATTTCCAAGATGGAGTTTCCCATAATGGATTTCTCCAAGATATATTGTGTTCCCCTTGTTGTGTGTGGCTATTTGTGTTTCATACTTGCTCAATATTCATTCATTCATGCTGTTCTCATTTGCACCACATGGGGAAATACCATAAATCCAAGATATATTGTTCAAGCATAGTTCTTTTTTCAGTAAGTAAAAGTATGATCAATAATATAAAAATAAAGAACACTCTGTTTGTACACCATTAAATTTGCGAAAGAAGGAATCACAGGTTTGAGATTATTGCATTGTAGGCATGCAGTTGGGCATGTACAAATTCCAAACTGAAAGAAGGAAGTAGATGACAACCATTGCCTATAACAAACATCAATTCCGCACCTTATTTATGTTGTTTTTAGTACAAGTTGTGATAAAAAAACACATAAATAGGAGGTTCTCAACTGAGGCAAGATCAAACTAATAAACTGACTCCAACAGTCCTCAAAACTGACTCCAATGCTCAAGACCATATACATAAAGAATTAAAGGAAAACAAAACTACGCCATGCACTTCTTATACTATTCCTCAGAACTGACATCCACAGCTCAAGACTCATTCATATGAAAAGACAAAACATAAACAAAATGCATCTAAAAAACAGGTGAGAAATCTGAAAAACCTATTAGATCATTATTTGTTGAGTGGACCGTCAAGAGTGGAGTATGAGACTGCTCCTCTTGAGATACTCAAACTCACATCAACACTCTCTATGAAAAAACTCCTCATCAAGTCCAATTTGACCTCACGTCCAACTCCGAGTGTAGGCTACTCAATCTTTCTACTGAAACCAAGTCAAGAAACTCACTATTCTGACAATCGACCTCCAATATCCAAGAGATCTACAGCCTCACCCATGTCTAGATAGCATCATAAAGTACTCAACAAATCATCTCATGCAAATTAAACTCCAATTATATGACTGCAATATCCAAAAGCTCCCAAAGGAAAAATTATCATTGCACTCTACTAGAAGACCACCTAAAATCACCACCAAAGCTCCCACTACATGATTAACACAAAATCTATGAACCCATGACATTGTAACTTACATCTTCTCAATAGAAGATCATGTCTCTAGCCAAGAAATTTGCTCCCATGAGCTCTCATGCCAATACTATAAATCTAATCTATAGTACATCATGGCACAATAACACATCACTACCAAAGCTCCCACCACAAGTGATCTAGGGATACCCATGTCATAATGATGAACATTCATCTCTCTAACAAATTTGTAAGCTCAACGATATTGTGCCAAAGCTCTAAAGCATGCACAAGAGCTTCTATGACACCATGATCATCTTCAACCAAAAAGACAATCAACCACCATTGACTATGTTTCTGTATATATTTGCTGGAATAAGAAAGGTAAACTACTATAATATGAAAATCTAAAATTAAATATGCTGACAATTGTGCTTAATTGTAGAATAAAATTACTAGATTTATAAATTGAAAACAACATAAGAAATCAACAAACCGCATGAAAACATCACATTACATGATAGTTACATGGAGAAGTCTTTGCTGGATGAAACTCCACTAAGAAGACAGGCCAGGTATGTATTATCTTCTTCAAACAAGATTACAAAGCAACACACATCCTTCATTCCTTTGTCTACAATCTGACAACATTTGTGTATCTGTGATTTCTCAATGAAAACAATCAAAAGGATATCTTACCACCATCCCAAGGCGCCAATTTATAGGAATTTTGGAAGAAGGATACCATTAGGAGTTTCAAAAAGAAGAGGTGCACAAACCATCATAAAACATGGTGCCCAAAAGCCTCTTGCAAAAACCAAACATACCACTCCTCGGAATTTCCTTGAAAATGTGTAAAATCATTCATTTTGGCATTCCATGAGACATCTTTACCATACTTTCAAAGTGCCCAACTTGGGAAAGACCAATCATCTATATGGAATACCAAGAGTCACCTTTCCTTTCCAAGTGCCCAAATTGAGGAGATAATTATTTATCACAAATAATTGATTATTGTTGCTGATCCACCTTAATCTATTATGAACATATATACAAACTATAAGTGTATTGTTACAAATTATTTTCCACTAGCACCCTAGATGCCCACAAACACATTGACAAGGATGTTGTGACAAATTAAATAATATAGGATTTACAAGGTTGATGGCACCTAAATCCTAATATTCTCCCACTTAACATCATACATTTTAAATACAAGGCACACAAACTGAATTAAGTACAAGAAATGAGGCCCATGGCCTCTTTGCACTAAGTGGATATTTTCATGCTCATAGAATTGATAATAGAATTTGCAATATTCTCCGAAGTGTCAGCCTTCCTCAACATAACATATCCATTTGCAATTATTTCTTGAACAAAGTAGTATTGAACATCGACATGCTTTGTTAAGCATGAAACATTGGATTCTTTGCTAAATAGATTGCACTCTAACTATCACAACCAATCTAAATTGTGTTGCAATCAAAGCCAACACTTGCAAAAATATTTGTAGCCAAATTACCTCCTTGTGGACATTAGTAGCCATATAACTCTAGCTCAGTGATTGATAAAGCAATTGTGGGTTGTCCCTTACTCATCCAACTCACTACACCACCAAACAAAGTAAAAACATAGCCCCTAGTTGACCTCGAACAGTCCAAATCACCAACCTAATCTACATCAACAAAGCCTATATATTTAATGTTTATACACATTGTTAGTACCAAAATAAACCAAACAATAATCAAAAGTACCACACAAATATCAATATATGCTCTTCACATAATTTCAATGCTCTCTAGAAGTGTTAGACATAAAACTACTCAATACTCCCACTACTTTGGCAATATCTAGCCTAGTGCAAATCATTGCATGCATCAATCTACCTAGTGCACTAGCATATGGCACATTAGATATATCCTCAAAATCATCCTCACATTTGGACCACATGTCTAAAGTAAGCTTGGTGGCAAGTAGTAAGGGAATTCTAACTGACTTACAATCCTACTATCTACATATTAAACCTCTATAAAATAGTATTCACGTACTTTGAGACAACCAAATCTTTTTGTGTTCACAATCCCTCCTAGTTCCTATTGTGACGTTTTCACACATCGCCCCATTGCAAATGGGGACCCCTACTTTTTTGCTTGTTAGCATTAGTTGTCTTAGTTTAGTTGTCTAGCTTGGCAGTAGTTTCTTGAGCTATTAGCCTCTTGCTTGGGAGGGGATGCAGTGCAACTTCTAGGTTAGGTCAGGGTATGGGTCTCGAGCAGTTTGATAGCAGTCAAGTCTCTCTAGGATGGAATGAAGTCATAGCAGCTCTCAAAAGCTCAAGTGATGAATGGAGATCAAAGTGAATCAATAGGATGATGCCTCATAAGGTAGCCTTCAAATCAGGCCAAGTGGCCAAGCAAGGGGATCCTTTTAGTATAGCTTGGAAGTCAAGAATAATCAAGGAAAAGGGAGCAATTATCAAGTGATGAAGCATCAAACATGCCCAATCCTTGACTTGGAATGATTGAATGAGGACAATGCCTTAGCAAGAGCAAAAGGATAGGCTAGGTCCAATAAAATTGACTGAAGTGAGGAATGTTCCTCATGTCTCCAAATCCACAGCATGTTCCTCACTACCCCAAATCCGCAACCTAGCTAGGCGACTTGAAACTATTTGAAAATTTGAATATGGTTGCTTTGGCAAAGCGAATCAAGAAAAGGTGTTGTTTGAAGATGACTAAGTGATGAAACTGTTGTCATTTTATGACACCCTTGGTCCATCAGTGAGAACCGATCAGAGATATGTTCTATGGACCAACGCTGCCCAGTTGATCAAGGAGAGAAGAATCATGAAGTGTGAAGTGTTGCCTTGTCCGGAGGAAGTTCCTCCCTTGGCCCTTTTCTCTTCCCCCGGAACTCCGGAACCTCGAGGTGTCGAAATTCCCTTCTTTCCCTTAGCCTTCCTTTAGTTCCCCGGAACTCCGAACTTCCAAAGTTCCCCTCCTTCCTCTTTTTCCCTCTCGGAACTCCAGAACCCTGAGGTTCCGAGGTTCCTTTCTTTTCCCTTCTTTGGAACTCTGGAACCCCGAGGTTCCAAAGTTCCCTTCTTTCCCTTAGCCTTCCTTTAGTTCCCCGGAACTCGCGAACCCCGAGGTTCCGAGGTTCTTTTCGTTTCCCTTCTTCGGAATTCCGAAACCCCAAGATTCCGAAGTCCCTTTGCCCAGTTCCCCAGAACCCTAAGGTTCCAAAGTTCCCTTCCCTTCTTCCCTTTGGAACTCCGAAACCCCGAGGTTCCGAAGTTCCTTCTTAACCCTTCTCCCCTTCTTTTCTCCGGAACTCTGGAACCCCGAGGTTTCGAAGTTCCTTCCCTTTCTTCTTCCCCTTTTCCATCCCGGAACTCCGGAACCCCGAGGTTCCGAAGTTCCTTTCTTCTCTCTCCCTAGTCCGGAACTTCGGAACCCCGAGGTTCCAATCCGAAGTTCTTTCCTTAGCCTTTTGGGATTCTCCGTAGCCTCGGAACCCCGAGGTTTCGAGGTCCTCTGCTGCTCTCCTTTCTCCTATCCCGGAACCCCGAACCCCGAAGTTCCGAGGTTCTTCCACATCAGGAGTCCAAACTTTCGAAGTTCCCGGGCTTCCTTCTGACTAGCGACACTTCCTGATGGCGTGATCGACACTCAAAGCCTTTAATGCTCCGATAGTATGGTGACTTTTTGTGGAGCCACAAGGGTGCATTTAATGTTTTTGGCAGGAATTCCATCAAGGGAGGTACGGGGGCCATGCTGGGTGACTTATGTCATGTCTAACTTTGGAAGGTCAATCAATCCACCTTCCTCAGAATTGCCTTTGGAGGTATGGCTAGGTTGCTTGCATGTACAAACCAAGTGCATGCACTTCCGTACACTTCCAGATTGACATGCAGGGGCCATGATCACCATTGTAACCCAATTTTCTATATAAAGGCTTTTTAGCCTCATTGTAAAGGGTTCTCTCCCTACTGCCTTGAGCTTTCTTATGCTCTTCTCTTCTCTTGAAGACTTGTAATTAATTTTGCATTTCTGCAAATGTAAGATTGGCTTTTGGCCTTATGATTAATTGAAAAATGTCATGTCCCCTCCTTGATCGTTATTTATAATCTAAATGAAACAATTATTATTATAAACTAATATAATCAACAAATGATTATTTGAAATTATTAATATTTAATTATTAAATATTATTATTAATATCTATTAATATTTAATTATTAAATATTATTATTATTATTCACAAATTAATATTGAAAATTATTATACAAAAATTATTTAGTAATATGTGAATCACATTTTATTATTAATAGAATTTAATATTGTTAATACAATTAATATTACTAATGCCCTCACAATTAATTTTGACAATTCCTTGTGTTACGAGTATGACACTTTTTGGTATGGCCTCACAACCTCGGAATGTGTAATGTACCCAACTTAACCTTACAACGTTAGTACTTCTTCAATTTTGTGAAATCTCTAAAAGAGACAAAATTGCAAAATGAATCGAAAGGTCATTAAAGGAAGTAGACAAAGAAATGAATGATCTATTACAATCATATCTTTATAATCCAGATTCTCTTGTGTTTGTGGCTCCTTGATTTGGGAATCCTTAATTTGTTGTAATATCCCTTATATTTTGAGCATTCTATTTGAAGAGGATCTAAACTATTTATTTTGTTCATTAATCAATATTCACAATAATTATTAAATAAATACTGATTTGTATTTATAATCACAAGCAATATTTATTAACTAATATTTCCAATAATTATTAATATCCACAATAAATATTAACTTGCATTAATAATAATTACTGTTAAGTAATATCTGCAATATCTATTAAATGTATTGCTAACCGGTGCTTGTCTTGATCACTGATTATATTTGCTAAACCAGGGAGTAAAACACATAATGGCAGACCAGATCTGACGCATGTCAGATCTGTCTGCCTTTGCAAATAATTAATTACCAATACAAGTATAAAAGAGGCAAGCTAAGTTGTGTTAGGAGATATAATAACTAAACAAGAGGGTAGTCTATCATATCCTCGTGTCACTAGTACTTGATTAAATAATAATATTTAATATCATGATTAATAATAATATTTAATTACTTTGGTCATCGATGATTGTTTATTCATTAAATAGAATGAATACCTAAATATTAATAAGACATCAATAAAACAAGATCGTTGCCACTAACCATTGTATCTCTTGAGCGTGGCTATTGACCACGAAAGGAAAGGGATAAATACGTCCAAAAGGAATTAGCAAAACATAAGGATAGAAAACGAGAATAAACTACTTCAATAATCAGACTGGCACTTGGAAGGAAGGCGCCCAGGTATGGACTCTCAGCAATATTCTGCACTATCCATATATATATCTAAATAACTGATTCCGGTAATAGTATTTACAGATCTCATACATATGTGGAAATAATATTCTGTATACTTGAATATAATTATATTATAAGGCTGTAACAAACCAAAGTCTGATATGCTTAGTCATTCTGGATTTCTGTGCACATTAATCTACATTCTGAAACAAAATCTGTATAAACACATCACTGTATTAAATGCATATATATTTTTGCATACCTCGTATGGTGAATACCAATTATACTTGGAAATCTTATGTTAGAAAATACACTCAATTCATGTTGGTTACTTAGACTCAAACTATGTTATAATACTGAGAGACTGTTCTGAAGTAAGCATGATGGAAGGGGGAGTTACAGTAAGGAGAACGGTGTTGGGGTTGCCTTTTAAGGCACGCCGCTTCGTGATTTAGGACCAGGGAGTCCCATGAAGCCAAAGGAGCATGACGGATGCTGCCTTTGGGGTCTATAAAGGAGGGACTTCCTGGGCACCTTGCTGAAATAGACCACATATCTTTTGTCATACTAACTGAATCCTTAACTTCAGATTGTGGAATAGGGATGGTGAGTGGAGGAGAACGGTGACAGGACACCACGTTGGGTAGGCCACCTCATTGATGGCATGGGCCACTTGAGGTCAAGGGGGTTAAGCCGCCCTTGAGCCCAAGGTGGATGGCTTCTTGGGCACCACACTTAACCATCCTTTCCCACAATCTGCTCCTATAATTAGATCCAAAAGAATAGGTTCATATTGTTCGAATGCTAGGCTTTGAATCTGCTATTATCACTTATCTTATAAATCTATATCTCCTAACTTGTTCCCAGGACCTCGCCTCAACATATCAGGTACTTCTTTATCTCCTCTACTTTTACTTCAATTATATCTATATGGATTCTTTAAGGTTTACAGTCTCTTGAGTTGCAGTTACCATAGCAATCTGTGATCATCTATTTTCATTTAATTTTAGGTTTAAGATTAATATGTTATTACTGTTGTTGCTCTCAGTTACATTTAAATAAACTTGAGTTATTAATTGATGAATTATTATCAGCTCAGTGGGCCTAATTGGGGAAATATCAGTTAGGGACATTACAAAAAATCACCATTCTTGCCTCTTTCAACTTATGTATGTTGTGTATGCTTTCTTACCTCCATCATAGGTGTATATCTTGTGGCTTTTTTCTCTTCATATATGTTGTGTTAACTGGTTTTCGGAGTGTGACTTGTGGGAATCCTTCTCCCCTCTTGGCATTCAATGAATTCTAACCTTCATTTATGCATTGGGGTCACTCATACAACTGAAGTTGTGCATCTCTTGGGTGTCTCAGTTAATTCCTTGTGTCATTTCGGTGGGGAGAGGAACAATCTCTTCTTGGTGCATCACCTCCCTTTGTTTCAAGCAAATTCTCTCTTCCTTTTACCTATGCAGATTGTTAGGATAGGCTTAGGAGTTAGTTTTGAAGTGTTGAGTTGGTTCAACACCTGCACCTAGATAGAGAAGGAAGTTGGCCTTCTCCGGAGATTCAACCCCCTTGCGCAAGGTCCCACACTTCGAGGTTGTTTCCATGTTTCACAAGGTTGTTGAGTTCATAGCTCAGCAAGGGTGCAAGCTTTTGTGATAACAGTTTTTGGCACGCCCAATGGGACTTCATTCAAATTACATACTAAGGATTCAGTGCTATCCTTAGTATCTCACCCTTTAGAGGCAGTCATCTTCAAGCACTTGGTGACTATGCTTACTTGTTGAACCCCAAAGCTCTGAGCTTTTCGTTACTAGTCGTTGAATTCCAAAACCCTGGAGCTCCGAGCTCCTAAGTTCTGGCCACTTTGCAACTTCGGAACCCCCAAGTTTCAAACTCCCGAACTTCCTCACTCCAGAACCCCGAGGTTCCGAAGTGCCGAAAACATCAACTCTGCAATTCTGGAACCCCCAAGTTCCGAGGTGCTTAGGCTCGGACATCTGAAACCCCCAGGTTTCGAGGTCTCTGCTTGCTAGTCCAATCTTCCGGGATCGGTTGCAGATTTCATGCCCAAAATTCATACAAGGGCATCTTCTAGGAGCAGTTTCCAATTCATAGAGCTCCCATCTACAGGCTCTAGAAGGCGAAGGGGTAGACCTTCATTGTCACCAGTCAAGGGTGTCAAGGTTGTAAACACTCCATCTCCCAGGTCTCGTTCTACTCCTCCATTTGCAAGACCATTACTATCAAGGGCTCCCACCACTCATATCAATAGGCCATTGTTTCACATGGCAAGAAATCAAGTCTTTGTTACCTTCAATGGGGGGATTCCCCCTATTTTCACTCAATGGAATGACATACCAGTGGCTGCGTTGAAGAGTATACCATACTTCACTGGTGAAACAGCTACTACGCCCATTGAGCACATTCAAGACATTGCAAACATCTGCTCCGTCCATAATATCACTCAAGATGATGTTGTTGTCAGACTCTTAGCCACATCTTTGAAAGGCAAAGCTTTGCAGTGGTATAGACGGTTGCAGTCTAGCTCCATCCACAATTGGGATGAATTGGGGGAGAGGTTGTGCAACCATTTCGAAGACAAGAGTGATCACCTATCACTTGTAGAGCAGTTGACTACAATCAAGAGGGCACCCCACGAGTTCATGGGAGATTTCAATTTCAGATTCCATAAGACATGGAATAGAATTCCTGCTCTAGTGAAGCCATCTCCAAATCATCCCTTCTTGTATTATCTTAGAGCTCTCAACAGCAATATAGTTGTCATGATCCAATCAATGGGTGGAGCCTCTCTACTGGGTGTGTACGACATAGCTATAAGAACGGGAAATTGTTTAATTCAAGCTAGGAAGATAGCTCCAAGGCCTCCAATGCCTCTCTTCCCAGAAGCTCCTCCTCAACAACCAACCTTAGCTTCTATTCCCATGGCACCTGCAAGTCAACCATCCACACTATCTACATCCTCCAATGAGCTCCATGAGGCCAAGGCTCTATTACAAAACTTTGGCAATGAATTGGTGGCACTAAAAAGGCAACAAACTCAGTATAGCAGACCTTACCAAGCACAAGGTCAGAATTATCAGCAAAATAGACCATCCTTCCAAGGGCAAAACCAATGGAGAAATGCTAGGTCGTTGAATAGTGTGAACCCCACAACTACAAGCAGCTCAAAGGCGATAGTTCCAATGCAAAATAACCTTGTCCAAGAGCAAGATTGGTGTCAACCATGCAATCAGCCACACAACCAAAGTGCATGCCAAAATGGAGGGTTTGCCCAAACTTTAATAGTGCAAGATGAGCCAACCACTTCTAGCCAACAATATGACCCAAATCAACCTAGTGTTGGCACTCAGGTTCACTTACAAGGGGATTCAACCTTTGTCAATTGGCAGGAGGCAGAATTTTGTAGTTTGAACCAAACAAATGGTGAGTCCATGCTGCAATATGCGAGGTCAAAGAAGAGAGCCATTGAGGCTACCTCACCTTCAACATCAGTCCAAGCTCCAACACCAAATATAGCCGTCCATGATACAAGCCAAAGTACCATGCAAGGGAACAAGAGGCAGGAAGAGGCCCAAGTCGTCCAAAGGGCAAAGGCAGACCTTGTAACCTCAAAGGGTCCTCCAAAGTCAGCTGGTGTTCCCTTCAACATAGTTGATCAAATGAAGAAGGCCAACCTCAACATCACTATGTGGGAGGCCCTTTCAATCTCATTTCAAAGGGATTTGCTTAAAGAGGCATTAAAGTACGTAAATCAATCAGGTAGTGAGGCAACAGTCAACGGAAAGGCAGCCTCTACTAGTTTGGTGCAACCCAAGGAGTAAGAAGATTCAAGCAAAATCAACAAGCCTCCCCCCTTCTATCTCTCCTTAATCTAGGAGATAGCTTGGTTCACAATTGCATGATAGATTCAGGAGCTAGTATCTCAGTCATGCCTAAGAAGGTAGCTGACCTTCTTGGCGTAAAATACGAGCCCATGACCAATGGGGTGGTCCAATTAGATGGCACTTCTATTAAGACAGTAGGGGTGGTAAAAAATTTGAAGTTAACCTTGCATGCATGCCCTGGTTGCACTGTCTTGCAGGACATATCAATCATAGACCTTCCTACATTCTTTGCCATCTGCCTGTCTAGAGACTTCACAGCTAAAATAGGTGGGTACCTATCTTCTGACTGGTCCCATATGCTATTTCGAACAAGGTATGGTACCAAGGTCACCATAAGGGCAGAGCCCATTGCCCATAACCACATTGAGCCCTACACCCCCAGCCCTATAAACATGAGTTGCACTTTGCATGAGGAAGGGGAGGAGTGTGTTGTCCGTGAGCCTGCTACTCTTTTGCAGGATGTCCCTAATTGCTTGCTGGACGAATGGGCCAATGCTTTTCAGTTTGATCCATTAGCTGAGACTGAAGAGACCGAGCTTGGCACCTATTGTATCCATGAAGAGGATACTCCTATTCCTAACCTCATCAAGACACAATGAGATTCAAAGGGGTTATGGAACATGTTTTTTGATGGCTCAAGAAACAAGAATGGTGCAGGTGCCAATGTGATGCTTGTTTCTCCTAAGCAGGAGAAATATTTCTTTTCCTTTAGGCTTCAATTCGGTTGCACTAACAATGTCGTTGAGTATGAAACCTTGATCCAAGGTCTCCAACTTGCTCAAAGCAAAAAGATCAGATCTCTGCAAGTATTTGGAGATAGTGAGTTGGTTGTTAAACACATCTGAGCCCAAAGTGTAGCAAAAAACAACCTACTCAAATCATACAAACACAGGGTTTGCGACTTGATTGAAGGACTTGAGGGCTTCAATATCCAGAGCATTCCTAGGGGTAGGCTTGCAACGGTTGGCGCTCAATTCGACATACCGGTGCATGTTGCAAGTGAAAAGGAACAACACATCAGGCTTGTTGTAAGGCCTGTTGTCCCAGACAACCAAGTGAATTGGCAAGTGTTTGAAAGTGATCAACAGATCGTCAACTTCTTGCAAAATGAAGCAGAAATTTCTGCTAAAAATCAGTCCAGGCTGCAAGACCAATATGGAGATCAAATCATGCAGCTCAACTCCAATAAGTTGCCTAAAGGTCTAGTTACCTTGGAAGGCATTTTCAACTCGAAAGATCAGTTGAAGAAGAAGATGAACTTGTCTGCAAAGAGGGGTGATTACAAGCCAGTTGTTGTCGTTGAAAGTAGGTCCCTGAACTTGGGCAAGGTGTGCTCCTCAATCGAGCAAGAGGCCTTCGTTAAGCTTTGCCAAGAGTATGATGATATAGTTGCTTGGACCTATGAAGACTCGAAGGGTTTTGACCCTAGCTTAGCCCAGCATACCATAGAGCTGGACCCAAATGCAAAGCCAGTTAGACAAAAGAAAAGGCCAATAAACCCCAAGATTGAGCCACAAATGAGGAAGGACTTGACCAAGCTTATAGAAGCCAATATCATCTTCCCTATCAAGCACTCCTCCTGGGTGGCCAACCTTGTCCCTGTAAGAAAGAAGAATGGGGAAATCAGACTATGTGTAGACTTTAGGGATCTCAATAGAGCCTCCCTCAAGGATCACTATCCCCTTCCCTCTATGGAGCAAATTCTCCAAAAGGTCAGTGGCTTGGAAAGATCTTCATTCTTGGATGGGTATTCAGGCTACAATCAGATCTTGGTCCAAGAATCAGACCAATACAAGACTGCATTTACTACTAAGTGGGGTACCTATGCTTATTGCAAAATGCCCTTTGGGCTAACCAATGCAGGTGCCACGTTCCAAAGAGCAATGGACATGGCTTTCAAGGGTGTATTAGCAAAGTTTGTGCTTGTATAACTTGATGACATAATTGTTTATTCGAAGCATGCAGTTGACCATCTTGGTCATCTTGAGCGGGTTTTAATGAAATGCAGGGAGTATGGTGTGTCCTTGAACCCTAGCAAGTGTGTATTTGCTACTGATCAAGGAAGATTGCTAGGACACATCGTATCCAAGGAGGGTTTGACCATTGATCCAAAGTGAGTAGAGCCTATTCTTTCTCTTCCACTCCCCAGTCACAAGAAAGGATTGCAAAGTTTCCTTGGTAGGATCAACTTTGAGAGGAGGTTCATTCCCAACCTTGCCACCATGGTAAAACCCCTCACTTCCATGTTGAAGAAAAGCTTGGCCTTCAGTTGGACCAAGGAGGGAAGGGTCGATTTCGAAGAGATCAAACAAGCAATTGCTCAAGCCCCAACCCTTGTCAATCCTAATTATGAAAGGGATTTCATCCTCTATACCTTCAGAGGAGAATCTAGTATCTCAGCTGTCCTAACACAGCTGAACGATGACAATTTGGAGCAACCCATTGCTTTCTTTAGTGAGGGGCTAAAGGACTATGAGCTTAAATTTAGCTATGTAGAGAAGCAGGTCCTCACTGTTGTAAGGGCATTAAAAATGTTCAAACACATGTTGTCTAATAACAGGATCACACCCAAGAGGGCGATTGGTAACTCCCCTTTCATGCTAGTATATGGGAAGGAAGCAAGACTCCCAACTTCCCTGGAGTTACCCTCTCTTGAACTAGCACATCAGCTAGAATTGACAGAGAATGATGCCATGACGGTAAGGCTAGCTTAGCTGATGGAGCTAGAGGAAGTTAGAAATAAGGCTATGCATACACTTGAGACTCATCAAGGGCAGGTCAAGAAAGTTTTTGACAAAAAGGCGACTAATAGGATCTTCAAAGAGGGAGATCTAGTTCTCAAGTGGGATGCAAATAGAGCCAAAGTTGGGCGACACTCCAAGTTTGATGCTATCTGGAGTGGCCCATATGTCATCACTAGTTGCAAGGAGGCCAATGCATTTCATCTCTCCAAGCTCGATGGCGAAGTCCTTCCAATCCCAGTGAATGGGATTCATCTCAAGCCCTGCTTCTGAAGAGGGTGTTGATGACTGTAAATATTAGACTAGAAGTTGTTTTGCTTTCACAAGTGCTTATGCACGTGCCGCATTCTCCTTAAGAGGGTGTGCGCTCTAGTTTTCAGTTTTCCTCCAAGTGATGGCACAGACATGTTTTGGGTCTTTTCAATGACTCAGTGCCCAATGGATGTTTAAGGCTTTTGGACTTCATGCTTAGCAGGAAAGCATCCCGCAGAAATCGCCAAAAATGTTGTCATTTTATGACACCCTTGGTCCATCAGTGAGAACCGATCAGAGATATGTTCCATGGACCAGCGCTACCTAGTTGATCAAGAAGAGAAGAATCATGAAGTGTGAAATGTTGCCTTGTCCGGAGGAAGTTCCTCCCTTGGCCTTTTTCTCTTCCCCCGGAACTCTGGAACCCCGAGGTTTCGAAGTTCTTTGCCTTGTCCTTTCTTTCCTGCTCCGGAACCCCGAGGTTCCGAAGTTCCCTTCTTTCCCTTAGCCTTCCTTTAGTTCCCCGAAACTCCGAACTTCCAAAGTTGCCCTCCTCCTTCCTCTTTTTCCCTCCCGGAACTCCGGAACCCCGAGGTTCCGAGGTTCCTTTCTTTTCCCTTCTTCGGAACTCCAGAACCCCGAAGTTCCCTTCTTTCCCTTAGCCTTCCTTTAGTTCCCCGGAACTCCAAACTTCCAAAGTTCCCCTCCTCCTTCCTCTTTTTCCCTCCCGGAACTCCAAAACCCCGAGGTTCCTTTCTTTTCCCTTCTTCGGAACTCCAGAACCCCGAGGTTCTGAAGTTCCCTTCCCTTCTTCCCTTCAGAACTCCGGAACCCCCTTCTTAGCCCTTCTCCACTTCTTTTCTCCGGAACCCTGAGGTTCCGAAGTTCCTTCCCTTTCTTCTTCCCCTTTTCCATCCCGGAACTCTAGAACCCTGAGGTTCCGAAGTTCCTTTCTTCTCTCTCCCTAGTCCGGAACTCCGAAACCTCGAGGTTCCAAAGTTCTTTCCTTAGCCTTTCGGGATTCTCCGTAACCCCGAGGTTCCGAGGTCCTTTGCTGCTCTCCTTTCTCCTATCCCAGACCCCGAGGTTCCGAGGTTCTTCCACTTCGGGAGTCCAAACTTCCGAAGTTCCCGGGCTTCCTTTCGACTAACGACACTTCCTAAAGGCATGATCAACACTCAAAGCCTTTAATGATCCGACAATATGGTGACTTTTTGTGGAGCTACAAAGGTGCATTTAATGTTTTTGGCAGGATTTCCATCAAGGGAGGTACAGGGGCCATGCTGGGTGACTTATGTCATGTCTGACTTTGGAAGGTCAGTCAATCCACCTTCCTCAGAATTGCCTTTGGAGGTATGGCTAGGTTGCTTGCATGTACAAGCCAAGTGCATGCACTTACATGCACTTCCAGACTGACATGTAGGGGTCATGATCACCATTGTAACCCAATTTTCTATATAAAGGCTTTTTAGCCTCATTGTAAAGGGTTCTCTCCTTGCTGCCTTGAGCTTTCTTATGCTCTTCTCTTCTCTTGAAAACTTGTAATTATTTTTGCATTTCTGCAACTGTAAGGTTGGCTTTTGGCCTTATGATTAATTGAAAAATCACCATTCTTGCCTCTTTTCAACTTATGTATGTTGTGTATGCTTTCTTACCTCCATCATAGGTGTATGTCTTGTGGCTTTTTTCTCTTCACATATGCTGTGTTAACTGGTTTTCTGAGTGTGACTTGTGGGAATCCTTCTCCCCTCTTGGCATTCAGTGAATTCTAACCTTCATATATGCATTGGGGTCACTCATACAACTGAAGTTGTGCATCTCTTGGGTGTTTCAGTTAATTCCTTGTGTCATTTCGGTGGGGAGAGGAACAATCTCTTCTTGGTGCATCACCTCCCTTTGTTTCAAGCAAATTCTCTCTTCCTTTTACCTCTACAGATTGTTAGGATAGGCTTAGGAGTTAGTTTTGAAGTGTTGAGTTAGTTCAACACCTGCACCTAGATAGAGAAGGAAGCCGGCCTTCTCCGAAGATTCAACCCCCTTGCGCATGGTCCCACACTTCGGGGTTGTTTCCATGTTTCACAAGGTTGTTGAGTTCATAGCTCAGCAAGGGTGCAAGCTTTTGTGATAACAGAGACCTCCAATACTGAAGGTGGGATCAATGAAGATGCAATGTTCCTCATGCCCTCAAAAGTCCGGGATATCCTTGGCAATGTTCCTTGCACCCTCCAAACCCCGGCACCTTCCTTGCATCTCAAGATCTCTGATCACATGCCTCACCACACACATTCCACGGCATATGCCTCACCTTCCCAAATCTGCAACCTTCCTAAGCAAGACATTCCTTACTACCTCAAATCCACACCTAGGCAGTAAGGTGATGATTTGTCCTTATGATCCATGACTTAGCAATGGAAGTGTTGACGTGTATTTTGTACACTATCAAACACAGAATAAAATACCCAAGGGTACCTTATCCTCTCTTGAGTAAAGCCTCTGAATGCTGAAGATATCGCGAAAAGGATCAATCAGGATGACTTCAAGGTTCTTTGCTGTAGGATCTCTACGTGTGGATAAGCTCTCTGTGGTATGATGTGATTTGCTGGAATCACAAGGGGACTTACACTTGATGATTGAACTTCTGATTTGCTTTGAATATTGCTGGAACACAGGATTTTACTGCCTTTGACTTGAAAAAAGGAAAAAAGACGAGGGCGAGGAGAGGATCTAATCCTAACACTAAGAATGTAAGAGCAATGAATGATCTTCGACGAAATTCTAACTAAGTCTTGTTTTGACATCACAGGAACATCTCCACAAGGTTAGTATGATCTTCGAAGGAAAGCTTTATGATGTTCAAATCATCACTGCAGGCATAGACACCATTAGGCTGATGCATATCAATGAAGAAGCGACAATTGAAGTTAAGCTTAAGCTGAATGATTCCAATTGACTACACAAGGCAAGTCTGCAATCAACAAACTGCTAGTAGTATGGATATACGAATTTCACCATCAATCAAGCACATTTCTTCCACTCATCTAATAACATGAAATCAAATATGAGAAGTATAGAGACCATGCAAATTGTCGAATCAACCCATAAATTTCACCATTTCTTCAATGAAGTTACAAGTCTTTTACAACAACATCTTGGCAACAATCTTTGCCTTCTCTCTCTACTCTACTCTAATTGCTATTCTAATCACCTTCTAACTACTCTCTATTCACTAACTCCTTTCTAACTTTCTTTCCATGTAAATTAGGTGCTCTCTTGTGGTGATGTGTGTTTTTATTTATCACTTGCATAGTTGAACCCCCCAATTGTTAGTATATCTATGTGCATAACATTATTTTTATTTGATTTAAAATTATTTTATTTCTTAAAAAATTATATTTTAATTTTTCTACTATTTATTTATTTATTTAATATTTATTTAGAAAGTTATTTTATAGTTGTTTTTAATTTTTAAATTCTATGTAGACTCTTTATTAATTTATTTGTGAAGATTCTCCTAGAGTTGCATTGTTATCTTAAATACATCTATGCCTTTACAAAATGAAGAGTCAGGGCTTATATTAGTGCCCATAATACAATTCGATGGCTCAGATCAATTTGAGATCAATGGCCAAGATTCAACAATGAAAACCCTAATTAGGGTTTGTTACAACCATTACATAACATTTAATGCTTGACCAATGATAAAATTGTATTAATTGGACACATGTCTTTTCTGGAAAATTCAACCAATGGATAGCTGGGGTAGGTACATCGAAGTTTGTGCCATCTCCCATGAGTTAGGTACATTGAATCTGGACATTGTTGAGGTGGACCACACTGACTGGAGAAGTGATGACTAGGATGCCACCTCGTCTGATACTTGTAACTTGGTGGATATTCAACTTGATGTTGTTGAGAAGCTAGCTTTAATTAACTCTTCTGGAACTATCTGCTTCTTCAACGAACCCTTTGCTCTGACTTCTTGTGTCCTTGATTTGCAGGATGATGATGTACCTCGCCTTGGAATACTGGACTGGAAGAAGTCATTCCTAATGATACTTGACTGAAGAAAGCCGTCCTTGTCGATGCTAGACTGGAGGAGGTCGCCCTTATCCTTGCTTGATCTTCTTGGAGGAGACCGTCCTTGATCTGGCTTGATTTTCCAACTTCCGGGATCTCCATTTGATGCCTACACAAAATATTAAAGTTAGTCTTTTGAGCATCAAACCTCAAAGCATGAAATTTAAGACCTTTCAAAGGTAAAAGTTTAGATATTAACTTGAAAAAAGTCATGATAAATCGAGAATTACACATTTTCAAATTAATAATGAATGGAATTTGGATCTTCAAGACTTAGATTTTACAAAATTGCAATGGGATCACAATAAGTCTTCAATAAGAACTTCAAAAATGATTCTTCCTACCTCCTCCTTTGAGTGCTTAACTACAAAACCTTGAAAAATGAAGGAAGAAGACCGGATTTTGATGGACAAGCTTAGATTATAGTCCTCCCTTGGATGAAGTACGCCTCCTCTAGCTTCAAAAGAATTTCACCTTCCACTAGCCTCCAACACTTAGCAAAATTTCACCTTCAAATACCTTCCAAAATCTGGAAATTATCCTCCAATCTAGCAAGAAATTCGCCTCTCCAATTTGCTCCTCCAATTCGCATTTTAAAACAATGAATGAATGATTTGCATTTGTCCACAACACTCCTCTCTTATAGAGCGCTCACCTTCTTCAACCATGAGGCCGACCTAGCAAATAAGCCTTAAAATGAAATATAAAAAACACTAAGAAGAAGGCCGACTTGATAAATAAAGACAAAATAATGCCTTGTGCGCTCAACTTGTAAATTTTTTAATTTATTTAAATTAATTTTAATACCTCTAAGATGTTTATTTTGATTATTTCAAGGTACAAAATTAATTTAAATTGAAATGCCTTTAATTTAATGCGAATTTGATTCAATATCTCCAAAGGCCTCAAAGTTAGAATATCAACGCTCAAATGATGTGAAAATGAAGGACATCACCAATTTCGCCCTGGACCCTTGGTGAGGGACAGGAGCGATTTTTCAATTTTGCTCTCAATCCTTCATTTTTAAATTGCCAATTCTCGTTGTGGGGGTAAGCAATGATCCCCTTCGTTCATTCTATGCATGCTTAACTTGTTCTTTGCAAGGCAAAATTGATGTTCTAAAGATTTTCGCCCTGGTCCTCCAATGAAGGACAAGAGCGCTTTTGTATTTTAGGCTAGGATTCTCAAATTTCGAAGTCAAATCTTTGTTCACCATGCTTTAGAAGATCCTTCCCATCTTGCACAACCTTGCCTTAGCGTGATCTTGGAGGGAAATTGTTGATTTTGTAAAAATCACCCTGGTCCTTCAGTGAGGGACAGGAGCGCTTTTGAATTCTTGTGCAAATTCTTGATCACATCAACTTCAAATTACCCTCAAGGCGTAGAACATCATTCCCCACTCCTTCTTGAGTCTTGGAAACAAAAATAGCATTTCAAAATGTAAGGTAAATGGGCATATTTGGAAATTTCACCTTGGTCCCTTGGAGAGGGACAGGAGCACCTTTGCCAATTGTCATCAAATTTTGCAAATCTTGCATCTCAATTCCACCTCGAAGTATTTTAAACATCATTTCAAACTTGCGCCTTGGCTTGGATTTGTCCCAATTTGGAGAGAAGAGCTAGATAATATGTTTTTCGCCCTGGTCCCTTGGAGAGGGACAGGAGCGCTTTTGCAAATTCAAGCTTGTCTGTCCTTTGCTAGCCTTCCAAATTATCTTCAATGGGCTAATCATGCCTTATTCCATTCATTTCAATCACAAACTTGCCTTGTCTCTTGCAAGAAATTTGCACTTTTTAGAAAATCGCTCTGGAGCCTTGGAGAGGGACAGGAGTGCCTTTTTACATCTTGGTGTATTTCTTTGTTCTTTAAACCCTCAATCGCATCTAAGGCATAAAACATCATTGCTCCCTCCTATCCAAGTCAGGTTTTGCCTCAAAATCTTAAACAAAGAGGAGAATTTTGAAAAGACGCCATGGTCCTTCAGTGAGGGACAGGAGCGCCTATTGTCATTTGGGTTGATTTCCTCCTTTGTGGACCACTTAAATTATATTCAATGGATAAATCATGTTTTCTTTGGTCTCTTCAAATCATAAAATCACTTTGATCTTGCAAAGATAGTGCAAATTTGAGAATCAAGCTCCGGTCCTTCAGTGAGGGACAGGAGCGCTTTTTGCTTTCTAGGCCAAAGTGCCTCATTTTTCATTTCGAAATTCCTTTGCTAGGGAGGATATCATCTCGTTACACACCATGAATAAGAGTTCAAGCCCAAGAAAGGTTTAAAAATGTGTATATAAAGAAAATCGCCTTGGACCCTTGGAGAGGGACAGGAGCGCTTTTACCTTTCTAGACAAAAACTCCGTCATTTCATCGTCTTCGATCAAGTCTAGATGCTCTATCATGTTCATTTCGTCCTTCACCATGCCTTTGATGTTTCAATTTGACCAAACAAAGTCAAGAATGACTCAAATAAGCCTTTTCGCCCTGGACCCTTGGTGAGGGACAGGAGCGATTCGCCTTGGACCTCCTAAGAGGGTCAGGAGCGAAATTCGCTCTGGATCCTCAATGAAGGACAGGAGCGAAATTTGACTTTTGAACTCTCTATCAGGATAATTTTTATGGAATATAACATTTAAGTATAAGTGACATTTCTTATACTTTAAGTTATATTCCATATATACTTTCAGGATGTTTGAGAGTGGTTTCAGACCTCCAGGAGTTATATTGCAAAATCTAGTTTTTTTGAGGTTTTTCAGTTTCCAGACTTTGTCAAATTTCAGGATCAAGACATTCCAGACTTAGCCAATTTTTAGGATCAGGACTCTCAGACTTAGCCAAATTTCAAGATCAGGACTTTCAGACTTAGCCAAAATTTCAGGATCAGGACATCACTCAAGCCGGACTTGCTATCCATGTGATCCCCTTGGCGACACTCAAAATGCAAAGGCTAACGGACAAAACCCTAAAAGACCTAGAAAACAAACCCTAGAAAGCAAAAAGCAGGGGTCCCCATTTGCAATGGGGCGATGTGTGAAAACGTCACAACAGGAAGGAAAAATGTTGATATTTGATCAAGCAAGAGATAAAGTTGATAAAGGATAAAAGTGGTTGACCAAACATGTTTGGAAAAGTCTAAGTGAGCAACATTCCTCATGACCTCAAATCCACGACATGTTCCTTGTCCTTCAAAAACCTTGGCCAGATCTTGAGGATATTCCTAACCATCCCAAATCCACAATATAGCAAGATGACTTGAATTTTTTGAGAATAAAGTGTGGTGAATGAAGATGGGGTGTTTTGAAAGAGATCTAAGTAAAGAACCCCCAAAGATGAAAGTGAATGATAGTGAAAGAGGAACCTTCCTCGCTACTTCAAAACCCTGAACTTCCAAGCAAATGTTCATCATTGCCTCAAAAGTCATGCACATTCTTGACAATGTTCCTCACCCATCAAAAAGTCCGGCACATTCCTTGAGCACATGCCTGAACCCTCCTTCCCCACAGCACATTCCTCATACCCCTAAATCCCCGACCTAGCAAGGTGACTTGAAAAGTTTAGAAAACCAAGGATGTGATCGCTGAAGGTGAGATGTTTTGAAAGACAATAGAGTGATGGAATCCCCAATGTTGAAGGTGAAAGACAAATGAAAGATGCACATTCCTCATACCCCTGAAAGCCCGGCACATGCCTCACACTCCTAAATCCCCGACCACAAGTCATGGCATTCCTCACTGCCCTGAGTTCCCAGCACATGCCTGACCTACCCAAATCCCTGACCATTCCTTAGGAACATGCCTGACCTCCTCAATTTCCCGGCATATTCCTTATCCACCCAAAAGCCCAGCCACTCTTGAGCACCTTCCTTACACCTTGAAATCCTCGGCTTGGGTAAGATATGAAATCCAACAAGTTTGCCTACCCTGATGGAATCCACGATCAGACCTTAAGGCAGAAAGATATCAGGACTCAGACCTGAGATTCACAGATCAGACCTAAAAATACAGAAAAAATCAGACCTGAAACATTCGAAATTAGACCTTAAAGTATCAAAGTCATTCCTTGTAACAAGCCCTTCTCCTAGCCTTTTGAGGCTCCTCCGAAATCTAGTAAAGAGTGGACTATGATTGGGAGATGTAAAAAGAAGTAGTGAGCACTGGTGAATCTTAGGCCAAAACCCCTTCCAAGCCGAACCAACCAACAGATCAAGTGCAACCAAGGTTGTCTTCAAACCTTTCTGAGAAGGTAAATGAGGTCACTCCCTCCAATGAAGAACCTTCCACCAAACCACAGTTCTCCAGAATGTCACAACTAGCATCTGTTTTATCCTTGCAGCCAAAAATACCAATTGATTCTCCCTCTTCTACTAGGAGTTTAAATCACTCTTGCAATCTGCTCGAACGGATGTAGGAGGGAGAGTATACTGCAGAAAAAAGGAGGTTGTCAATCTCCAACATTCAGTTTGGATATTTTTCTAGAAATTAGTTTTTGCAAAATTGAAAATTGCTATTCCTCACTTGAAGAGTTGAGTAGCAATGGCATGACTCTTGATTCTCATCAATGAATTTTATCTCCTAGAATGTTTGAGGTTTCACTAACCTCCCTAGGAAATATGCAATGAGAGATGTTCTTAAGAAGTTTTCAGTTTTGGATGTTCTTTACTTATAGGAGGTCAAGATTACTAAATTTTTGCTTTCTACTACTTGTGTCATTTGGCTAGCCTATTCCTCTATTTATCCAATCATGATGTTGGAGGTGGAGGGGTTGTCACCGTTCTCTCTCCGAGGTAGCTTCAGCATGTGGTAGATCAAGGTTCCAATCCTACCAACAAGGTGAATTAGATCCTCTTAAGTATTGAAAATCATTCCTTTGGAATTATCAATATTTATGCTTCCAATGATGTTGTGGAGAGATCCTTATTATGGCAGTGGATTGTTGATTCACTACTTTTTTCAACTCGGGTCATGTGTGAAGACTTTAATCTCAATAATATATCAAAACAGCGTGCTTCTGGAATATACCCACAAGAATACTCTTAAAAAGTTAATCTCAATAATATCAATGGATAGTGGATACATACTCCAAAATTTTGAGCATTTTTTCTAGTATTACCTTTCACATATATATTTCAATAATTTATTCCTGCATCGCTATTAAATACTGGAAGAACGAGCCAGACATTAATCAATCCAACAAACACTTCAATGAATTTCCTTTGGTATAATTGATTGTAAGGCTATAAATGAGACAAAATAAAGCCATCCAACCTGGATAAGTGCATTTTACAATCAACAAATATTTATCACTACATAGTACTAGCTGTTTTCGATAGTCAAAAATTGTTCTAAACAAAGCAGTATCAACTATCTTAAACAAGTCATCGATTTAATTATTTTTATTATGATGAACTGGAATATGTATTTCATGAGCACACGACAAAGCCAAAATCAAGTGTCAGTGCATCGGGCAGTTTAATGTGATAAATTAACATAGATTAACCTTGTACTTAGACTGCAAGTGTCATCAAGGTCTGTGGCCTAATAGACAACTGATAAAAAACAATGGTGGTAAAGAACAATTCAGTCACCATGTTTTACATGTAAAGGCTGTTTTTATCTAGCAAGGACTTGCTAAAACTGAGGGACTACAACAGATTATGAAAGCATACCAAGATAAATACCAGGAGAAAAATATAAAATCAGTAAATACAGAGGAAGGAGGATGCACACTAGAGGTTCCTTTGATATTAGCTGTACAGCCCTAAAACATGGACTGCGATCACATTGACCAAAGAGCAACTGTGTGTACCTTCTTGTATAAATCCTACTTACATATGAAAATTTACAAAGGATCTATCTGATTAAAAATAAATGGTTTCCAGAAATCAACATGCACAAGCATACCTTGCTGTATGGTTTGGCTTCTCTTACTACCAGTTGCCGTCCATGAAATTCCTAAACAAAACACACCAAACAAATTTGATTCAGTTGAACTGGTAAATGAATAAGTATCACAGTGTTAAAGCTTGTACAGGTATAAAATGCCATAAAAAGTGAAATGTTCACCACATAACAGAATCCTAATAAGATTAGGTCACAAAAAGACAAAATATTGATAATTTTTTGGCTGCATCGAGGCCAGATGCTGATGGCTTGAGGCCAAGTTTAGATTTTTAGCCCATTATTGCATCAGCATGTTACGGATGTCGTCTTGCAGGTATCGGAAACCCTTTCACTTCCTCCATCGTGTTGAGTTGATTTCCGGTTATTTAATGATTCTAGAATTAGTCTGGGAATCACCCTTGGCAAGGTAAGACTAAAAATTTATTCAAATTATTTCCTTCTAGTAATTGACAAAGTCTAATAGCATAGAACCACCGAAAGTAATTACCTTCCCATTCAATGCAGCAACAGCAGCTTCCACTTCCGATCTAGTGGATAGAAACACAAAACCATAGACACGAGGTACTCCATCTTTACGATCATAGTTAAGTCTTAATCCTAATACATCCCCATATTGACTAAATAATACTCTGATAGATTCTCTCTTTGCTGACCAGGCAAGGTTGCCTACATATATCTTGATTCCACTTCCTGTGGATTGTACTCTTTCTGGTAAGTTTACAATTATATCACGACCACCTAAATCCTGCATAACCAGATTACAAGCAGCTGAAAATAAGAATATGCAATAAACTTATGTCAATGCCAACAGAACCCATGTAGAGAAACCTAAAAAGAAAAGCAAGGATGTGAATAATCTCAAAATTCTTTCATGAGACTTACATAGTTTCGCAGTTTATCAATTGCTTCATGAGCTTCTTCCTCATTCCTCATTGTTACATAGGCAAATCCTCGGCTTATCCCAGTTTCTTCGTTACAAATTACCTGAGGATGCTAAGATTGTGAGATATCAAATCGTATATTAAGAATTGATGTTTAAATTAACATATATATTGTGCGTGCACAATTATCTGTGCTGTTTAGTTTGTCAAGATGAGGTATGGTTGTAAGATGAGTACTTATTACAATGATGACCCAGGTTCAAAACCAACACCCTCTTAGATCTTTGCAGATGGGGCAGAGGAGTTCACTTTCAGTGAATCCTTGCACTAGACAGTATCATAAGGTGTTAGGTTTTAATGGATCCATGCTTCAAATCGGTATGATGAGGAATTGGGTTTCAATGAAACCTTGCTCTAAATGAGCACGACCAGGAGCTTGGTTTTAATGAACCTTTTCTCCATGATAATATGAAAGAGGAGTTATCTAAATCCTTGTTTCCAAATAAGCATGAAGTAAAAAGAGTTGACTTTCAAATCATTTCCCCCATACCATGCAACAAGGAGGATGTGGCAGAAGAATTGACTTTCAGATAATGCTGTCTAAGAGAGTATTAGGAGTATGTTGTATAGTAATTGGCTTTGCTTGAACTAAAAAAAGTTAGAGTTTGTTTTCAATGACTACTTGCTAGTATGAGTTGATATTTTGTTGAACCCTCACCCACTTCACAATATAATGAGGAATTGGCTTTCAAAGAATCCTTGCTCCTAGATAATTACGAAAGCCTTGTACCTAAAAAACAATGTGGGTGTGATGTTCATGTTAATTGGTATGTCAAAAAGAAAAAAGAAATACCTCCACAGAATCCACAGTTCCAAATTCTCGAAAGATCTGAGTTAGTTGTGCACTATCACAGGACCTGGGGAGATTACCCACGTAAAGTTTCACCCCTTCGGGGGCGGTCGCTGCTATTTTTCCTTCCGTGTCTTGCTCTGCCCCTGCTCCCTCTGGACGATCTTCTGCTTGGGTGTCCTCTGAATTGACTTTTTCTGTACTTTGTTCTGTATCTTGAGCTAATGCAGTGACTCTAACAACCTTTTTGCAGGTCACAATTGCAGAGATAACATGGGAGAGCTGAAGAGAACTGTAGGATGGCAACGATGTTATTGTTGATATGGACATGGATGATGAAAGGGAGGGAACCCTGCTTCCAGAGGGAAGAGCATTGTGATTGAGATTGAAAGGAGTTGTTGGTAGAGACAAACACGACGCTGCCATCTTCCTGAACAATGGGAGCTTAATGAAACCACAGCCATAGGAAGGGAGATTGTGTTTATACAGATTGAATGGAATGGATAAGGTGTGTAGTTCTTAGGTCATTTTACGTATTTGGAGTGATTCTTTTACAAGAGTCTTTAAACATGGCCAAGAACCAAACGTTTAGAACCAAATACTAATGGGAGTCCAGGTCAGATGGATTTCCTTCAAATTTAAAATAAAAAATTCATATCAGGAATTGAAAGAATGAGAATAGATTTAAAACAATAAAAAAAAAAATTTGAATTAGAAAAGTAAAGGAATATAAGAATAATAGGATTAGTAATTCTTGGATATAAAATAAAGTTTAGGATATATATATATGTGTGTGTATGGTATTTCTTCATATCTCTTTCATTTAAATGGTGAGCATTAATATTAATTTAATAAAAAATTTAAAAAAAATTGGATGTATTTTAAAGTTATTGTCTTAATATTTTTTTTAATTAATCTAAATAAAAAGATTAGAGTTTAGAAATAACATTGAAATATAATGATATTAACAAAAAAGGGATGTGTATTTAATTTTATGTTATAAGTGAATGATATGTTGTAGCATGTATTTTATAATACCACTCAAAGTTTTATTATCAAATTAATGGTTGCTATGATCCAACAAACTAGAAGTTAACCTTCACTCTACCAAGATTCAATCCCACATCTATGGTTTACCTATTTTTGCAGCCTTGAACCTATGTTTGCATACTAGAACCTATTTTGTGACCTTAAACTCATCGTGTAGCTTTGAACTATGCAACTATGGTCTTGAAATTATTGTTTATGTATATTATTTGGAAATGGTGCTTCTTAATATTACCATTAAAACTTGTTATGCTAGAGAAGGGGAATTGACTATCTTTGCACCTTAATCAAGACCCTTGATTGATCCAGTGATTTTGAACGAGACTGTAGACATGTCAAGGAGAATGTATACAAATGCATATGTATGACCTTATGACTATAAATGTTGATACAATGCTCTAGATGTGATCAAATGATGGATAAACAACAATATCGTGTGATTCAAAATAATCTAGGACCATCTTTTTTTTGCAACGCCCTAATTTTCAAATTTGAATATTATGTGTTTGAGTCAGCAAGAGATGGCTAGTTCGAGATAAGTCAACTTGGGTCCATAATTAATTTTAAAATTGAAAAGGTGGTTTGAGGCTACACATGTGGTCCTAAGCCATGTTTAAGGTTATTGTTGTGGTCTTGAACCAAGACTAAAATTAACATATTTTAGTTCTAGATCCATAATATTAGGGGAAACAAACTTAAAATCAGATCAATAACATGTTCCAAATATTGCACAAAAGGACACTAGACTAATGCACTAGGGACAAGGAGTAAAAGTAACTTCTAAAAAGTGGGGTAAAGTATTCCCGATACACTCTCACCCATGAGAATTTCCATAAGTTATGAATATCAAAGTAAATGAGTAATTAAATTGAAGTAAATAGCAAGCAAATATAAAATAGACATGGAAATGAAAAATGATTTGTGTGTGCTTCATGTAATGATAGCTCCATCTACAAACGTACAAAGCAAAAAATTCCATCATTAGCATCTAATTAAAATCTAAAATATCCATGAATAACAACTTAGCATGTCAAAGTGATCTACATAAATAAATAAAATTGAATGGCGACAAAGCAGGCGTGGAGGCGGTACTAGGGCTTTAGGAGAGGATGCAGACGATGGGGAAAAATGGAGATCCAAAGGAAGATGAGGATTATCTCTATGCGAGTTGTTTTGTGGCGTTGTTGGCCTCTTCCCTATCCTTTCACGGCTCAAATCTTGTTGTTTATAGCGTGTGATTTTTTGTTTGTCTTCTTCATGTGTTCGTGGATTTTGTTCTTTCCACAAAGTATGTTGTTTTTGGTGGTTCTCTGATGCAGGAGCATCCCCGGTTCATAGCAATCTTGCATCAACCAAAAATATTTCCTTTATGTTTGCAGTTTCAACATTTCTTTCTGTGTGTCCCGAATTTGGTTGACCGGAACCTATGGAGTTGGATTTTACTTGGAGACTTGATCATCTTCCTTATTCCCAAACCGTGGAGCATTTGGATCATTTTCCAACAAGTTATCGCTACCGGTTGTCGAGACAGTTTTCTGTTATCGATTTCTGTGACAATTTTTTGTTATCTGTTGTCTGGACCTATTTGCATTGGTGATCTACCGAATCCCCTTTTGTAGCTTGTGGAGCCCTGAGTGTTGATACTGATGTTCCTTGGCATGTAGCCAACCTTTTCTCGTGATCTACACTTCATCCATTGGATTTTTCAGAGGAATTTATTTGGCAGATGCCGACCTTGTTGGTTTTGCACGTTAGGTCTTGTTCCTCGGGTTTTGATCCCTTTTGGGGCTGACCAGATCCCTTTGGATCGTATAAATCATTGTAATATAGCATTAGAATGTAATCAAGAAGTTAGAATAAGCATAGAAGATAGATCTTAAGATTTGAGGTTCCGGTTGTGTCCTGTTCTATATTTTGAGGGTGAAAGTATAGTGTTGTGTCGCACTTTAGGCTAAGTGCGAGGAAAAAAAATCCTACTCGGTCGAGTCTACGTGGCGCCTACATGTAGGATGGGTGGCGGGGTATACTCAGTTGAGGGCCCTACATATACTAGCCGACTGCACTCCACAATCTGAAATAGCTGGAGCAGGAGGGAGGCTAAGAAATCCTTCGGTCGAGCAAGGTAGGGCCGAAAGGCTTATTTATTATTTATTTTTGTTTTTTTTGTTTTTTAATTATTTTAATAATATATGTATACATTTTAAGTAGATTTTTTTGTGTTTTTTCAAGTTTTTAATTTTTTTATGCAAATGAAGAACACATATAAAAAATACAATCCAAAACACCTGATATAAAAAATACAATCCAAAACACCTAATATATAAAAAACAATGCAAATGAGATAATATTTAACCATAAACTTCATAACATCACACATTCGCCATCCAATTGTAAACTACATATCATTAGCATATTTTGACATCCAACCATAAACTTTCAAATATGCAAACATATGTTGATACTTGAATGCCAACACATCATCACTTCTAGTGCAAAAAAATCCTTTTAGGACACCTAAACAAGAACATTTATTATCATAGATTGACATCAATGTCAACACACTACTCCATATCTACAATAACCACAGTTCACCGGATCATTAGATCATAGGAAATCAGAAGATGATTTTTTATAAAAAAGAGTTTGATATTTTATACAATTATATTAAGTTTGTGAAGCAATGAACTACTTTGTATACATGTCATAGTACTGAAGGGCTAGGATAAAAGTTTTGAGTGGAGGTATGTGGATGAAATGATTTTTTTTTTTTTAGGATAGATAGTTTAGAATGTTTTCATGTATGAATGTACAAATTTCTCAATGTTTATATAACACGTGATTCGTCTCAAGTTTATACAAATGTTAAATAAGTTCATGTGTATGTTCATGTAATTTGTTTTTCAATGTAATCTTTAAGTTTCAATGTCTATAGGTCGCAATTCATTTGATTCATTTTGTTTAAAATGTTTAAAGCATATTTGTACAATAGTTCATCTTATTTGTGATATACATTGTATATGAACTTATTTTTAATTCAATTTAATGTATACATGCAGATTCACACACACACACACACACACACACACACATTCATACATTTCACATCACATAGATATGGCTTCTAGTGGTTTACAACATTTTTCTTCTGAGCAGAGTGTGCATCCTGATTCTCAGCAGACCTCATGTAGGTCTGAAACTCCTAAGAGTACTCCTGAGAATTCAGAGACTGCTCATACTCAGACTATTTTGAGAATGCAGTCCTCTCTAGTGCAGTTACATGGGACTTTAAATAACACTCTTGTGTTGGCCAATAGGGATAAATTGGAATGTATTAGAGATGAGCCGATGCATATGATTTAGCTTGCTCAATCATACAACCCATATGATGACCCTCACATTGAGCATTTTTATAGGACTTTATCTCACGTTGTCTATGGCACGATTAAATGGAAAAAAATAGATAGAGATGTTTTTGCAGTGAATGTGAAATCCATGTTCCCATTTTACATGGAAATGGTTGTGGTTAGAGGATATCGGGTCACTAGATGCGAGGATCCTATTATCGCACCATTCATATATCCTAGATGGTTGGCAACACATCATAGGTGGCCGCAGAAGGATGAGCTACCACAATATTTCTCCAAACAATTGTATGCAAAATTTCATCTAGAATATGATGTTGACTACACAGACTTTCCACAACATGCTGGGCAAGGTAGGGGTAGATTTGTAGAGAGATTTAGACATTGTGTCACACAACCCCCTAGTAAGAGGGCAATGGTGGGTCAGAACCTTTCAATTTTTTTGAAAGGTTTAGATTTGGTCACAGGTGGTGTTGGTGATATGGCATTTGAGGAGGCACACGTTGGCATGTATTCTAGCATTGTCAACATTGCTACTCAGGTTGATGAGACGACTTCTGATCGCGTGGGGATATATATGTTGTGTTCTCGTATTGTCCCTATTGTTGATGAGATAGATCCATTTTATGATCCATATATTCGTTATGAGCTATTGTCGCCTGCATAGATCGCACAGTTATTGAAGGATCATTTGTGCCAAATGAGCTCCTATTTAGTGAGTGATCATGTGGATGCTTATCAAGCTTTCTTTACATTACATGGGATCACTCCCTAGCAGTTGTCTGAGTTCATTGGATGAGTACTTCAGAGATGCTCGACTAGTACCGGCCATGGTGGAGGAGATTTAGAGCCTGGTAGTTCCAGGCAGGAGGATATTTCAATACCTCCTACAACTCCTGAGACTACAGTGCATCCTACACAACAAACTCTGGGAGTTCGGCGATGAGGTTTTCATCTCTTCTTATGGATGACTTTATTGATCCAGATATTGTATCATTACACTCTTCAGAGATATCTGGCATCGAGTGTGCATTCGAGGAGAGGAATAAGGTAAGAAACTAAATTTTGATTTTAACTTAGTTGTATATATAAAGTTTCTATGTATTCACTACCACTGACATATTTTTTTCATTTTAAATATATATTACAAGAGATTATGATGACCGTGAGATTTGGAGATTTACAGGCACCTGGTGATCCTATTCATCAGGATACACAAGGAAATTTATATTTAAATTGACGTGTCTTATTTTTTCCTATTCATCAGGATCCACTATATAATTTTTTTAACATGGAAATTGTGTACACAATTTAGGCCCCTGGAGCAAGCGACGGATCAGATCAGGGATCGAGAAAGGGCGCGACATAGCTCATTATTGTTATATACATGCTTGCTTCTTTTATTCTGGATATATCTGACATTTCTATTATGTATATCTGACATTTCTAGTATACATGTTATGGACATTTAGCTATTATATATGAACTATGGACATTGCATTTGTAGCCTTATTTTAGACATTATACCTGGACATTTCATACATGTTACATGTTTATCTAGGCATTTCATGTGTTACATGTTTATAGACATATAATGTGTTGTACATGTTTTATTTATGTGTTACAATGTGCTCTCACTCTCAATTAGGTGCTCTCACTCTCCTAATTCATCAACACCTTTCCTTAGTATTTATAATTTATTATTTAGTGCATAATTTAGTCGAAAAATGATGTCTTAATGGGATCATAATACATGCTAAATTAGCATTCAATTTTTTCGAACTCATTATTATTGAATTTGTCTACTTAGTTGTGTTACATGTTTATAGAAATTTTATAATTTGTTACATGTTTATTTTATGTGTTGCAATGTTCAAATTTCATGTGTTACATTTCAGTTAGATTGATATGCAAATCATTTCTATATTTCTACATGTTTCATTATTAAAATCAACTAAGAAGAATTTCTACATTTCAATTAGATTGATATGCAAATCATTTCTACATTTCTACATGTTTGATGTGCATATTAACTAAGAATAATTTTATAAAATTTTAGATGACCTCTAGAGCTACTTTATGAGGTTGTGCATTACTAGATAGGTCTTAAAATTCTCAATGAACAAGTTTGTGTATATTATCTAGAATAAATAATTAAGATTTGATATTAATCTAGAGTTTAACATTATTTAAGACTACATCCTAGGACTATACCTAACTTTTCTTATGACTATACATGTAATCATACATAAAAGCATTTCAACCAAACATGCATAACAATATATGAAAACCATTGTTCACCATGTCAAAAAAAAAAACTAGATATGATCCGATATATTCAGTCCTAGTTCAAAGTAAACATGAGTTCAAACTCTAGTTCAAATATAAAAGTATGAGCTACAAAATCAAGTTAGATAGCCTAAGTTACCTCCCGATACATATAGTATGGATCCTCTCTATCTTTTATTTTCTCCAAAAAAAATTCATGTTCTTCAAAAGGTAACCTCCACTTTTGGTTGACATGTCCTTTTTTTGGCAATGTCTCAAATTGAAGTTTTGTCACTATAACCAAGTGACTGTAATGTAGAATTGTTTTTCCAAGCATGTATTCAATAAATTGAACACCATTTTTGTCTATCTTAGTTTGCTGATAATAGGAGCCTTCTATAACAACTTAACCAGTTGGATATGATTGTCCATCACCATCTACAACTTTACTTCTGGAAATTTGAATTTTTCTTTTGTGCATCTTAGTAGATAATAATCTACACCTTCCACATTGTCAGGATCCGCAACCACAACAAATATATCACCTATGTATGTACATCCAAATGACACCATATAAATTTAGAACAAAAGTAAGATGTAGATTAAATTTGAACATCACTATGATCTAAATTAAAACTAAATAAAAGAACATGTATGCACACGCGCACTTGTAACGACTAAATTAGAAACACGTTCATAATCAATTGAATATATAGGATCGTGAATGTCTATGCCATTTTCATCATCTTCATAAGGAGGCATTTTGATTAACTCTTTCGTATCCCATTGTGAGACATATCCATTTGCAATATTCTCACATTGACTCATTGGATTGTCCTCAACATAGTCAACACAAAAGCATGATTTTTCTCTTACTTGAATCAATGGAATCTTGTAGTGTCCTGTAGTCATCACTTGATGTAAACTTCTAATACCATCAATTGTTTGACAATTGTAAGGATTAGATCGATCGATACCTGTTACAAATATGAAATAAAATTTGCACATTTTTAGATCAACAACTTTAGGATAAAAGTGAAATGCAATTGATGAAATTTTTTAAGAATTCTTGAGAACAAAAATATTTTACCTTTCACTTCCCAAAAATAACGTTTGTTGTATGGCATGTCCCAACTAGCAAAATAACTTTGACACCATTCAACAATTTTGTTTGAATTCTCTATGCTATTACTTACATAAAAGAACTTAGAGATGTCATGTGCACTTATTTTTAAATGATATTAAGAAATAGATACAACAAATTGAAAACAAAATTAACAGTACATGCAAGTTCATGTTGGCGAAGTGCACGCTTCACACATGCTTTTGCTCCATCGTGCTCTCCTTTTCCATGTCCACTTTCAAATAAGTTCCACAAAAACTTAACATTGTGTCTAGCATGTTGCATGGATAGCCAATTAAAGGCTTTTGCATATTTAAATTGTCTTGCTACATAAAGTTGTATGTCGTGTACATGTACAATTGAACATTTAAAATAAAATTTATCAAATTGAAATCAAATACGAATTTACATATTGTAGATAGGAAATGTGGAAATCATCAAAGCAATATAAACATTAGTCTAGTTCAATCACGAAAACTCAATTGCAATGATCAATCCTAATTACACTCAATGAAAACATGAGAACAAGGCATTTGAGATTGAAAACTAAGCAAACCAAATGCAGATGTCTCCTTCATGCGGCTCCATTGTCCTTCTTTCTCCTTCAAATAGCTTTGTTTTGTGGATCTCACCTTCAAGTGCATGAGCTTAATGTGAAAGCAAGACATGATGACAGCATAAGGGTACTAGAAGCGTGATTGATTCGACCAGGGACCTTGATTGAAGAAATTCATCCAATTTATAGACAAATTGGAGAAAAGATCAGATTAGCATGAAGAGATTTGAAAGGAAATTTCAAATCAAGAATGACAAATATGACAAATTATGACAAATTTGCACTTTCTATGCAAGATTGATTGATTGATAATTTTGACAAAATTATGACAAATTTCTATGTCAAAATTGATTGATTGTCAATTATGACAAATTATGACAACTTGAAATGTCATTCCCATGAAATTAGGAGAAAAATAGGATAGAATTGAGAATTAGAAATTAGAAAATTAGAAAATTGAAATTGATGAAAATTAGGAAATTAGGAATTAGGTGAAATTAAGTGAATTAATTAACAATTTTTCATTTATTAATTAATTCACAAAGAGAGAGGAATTAGTTAGCCAATTAAATAAACATTTAATTGTGACAAGAAGACTTAGGATAAATCAACTATTTAACCTAGAGGGAGAAATGACAAACAAGGTTAAATGACTAAATCATGAAACCCTAGAAGATGAATTAGCAATGCAAGAATGACAATTAGGTCATGACAAAAGATAATTGATATCGATTCGATTTGATCATGATTTTGACTGACAAAGGACCAATGCTGATAAGTGATTTGATTGATAAATGTGCCAATTGACGAGGAATAATGACTAATTGATCCAAATTGACATGATTGAGAAAGACAACGATCGATGACAAATCGATCGCAAAATGACAAAATTGACAAGAGGACAAGGATCGATGACAAAATAGATTGCAAAACGACAAGATTGAAAATGACCATGATCGATGACAAATCAATCGCTAGATGACAAGATTGAAAATGACAACGATCGATGACAAATCGATCGCCAGATGACAAGATTGATAAGAGGACAAAACCCTAATTAGGATTGACGATGTCCAAAATGATGACAAATGAATACGCACATTGATGCAACAGGATAAGATCAACCAAAATCATGACTGAAGATTGTTATCGACAAGACCATATTCGAAAATGAGACAAATGAAGAATGCAGAAGAAGGACTCAATGCTCGCAAATGATAAAGACCAAGTGCGCAACATAGAAGAAATGTTAATGCAACGCAAGAACCCTAAAATAAGGCAATGCGCAAATGTTAAAGTATGACTCCACAAGCGTTGACCATTTTTAGATGTCTACACATATAAATTAAAATGAATTGAAACTTATGTACTCACCTGCACAACCATTCGACCAAATCTAGTGTTGTGAAACATTTATCCTGCGATTTGCAAGACCTTCAAAAAACATTGCAAATTTAATGAGCTACATAGCTCCTATCATGAACCTTATCATCGCTAATGTAGAAATGAACCTCCTTGATGATAATGCATTCATTTGGATCAGTACAGTTTTCTACCCTATCCACATCAAATTGTGCGCGTCTATAGGTCACTTGCACAAATATTGCAACTTGATCAGTATGATAATATTGAGCTTGAATTTGCGATTGAGGGGAAAATGTATAGTTCTCAGAGAAATCTACAATTGAAAGAATACAACTAGGTGGAAAACAAATTTTGGAATCATGAAATTGTTTAGCTTGCCATCGTGCACCATGACAATGTTGGATATGTGGATAAATCATAGTATGAAATATGTTCATAAAATCAAGGTAGGGCAATTCACTCTCCTTCAATGCAATTTTTTTGGATTCATCTCCTATCTTAGTTTGATATGTCTCATATTGAAATCTCTTCCACAAAATTGGCATTGAAACATCAATATTCTCAATTTGTAATGGAAATTTTTGCAAATATCCACAACCAATGCATGTACTTTTTATACATTGTACATTGAAGTCATCTAAATCTTCTGATTTATCACATAAAATTAATTTCACAAATTGTGTCGTACTTCCAAGGATGACCATAACTGGATTAAGTACTGCCATATCTTTTTTATATGACTCTAAGTATAGGTGAAACTCAACATGATTTCGATAGCAACAAGTTTCACGTACCTTATTTATGCGTACAAAGCAAGGGCACAACCTCTCAAACATTCTCTAACATATTTTCACATCTGAAAATTCTTCCTTGAATGCTTCAAATAGTTCACTTTGTGTTGTATCTACAAAATGTTTAGGATGTGAAATATTCATACCGGTCTCTTCATCTTTCATCTATATAGTGTCCCTTCTATTGGAAGAAACATAGAAGTGGCTGGTTCAATATTCAATGACTAGTCTTCTTACATCTTCTAAAATTTTATCTTTTTGAGGAAGTCTACAAATATTTACCCAATTCATTTCAATGTTTTCAGGTAACATATTTCTCCTCCTAATATATCTTTGAACATTTTTTCTAGATATATGAAGTAATTCAGAAATTGTTGTAACTTGTCTTTTATGTGACAACCTCTTACTAGAAATCGTAGTCATCAACGCTCTACGCGCATCACTTGAGTTAGTTCCTTGACTTGTGGTATTAATAAGGTTCAATGCATCTTGCAAATTTTCAACTATTGTTTCTTTTACATGACCTCCTGAGCTTTTCCTATTATCGACACCCAACAACTCCAAAACAAGAGTCATTTCTCTTTTCCATAATAACTTTACAAATAATTGTGCTCTCTCGACCATAGATTTTTTTTAAAAAATATTCCTCCCACATGTTTTTGCAATGCAATTTAATTGTGCTCTCAAGTACCATGTGTTCAGATGAAATTTGACTGATAAGAGAATCATCAGTCATCTCTGTGAGATTTTGCCAAGATCTAGAGGCAATGGAAAGCACAAATAGGAGAGAACAAAATGTGACACGAATAAACGGTATTCCTATCAAGATGCAAAATGTGATCAATTGGATCATCAAGATTGTTGTTGTTACATACAATGTAGATGAGCCTACTTATAAAGGCAAGACTAAGAGATAAGAGAGCACACAATGATGACATGTGGTTCAATGAGATGCAAGGGTAGGTAGGGGTAGGTAGGAGAAATAGTAAAATATTCCACATGAGGTGGATCACCCACCGAAGGTAGAATTATCACTCCACAATATGTGGATATGATAAAGTAGTAACAAGATCACACCATAAAAGCTAGAAATTCTCCTACACACACTATCCCAATGTGGCACAAACACCCAAGTGTCTCATACCCAAACTACTATGAAATGCATTATCCTAAGTAAAGTGTAATAATATCCAACATGAATAATTAATTACACCAACAATTTCCATCAAATTTCTCATGACAGAAGAAAAATTTGTACCTTGACTAGTACCAATTTCTTCCGCTACTTCAGTTGCATCATCTTCAACATCAACATGATCTTTTTCAACATCAACAGGTTTCTCTTGATTACATTTTGTATGACCTTTCATTAAATCATCCCTTATACTATCATATTTTTTTGCTCTATTTCTTTTATTCCCCATTACACAAAGTATTGAAATTTGCTATCCTAAAATCGCAAGTGAATACTCCTTAAGAAAAAAATCAACTCCTTTGGAAAAAATCACCTCCTTGAGAAAAAATCACCTGCTTAAAAAAAATCGCCCTGAAAAAATCAACTTCCTAAGAAAAATTGAAATTGAAATGAATTGTTTTTTGTTTTAAAAAAATGAAAAAATGACCTCATTAATATATGAGGGAAAGAAAGGGTGGGGAAGCGAGCGGTCGCTTCCCCACGCGACCACTCGCGGAGGGTCCTATTGCTTGGGGGACTCAGCCGAGCCTACTCGGTCGAGGCTGCCTATGTGGCATCCCAAATGGCAGCCTACTCAAATACTTCATATAAAACTATTTTAAATCTGCACATTAAAACAAGAAAAATAATCAATTCATCTCTAAAAATGTGCCAACTTATTTTATAAATTCACAATTTAAAATAAAGAATTAATTCATTGTGAATATTTGAATAGAATAATTTAAATCTCTTAAATTAAATAATAGTGCATAAAGATTTAAATTATTATGAAATCATTTTTATTAAATTTTAAAATAAATTAAAATTTAGTAACTCCCTTATTTTTTTGCATGGTGGGTCCAACTTTCCACTTCTCCTCGAGCACACAAAAATGGTAGTTAATTTATAAATACTTCATATAAATGAACTCAAATCAATAATTACTTTTAAATTAAAAGCTGATTTGAATCCCACTTTTTAAAGAATCCATTATATTTTAATTAATAAAAAATTAACATACAACACATCTTACAAGCTTTTAACTTGGAAGGTTGGGGAAAATAAATCTTTGACTAGACAAACATACAATTGCAAGAATGATTTTAATATTTCTACTTTTTTTTCCTTGTAGAGACAATGATGATAACTCAATGATGAACCACTAGTACCAAACCGGTACTGAGAGGGGGGGGGTGAATCAGTACAGACACAAATGCAGTCCAAAACCGATTTGACAGAAAACACTCACAATGACTGATAAACAGAGATACCGGTAAAACAGAGTGCAACCGGTAGCATCCAGAATAACTCAAACAGTCATGAACCGGTCACTTACTAAGCTTTTCTCTTAGCTCAATACCACATTATCATAATATTCTCATGCATGAACTAGTAGACCTAACCATCAAATCTTCACAACAGTGAGTTCAATATGTTTTATAGACAGGCACAAAACATAGAAACTTCATGTGCATAATAGATAAAACAAAGCATCACAAGACAAAAGCATTTCACATGACACACATATTTTTCACGTGGAAACCCAACTGGGAAAAACCACGGTGGCGATGAATACCCACAAGCTGCTTTTTGAACTCTTTAGAAGTTCGCTCTGTTAGGAACCTTGTCCGGTTAAGAACATTACAATAGGTTCCGGTAGGAACTGATCCTATTAGGGATCACCCGGTTAAGGGATACCCGGTTAAGGGTTAAACCCGGTAGGGTCACCTTGTTAGAGGATTTTAAGAACTCAATAGCTGAAAGGATCTCCTAAGCTTCTCTAGCTTCTCAGAACTCATTAGCTTCGAGTTACCCAGTTAAGGGATTTACAGCAAGCCGGTTAAGACCACCCGATTTAAGGGATTTTGAATCAAGCCAATTAAGGCTACCCTGTTAGGGGATTTTGCAACTGTTGAAGTGGTTAGAGATCAACAGGTATTACAATGATCTGTTAACAGTACTTAATACTAATACAGATCCATTTAGACTCCTCTTTTCCTTCTGCACATACACTTTGCAGGTATCTCTTTTCTCCTATGGTCTAGCAAGAATCTTGTATCACTTTCGTTGGATACACACTTACAACTTTTTGCCAACACCTTTAGACAGAAACCTAACATCGACCTTATAGGGAACATACAGGTCGGTAGCAAAAACCCTAAACCCTAAACCTGTTAGGTTGAGAAATTCAAATGGTTCGATCCTGACCGTTGAAACATACTGCATTGAATGCACCAGTCTTGAGTCGATCTCAAGATATTCTCCATCGTCCATTATCCACCGTTTTCATAGTGGTTGATAACCCATCATGCATTATCACTATTTGACAGACTTCGCACATTCCCGAGGTAGATAGGAATAGTCTTCTTCATGCAAGATCCTTCATGCGCACAGAGCTTATGTGGCAACACGATCTGTCCTCCATCATACTACTAACTCATCACACAAAGATCACCGATTGAGTCACACAGACTTGAGATACTCCAACCGGAAACCCCGAAGTGGAAGTTGCCTTACCAACCGGTAGTCATACAGTGTTTCCATGTGTCAGTTCCCATACTGCATGCCGATTCACTTTGAACAAATGTGCCGCTTCACTTTGGCATATACCGGTTCACACATATGCCGGTATCTCTTTCTTCACTTATCTCATGTGCCGGTTCACACTATGTCTCATATTGACATCAATGACAACATACAATATCATTATGTCTTCATGCCAGTTTACATAAGGCTCATGTCGGTTCACATAATGCCAACAAATGAGTCATGCTCGTAATTTTTGGTAGAGATGCGTGCACTTTTTTTTTTTTTGGGTTCGTCTTAAGTTCTTATCGTTCCAATGTTGTGTTTGCCCTAAGTTCTTATCATTCTATTGTTTGGTTTGCCCTAATTAAGGCTTTTTCATCGAATCAATGTTCTTCAATCTGTTAATCTACTACATCAGGTTGGGAAATTTATCACTCTTCATACCGATCATAATACATTTCCCATGCCTACCTTTTGGACGGCCATGCCTACCTTTTGGATGGAGATCACGACCTTCCTCTTCTAAGCGCTATGTGTTATTTCCATCGATGCGCTCCATTAATTTTATATTGGAACATATGTTTTATTGCACATTATCTGTCTTATGGCTACTCTTCCCTTGTTCAAAGTTTTCTTGCATTTCTTTCATCGCTCTTTATTTTATCTCTTTGTATTGCATTATCCCTTTGCTAAGCATTGCAATGATTTTACTCTTCAAAATGACTTCGGAACTTCATGCTTTCATGTTCTTCGGAGGTTGGGGATTATGGAGTCAAAGCCTAGTCTTGTTTTAGTCTTCCCCACCTCGAGGATCCGAGATTCCAGATTGTTGCTCTTCCACTTAGCTTTTACCGATTTCAGCTTCTGCATTCATTACACTTTCGGAGTTTCGGGTTCTCCGGGTGTGGAGTTTTGGGTAATTAATTCTTTCATACTCCGGAGGTTTGGAGTTCCCGAGTTTCATATTTCCAAATGTTTTGGCTCCTTCTTGTGTCTCCCGAGTTTCGGAACTACGGGGCAACTAATTACTTTGTTGTGATTACTGTTTTGTTTATCTCTGATGGGATCATATTTCTGCAAACAAGTTTATTTGAGTTGGTTTGCATTGTTAACATGGTTGGTGCTCTATACTTTCATTTTTTGGCTTTTAAAATCCCTTTTTTCTTATCTTTGTATCAATGCCTCCTTTCATTACTCACTGTGCTATGTCTTGTTGATGCATTTTCTTGTCCAACACAACTTGTATTCACTGTTGTGCATCACTCTATTCACCCCACCTTTATTGGCAACATCATTCCTTAATGCCTTGTTGTTCCAGGGGGTTGCACCTATCTCTCTTTGTATCACTGAAATCTCATTGCCCTTGGTTTGCAAAGACATGGTTTCCCATGCGTCTCTCTTGCCTTCAACTATTTCAACACTGTGTTTGTTCAGATGGGCTTTGTTTTCGTATAAATATTACTACTACACAACTTTTATTTACAACAACAACCCCCTCCTACCAAACACCGGAGTCTGGAGTTCCAGACTTTCTATCCCTTCGCATGCCAGAGAATGAGTGACTTCGGAGTTCCAGACTCCCTGAGTCCCCAGTATTGAATGATTATCTCTCTCATGCTCCGGAGGTCCGGAGTTCCAGATTGCCCTTAAATTTTTTAGTTTTCATTTGGAATTTTTTGGAATTCATTTCCAGCTTCAAAAATCGGAACTATGGGAATTGGGGATTTTGAAATTTTGAACTTGCATGCTCTGGGAGTCGATAACTCTGGAGTATTTCATTTCCAAACTCTTTAAAGTTTTAAAACTTCAGGTTTTAATTATTCCAATTTCTAGTTTTCAATTTTAATTTTATTGCAAGTTATTAAAATTTATTAAAATTAACTTTACATATTAAAATTGAAATCAAAGTTTATATTAATATTTAAACATGTTTAATCTTAAGTTAATCCAAATTCAAAACATAATTAAAATTTTGAATTAACTTTGAGTGTAAACATAATTAAAATATTAATATAAATTTTAATTAATTTTAATATTTAATTTTAATTTGAATAAACTTTAAATTTCATTTTCAAAACTATTTGTTTTTTCGTGATTATTTATTTTTTGTATTTTTTTTGTATTTTTGCAAATATTTGATTCTCTTTTGGATTTTGACATTTTTCAAAATTTTAGGGATTTTGTGTTTTTCACTTTTTAGGGCTTTTGGTTTTTTTCGATTTTTTATTTATTTTGCGAATCTTTTCACCTTACGCTAAGCCTACAACCTATAGAAGATGAAACAACTGACGACAAAAATGACAACGACGATGAACAAGAAGACGAACACACAACGAAGATGAAACAACGACCAACAAGAGGAGGCATAGATGACAACATGCAACGACACGAAAATGGCTTCGAGGTTCCGGGATCTTAAGACTCCAAGAAGAAAACACAGGACTTCGGGACTCCGGAGTTTCGAAATCAAACAACGAAGCGACACTTCAGGATCTTGGAGTTCCAAAGTGTCAAAAGGAAAACAATGAAGACTTCAAAGTTTCAGGAGTCTAAAATTCCGAAGTCAAAAAAAGCAAAAGAAACAAAAGGAACAAAATGCACTTCGGGATCCCAGAAATTCAAGGTTCCGAAGTGCGAAAGAAAAGAAAATAGGGAAAAGACAAAACAAAGTAGAAAGGGGGTCCCAACTCGGGAAGTGAAAAGTTGGGGTGTGTTATGCAAGGCATAACATGAGCATTTGTAGGTTGATAGACAAAGAAGAGGTAAAGAGAAGATTAAGACATGGGATCGAATGATTTCTAAGTTGAAATCAAAATTTATGCTAGTTGATTATCAAGTGAATCTATTCCAAAAGTTGCAGAATTTGAGACATAAGGAATCTAGTGTGAAGGAATACAACGAAGCATTTTACAAGTTAAATATCAGATCCAAACATGTTGATGATGAAGTTGAATAAGTTGCAAGATATTTGAATGGATTGCGGGTGTCTATACAAGATGAACTCAGTTTGATCAAATTATAGAGTGTTGAAGAGGCTTACTAGTATGCCCTGAAGGCGGGAGAGAAACTAAACAAAAGACATTAGTAGAGACAGAGAGGCAGAGGTGGAAGGTTTTTCGGAGGAAGATTTCAAGGAGGAAGAGGATAAACCGGAGGTAGAGGAACCTGTACAGATCTGAACAAGGACAAAGAAGTGAATAAAGAAGGTAATTTATGCCGGAAGGATGATAAAAAATTCTATTGGAAGAGAAAACTAGATGGCCACTGGAATGAGAGTTTTGGAAGAGAAGATAAGAGAATATTTAGAGGAACTTGCTATAAGTGTGGAGGAGAACGACATCGTGCTTTCGAGTGTAAGAAGATAGACAGTTCCAAAAGAGTAGCAGTGGTGGAAGAAAACCCCACTAGATTAGATAATAAACTAGAAGATGGAGAATTGTTGATGATGAGGAGAGCTTTGTGTCATACCAGGAGAGATGAAGAGCCCTTGCAGAGGAAGAATTTGTTCAAGACCAGATGTAAGGTATTTGGTAAGTGTTGTAAAGTTGTTATTAATAGTGGTAATTCAGATAATATTATTTCAGAAGAGATGGTGAATAAGTTGAATTTGGAGAGACTGAAACACCCTAAGCCTTATCAGATAGCATGGATTCAGGATGAACATAAGTTGTTAGTAAGTGAGCAATGTTTGATGAAATTAAAAATTATCATGATGAAGTCTTGTGTGATATTATGCCTATGGATATTTGTCATCTTTTGTTGGGTGACCTTGGCAGTTTGATAGATAGGCAATACATGATGGGAGGAAGAATACATACACTATTGTGGCCAATGGGATGAAGCAAACCTTGTTGCCCTTGAAGGAAACTTTGAAGAGTGAAGTTTGTACGAATGCTAGAATTTGTTTGGTGGATGGAAGGAAATTCCTAGATGGATTGAGACACGAGAATGTGTGTTTTGCCTTAGTTCCTAAGAAGACTGAGAATCCAGAGCATGAAGAGGAACAACCAAAAGAGATAATAGATTTACTGACAGAATATGAAGACATCATTTCAGATAATGTACCTGATGGATTGCCACCTATGAGAAGTATCAGTCATTGCATGGACTTGGTTCCCGGAGCTATTTTTCCTAACAAAGTTGCACACTGAATGCCACCGACAAAGAATGAAGAACTGAATAGACAAGTGCAGGAGCTGTTGAAGAAAGGTTTGATAAGAGAAAGTTTAAGCCCTTGTGTAGTACCAACAATATTAGCACCTAATAAGAACGGAGAGTGGAGAAAATGCACCGATTCCAAAGCAATAAACAAGATCATAGAGAAATACCGATTTCCTTTGCCTAGGATGGTTGACATAATGGACTGTTTGAGCGGAGCCAAATACTATACAAAGATAGACTTGAAGAGTGAATATCATCATATCAAGATCAAAGAAGGAGATGAATGGAAGACAACATTCAAGACAAATGAAGGACTGTATGAATGGTTGGTGATGCCTTTTGGGTTAACTAATACACCAAGTACTTTCATGAGGTATTGAAGAAATTTTTGGGTAAGTTTGTTATTATATATTTGGATAACATTCTGATTTTCAGTAAGACAAAAGAGGAGCATTTGTTGCATTTGAGACAATTTTTGCAAAGGTTGAGAGAAGAAAAGTTGTTGATAAATCTTAAGAAGTGTACTTTCATGAAAGATGAGTTAGTATATTTGGGATTTGTGATATCTGAGGATGGTTTGAAGATGGACCATGAGAAAGTAAAAATCAATTGTTGAGTGGCCTACATCAAAAAACATTAGAGAGGTAAGATCATTTCATGGATTGGCTAGTTTCTACCAGAAGTTCATTAGAAATTTCAGTTCAGTTTGTAACCCTATGACTGAGACCATGAGGGGAGATCAGAAGGAATTCAAGTGGACCACCAGAGAAAACAAAATTTTTGAGTTGTTGAAACAAAAATTGACTCAGCAGCCTGTGTTAGCTTTACCGGATTTCAATAAAGTATTTCAAGTAGATTGTGATGCAAGTGGAACAACAATAGGAGCAGTCTTGAGTCAGGAAGGGAGAACAGTAGATTATTTCAGTGAAAAATTGAATGATGCCCGGAGGAGATATTCAGTGTATGATCAGGAGTTTTATGCCATAGTTCAAGCCTTGAAGAAGTGGAGACATTATGTGTTGCCTAAGGAGTTTGTGTTGTATACAGATCATCAAGCTTTGCATTATTTGAATAGTTAGAGTAAGTTGAATCAGAGACATATGAGATGGGTAGAATTTTTGTAGAGTTACACCTTTGTGTTGAAGAATAGAAGTGGGAAATCTAACAAAGTTTTTTATGCACTGAGTAGGAGAAGGAATTTGCTGACAGAGATGAGAGTGACAGTATTAGGATTTGAGGAATTGAAGACCTTGTATGATGATGACCCTGATTTTGCAAAACCTTGGAGAGCATGTAGAGAACCGGTTACAGTAGATAGAAGCAAGTGGTTGGATTGCTTCATTCAAGATAGGATGTGTAGACACCTAAAATTGTCCTGTCTAATTAAATAAATATCTTTATTTATTTAATTACTTTAGCCTATTTCTTCTATTAATTAAATAAATCTTTATTTATTTAATTAATTCATTTATCCTCTTCTAGCCTTATTTCTCATTTAAATAAATATATTTATTTATTTAAATTATCCTTTTCCTAAATTAAATAAATATCTTATTTATTTAATTGATCTCACTTCTTCTATTAATTACATAAATCTTTATTTATTTAATTAATTCATTAGCCTTTTCTACCTATGACACATGTCATTCATCTCTTAATTCCTACATTACCCACCCTCTCATTATTTTATTACTTTTTTTACCTACCCTCTAATCATAGCCGACCATTTATCTTTTACACCTCTAAATATTATCCCTTCATTTCTTATAGTGTCTTCTATATAAGGAGACGCTTCCTTCATTATCAAACCCTAACTGATCAATTGACTACACTACGCTTTCAAACTTTCGTATGCGATCAAGCCTACTTGCAACCACATTTCCATTCTTTGTTGAGCTCTTGTGCACACATAAAATCTGAGAGCAAATATATCAAGCAAGATCAATGGAGATAGGAAGAATGGAGATCCAAACCCTATTGGACATGTGATGGTATAATCTTTGTGATTTCATTTAGTTTGCATTGTCTTAGGTAATCTTCATATGTTATGGTGGATCTTTGTTGTTGTTAGGCTAGGGTTTTGTGGTTGAATCTATTTAGTCTTTCAATATTGTTGTTTCCACTTTTCACCATAAACATTTTGGCACGCCCAGTGGGACTCTTGTCCCTTTTGCATTTAACATCTTTTTTTGCAAATTTTGTGTTTTTAAGTTGCAGATCTGACATTTTTGACAATATTTTGATATTTTCGCATCTGCATACATTCGGATCGTGTTTTTGATTTTCTACTGCATTTGTGACATCTGGAATCGCGTCTGCACCTTCGACAGTATTTTATTTTTCCTTTGCAGATTTTGGGAAATACGTCCGTGTTCCCTATTCGCGTCTGTGAGGTTGCCAGACGCGTCTGTGTTCAAGAACCTCGTTTGTGTCAGATCTAGCCACGTCTGCGCATTTATATAGCGTTTGTATTACGTAGAACCGCGTCTATGTTCAGTTGTTGCATTTTGACTTGTTTGATTCGGTTTTTCGACATTTGGATTTTAGATCTGGTTTATATTGAGCTAACATCTTCAGATCTAATGAAATTGGTGCAGCTTGTTTTGAAAGCAAAATCATTTTGTTGAAGGCCCCTATTTCATAAAGTCTTTTGGACCTAAAAATTTACCTAACTTTTGTGCTTGCAGGAAGGGGTGATCATTTGAAACAATCCAAACTACTAATAAATATTTGTTGTAGGACCTTGGCAAGGGTTTTTGATCTTTCATTGTGTGCCTTGTTTTCATAGATTATCAAACACTTCAATTGGTGCACTAAAATTGAACCAGTGTCTTTTGTGTCTTGGGCAATAGGCTCTTTTTGTTTCATCTTTAGAGGGCCTGTCTCCCCGTGTGGTCATTAGGACTACTAGTGAGGAGAGAATGACCCAAGTGGTAGCAAGGAAAACCCACCTCTTTTGAACCACTATAAACAACTGTATTCATGGTGAAAACTATGGATAACGTGTGCTGATTAGTTCATACCGACACTATGTCTCCCCATAAACCCGTTTGATCAAATTTATTTGATCAGTTGTAGGGCGTAACCCCTACCGGCTGGGAGCCTTCTATATTTACAGAGCTGAAAGTGCCACATGTATGGTCACACGAGCGGATGCCCTTACTAGCACCTTTTTGTTTTAGAAGCCAAAATCCTTCTAGTTGTTGGGGCAGGAGGTCGAACCTCTAGAGTGGCCCACACACATATGGTTCTTAGTAGAGATACAAAGTTTGCCACAAGGAGTTTTCATGGGGACTGATGCTTGGCTGCCCCAAGAAGTGAGTGCCGAGGGTGGAGCCAGTGGGGTCAAGCATCTAAGTATCCGCTTTGAATAGCATAGCCTCATGTGGGAATCAACAACTATTGTCTTGACCAACCATAAGAATTGTGCTTGTCTTATTTTGAACAATCAAACATTCAAGACCAAACATTAAAACATTGTGTCTTTTGTGTCTTCAAGTGTATGCAAAACAATTTTACATCAAACAAAATAATTTTCTTTGAGTCATTTTGAGTCTAAACACTTGCAAACATTGTGTCCTCATCAACACTGTGTCCTCTTGTCATGAAAAAGAGTCAAAATTTTAGATTTGGTCACAACAAACAACTTCACAGATTGGGAAAATTGCATAAAGTTTTTAGAAACGCGTTTGTGTCTAATAGAACCACGTCTATGTCATATAACTGCGTCTGTGAAGGGCAAAAACACGTCTGTGTCCTTTTGAGCAACATTGCACTTACAAAATCTCATAAACACGTTTGTGTCTGACAGAACCATGTTTGTGTCATTTAAGCACGTCTGTGAAGTATACAGGCATGTCTGTGTTCAGAATTGAAATTTTTTTATAGTCCAACAAACAAGAACAATCAGTTTCAGACTTATTGAGCTTCCTAGGTTATCGCTCTGGGTTTTCATTTAGCATTCAACCTGTCTTTGGGTCTCACAAAGTCCTTCATTGCTTTACATCTTGCATTACATTCACATTTGTCTAAACTTGAGTCAAAAGGTCACTTTCTTGTCCTCATCATACTTTGTCAACACACTACATACAACAACATTTTGCTAAGTGGTCCCTCAACAAGGTCTATTACCTTTGGGTCTCATTTGGTCTTACTTAGAATCAAGGTCAACTTACCTCATCAAGAGAAACTATCATCTCTTTGGAAGTCACACTTACTCTACTACATACATACTTGGTCTTACACTTTGGACATTGCAAGTACACCTCAGATTCATTTACATTCCATCCAACTCTTGGTCTTCCATACTCTTTCCATTTTCATCTAGTCTCAAACATCTTGGTCAATACCTAGTTCATGGTTGAAACTCGTTCCCAAAAATCTAGGAGAGAAACTAAAGAGGCTCAAGAGTCTGCAAACACGAGTTCCTATGAGTTTGACAATGATATCTTTTTCAATTATGATCATACTACATTACCTGACATGGATGCCTATAGAAACATTTCAAATGTTGAGAACATGGACACTACAAACAACAATGATACACACAATGATAATATGGACAACTTTTCTGTACATTCAGCAGAAGTGGAAGACTCCATTATGGATCCCCATTTTAATCGATTGGTTGAGGAAATAATGAGGAGAGATAGACAATACTTCTTACAAGTGATGGCACAAAGCGGAGCCAAGATCCCTCATGATTTTGACATGTCTCAAATAATGGAAAATCAACCTTTGCAACAACCTCACCTCAACATGGATCAAAGGAGGCCTACTAGTGGAGACAATAGAGGACCACATCTTGTGCCTGAATCACCATCATCTTTGTTTCAAAAACTAGAGGTCCCATACACACATGGTCAAGCATATGATACTCACCTTCACAGACCATTATGGAAGTCTTATGCAGAAAAATATACTCAATCGCATACCAATGCTAAGGATCAATCACCAAAACAATTGGATATCCAAAGGCATGTTCAAAATTTGGACACAAGGAAACCCCATGTCAAATTTGGGGACAACACACTAGAACAAACTCATGACATTCCTATAGAGTATGGTATACAAGGATAAAGAAGATTTTCTGCTCCTCATCATGACTCTATACCAAGTGGTCCATATACGCAGTATCATTATAGACCTCCTCCATATGAACATGTGTATGATCAATATCATCCATATATGCAACATGCTCCTCCTCCACCCGGTGGTTCAGGCATGGGGTTTGGTCCAAGAAGTCGGTCTCCACCTAAGAACAATTTGGAATAGCAAATCAAGGACATACAAAAGAAAATGGAGGACATAAATACACTGAAGCCAACTTACACAATGAGAGATGTATGTCCTTATCCATTTGATAAAAGCATTCCAATGCCTCCATTCCCTACACACTTTGTGACACCTAAGTTTGATAAGTACAGAGGAAAAGGGGATCCTAAGGCACATATAAGACAATTTTTCACATCTTGCATTGAGGTAGTAGCAGAAGAGACATATTTGATGAGATTATTCCCACAGAGCTTAGGTGATCAAGCTATGGAATGGTTCTCCCAACTCCCACCTGGAATTAAGTCTTGGGGTGATCTAGCAGAGGCATTTATCCAACATTTCTCATACAACATAGAGACAAACATATTAGTCACTACTTTGTGCAACACCAAGCAAAGGGATGGAGAGTCTTTTTCATCATTCTTACAAAGATGGAGGAATTTAGCCAGCAGATGCTCTTGTGAAATTACACAAAAACAAATGGTAGAGATGTTCACCCAAAATGTTAACAAAGACATTGGTTATGACCTAAGAAAATCTTGTTTGTCCACCTTCAAGGACGTCATTGAAAAAGGCTTAGCGACAGAAAAGGTCCTAATTGAACAAGGAGTCATTAAGATATTCAAGGAAAACAAAGATGACTATAAAGGAAAATACAAGCCAAGATTTTGGAATAAAAACAAAAACACAATCAATGATGGTGTTGTGGATGCCAATACAGTGCGACCTAAGATCGTTTTTTCTAGATCAAGCTCTACAAACAATCAGGTGAATACTCAAACAACTTCAAAGTCACGAAGGAAGTACACTCCATTGGGAGAACCACTTGAGTCAGTTTTCAAGAAGCTAGTGGAAAACAAAATAATAACAATTCCAGATCTGCCTCCATATGAGCCAAAGGTTAAACCAAATTGGTGGAATGATGATGAGTATTGTGAATTTCATAAGAGCAAAGGACATAAAACAGGAAATTGCCATCGATTGAAGAACATCATACAAGATCTTATTGATAGAGGTGACATTGAAATTGAAGGACACTCATCCAATCAAGAACATGAGATGTTTAAGGAACCATTCTCAAAGCATGACAAGGGAAAAGCTAAAGCCATAGATGACCAAACCAACTATACCAGAGCATCTTATAACTATGATTCAACTATCAATCACATTTCGATGGACAATTATGTCTCTACCATTATCATCAAGGACAAAATGCCTGAGACTTCTACCCAAAGACCCAAGATTGTCCTTAAAGGCATTGGATCTTCTTCCGAACCTACCTCTGAATGTAATGTTACAACTCATCGAGGTAAATTCACTTTGCAAGGTGCTCCAGCTAAAAACATTGTTTCCTCATCAACCAAACCTGAGTATGACCTTGTAGAACAGTTAGGGAAGACACCTGCGCTTATCTTAATCCTTGAGCTCTTACAAATATCCCCCACACATAAAGCCATTCTTGACAAAATCTTGAGAGACACTTATGTCCCTACTGATCTGAACGTGGACTAGTTGCAAGCCATGGTGGGATACCTTTCTGTTCCACACTCCCTTACATTCACAGAAGCTGATGACACCTCCGTAAGTCAACCACATAATGCACCTTTACACATTGAAGCCTTCCTACACAAACATCGAATAAAATGAGTCCTGATAGATGGAGGAGCAGGTCTAAACATTTGCACATTGAGCACTATTAAACAATTAGGATATTCAGATAAAGCTATGAATTCTACAAATAAAATTACCATCAAGGCATATGATGATGAAGAGCATTCATCCAAAGGCATAGTCACCTTGCCTCTCAGAGTTGGGCTAGCTACAAAGGATGTGGTTTGTCAAGTCTTAGACCTGGATCTCACATACAATATAATACTGGGACATCCTTGGATTCATAAAACGAGGGCAGTCCCATCTACATATCACCAATGCATAAAATTTCCTCACAATGGAGTTGAATTAACAATTAATGGTGATCCTAATCCATTCATATACTACAATAACTTGAGACCAAAAACTGAGATGATCATTCCAAGTAATAGGGAAGTTGTTCCTTCTTCTGCATACATTGATCCTGAATCATTAAAACCTTCGACATCAAAACAAGGTGAGCTTAAAGGGAAATATCAGGACAAGGGCATGGGTGAATACACTTTGAATCAAACCATGTGTTTACAACAAGTTATGAGTTCACCAAAAGAATATGGACGACCACATCCTTCTAAACGGATATCCATCATTACATTGAAATGGGATCCTAATATCTTCCAAAAGTGGGGTGAAGTGGAAGAAGAAGACTTATGCAAATTTCTTTACAAAGACCATGAAAATGATACATGATCACATTAGCATACCATGTGAAAAATATGGCAAAGGATTCAAGATCCTACAAAAATTTGGGTATGATGGAAAAAGTCCTCTTGGCTTAAGAAAGGAAGGCATCATTGAACCTTTACAACCTGAATTGACATTCAAAAAGGAACATTCGAAATGACTTGGCTTCATGTCTTCCAAGGTAAATACTCAAAAGACAGGAGAAGCATTACAAATCAAAGCTACCAAAATTCAACAAGAGAACCATTATTCCACAGACTCCAATGAATGGGAATGGGATTCAGACAAATCCTCTAGTGACTATGAACTCACCGAGACATTCAGAGAACCAGGTGAACCCACAGAAGAAGAGGAATTTTATAGAAAATTCAAAGTTGGTCAAGAAACAATCCCTGAGGATCCCACATAGTCCTTGCCTCTAGGTTCTAGGTCGAAATCACATAGAATGAGGACACCTGTCCTAAAATGCGCTACTAGTAATGACAATTTGGATTCATTCACGATCGAGAAAGATGAGGAGAGTGCCAATGATGACCTTGATAACTACCTCGACATACCTGAGTATAACTGCATCTTCACCCTTAGCCCCGCTAACTTTGAAGACATCAAAGGCCTTCCCCTTGTTCACCACCAACTTATTGACTGGGACCATGAAGGACCTGCACAGTTCGACACATTCCAAAATGATGAAGCCTTTATTGACTATTTAGTCATTCGAGATGATCTTCCCCATGGGGACCATAAAGAAGGATACATTATAGAACTCGACAGTGTGGCATATTTTGGTGAGGGTGTCGGGCCTTCCAGTCGCAAAAATATAAAAATAAAAACAAATCAAGGGTCTTATGGTGAAAACCACATTGTGGCGTTGTCTGACCCCAAAAAGGTAAAAAGAAAGGATGTATCTGAGGGTGAAAACCTCTCTAAGGCACCCGAGGATGGAAGGCTCAACATTCTCCTGACATCATATGAAGAAAAATCATCTATGTTGGTAGAGGAGACCATCAAAACAAACATTGGTATAGAAGAAAGTCCACATAACATATTCCTGGCTCAATCTCTGATAGAGACAGAAAGATCAAAGTTCATACATTTCTTCATAGAGCGACAAATCAATTTTGCATGGTCATACGCTGATATGCTTGGATTGGATCCGGATTTGGTAATGCATCATTTGACAGTTAAACCGGGGGAAAAACTAGTGAAACAGAAATTAAGAAAGATGCATCCACAAGTGGCATTATTAGTCAAAGCAGAGCTTGAAAAATTATTGGATGTCGGATTCATACACCCAATTGATTATCCTGAATGGATCTCCAACTTAGTGCTTGTCATTAAACCAGATCGTAGCATCAGAATATGTACATATTTCAGAGACATCAACAAAGCTTGTCCTAAGGATGATTTTCCATTGCCAAATATTGACTTGATCGTAGATCTCATAATAGGTCAAGCGATGTTATCTTTGATGGATGGATTCTCTGGTTATAATCAAATAAAAATTACATCTGAGGATCAACGCAAAACAACATTCACTTGTCCTTGGGGAACTTTCTGCTGGAATGTCATGCCCTTTGGGCTAAAAAATGCAAGCGCTACATATCAAAGAGCCATGACTACTATTTTTCATGATCTCATGCACGTTAATGTGGAAGATTATGTTGATGACCTCTTGGGAAAATCAATAGACAGAGATACACATTTGGACATACTTTTAGTCAGTTTTGATCGGTTGGAAAAATACAAAGTAAGGTTAAACCCCAAGAAATGTGTCGTTGGAGTAACCTCTGGGAAGCTCCTGGGATTCATTGTCTCAAAAAGAGGAATCGAAGCCAATCTAGCAAAAGTCAAGGCCATCCTAGAGATGCAACCACCAAGAAATATCAACCAACTTCAATCTTTGCAAGGGAGACTCCAGTCCATACGAAGATTCATAGCACAACTTGTAGATAAATGTAATCCTTTTCAACACTTGCTGCATAAAAACATCAAATTCAAATGGGATGATAACTGTTAACAGGCTTTCCAGATACTCAAAGATTATCTTCTGAATCTGCCAGTATTGATGCCACCAGTTCCAGATCAACCTCTATTACTATACATATCAACTACTTCAACAACACTAGGGGCACTCTTAGCACAACAGGTTGTTGAGGGCAAAGAAAAGGCAGTCTACTATATCAGTCGCACATTGGTGGGATATGAGCTAAACTACACACCAATTGAGCGTGCATGTCTTGCTGTGGTCTTTGCTTCGCAAAATTATGACATTACATGCTAACTCATAAAACTAAGTTGGTTGCAAGGATCGATCCATTGAAATACCTTCTCAATAAAGCAACGCTTACTAGGTGACTAGCCAAATGGGTGATGCTCTTGAGTGAGTTCAACATAGAATATGTGGACAGAAAAGAAATAAAAGGACAAGCTATCGCAGATCAGTTAGTAGATGCTCCCATGATAGATGATGTTCCTCTAACTTTAGAATTCCCAGATGAATCCATCTTGACAATATCACACACAAAGCCTTGGCAGCTATACTTTGACGGCTCATACACATAGCATGGGGCAGGAGCTGGCATCCTCTGATAGTTCTGATACTAATTGTTAAGTACAGATGCCAAGCTAACAAGATGAGAGCGAGGGGGGTGAATCATATAAACTTAATCTTCCATAAAATCAATAGATTCAATCCCGGTAACATATACTTCAACAATATAACCAAAACTGTTAAACATACAAACTCATAAGCATATAAACATCATAACACTCATAACACCAGATTTAATGTGGAAACCTAAATAGGGAAAAACCACTGTGGGATTTCAGACCCACTAAGAAATATACTCTTCTAGAGTATGCTCGGTTAAAAGCAAATCCTGTTATAGATTACAAACACATTTCTAGATTTGACCCGGTTAAGGGATTTCCCTCAGATCTGTTAGGATCTTCACCTTGTTAGAGGTGACCTTGTTAAAGACTTTCAAACACTCAATTAGAATGTCACCTTGCTAGAGGGTTTTACAAATAAAACTGTTAATTCCACTCGGTTAAGAGATTTTTCGTCACTTCATAAAATAATAGTAATAAAAATCTATCTGCAACTTCACATCTAAAATGCTAAAGCAGATTCTTATTTTCTCAATACATTCTAGTCATAGGACTTATCTTATCCCTCTGCTGGGCTCTATACTCTATTATTCAAACAGGTCTTCAAGCTTCTATGCTCGGTAATCACTATGTAGCATCCCTGTGCTTACACTTGCCCACATACATTGTTTATCAACAGTTCCTTATTTATAAACAATTGCTAACCACTTAATCTCCTTGATCACATATCCCATGATCAATCATGGCCATCAAATCTTCAAACTTGACCAAGTTCAATGTATCCTTTGATCTGAAAATGTTTTACCTCGCCTTGGAACTTGCATACATTTCTTGGAACTTGTGCTAAGGTATTGCGGTTCAATCTGAGTTGTAGATCTTCCTGCCAATTTTCCTTTACCATAGATCCTCAACAAACTTCATGCATGGCATACTAATCATTTAATCAATTCCATCTTATCAGCTTCCTTCATTAAATAACGCTTTTAATCATTTAATACATTCTGTTATAGCTCGGTTGCAACTCGGTAAATACTAAACTTCACTTGGTAGACCTTCCGCCTTCATTAACTGATAGCGATAACCTTAGGGTTTACCGACTAGGTTCCTTAGGGTTTACCAACTAGGTTCTTTGCTCGGTAACATAATATAGTATTAACCTTACAATCAACAATATATGTAGGCTATCAAAACAATCTAAACATCATGATCTCATCATTTTCTAACTCGGTAATAGTTGTCCATTGAATAACTTATTTCTCCCCTTATTCATCACATTCTTTTTGTGTCTTTTACCGACATCTTTATACTCATCAAATCATACTTCTTAAGATATGGCAACATCATACTAAATTAGAAAATCAATTTTTTGACATCAATGACAAAATAATAATATTAAGACAGTAAACATCCTTAATCAGTTATATCCATAATCATCAACAACCTTCTCAATATCCTTATTAAAATGCCAACAATCTCTTATTGTCTGTTATAATGCCAACAATCTCCCCCTTTAGCATTGATGGCAAAACCAATTGATTTGACCTAATTGATTTGGATTGTTGTGAGATTCTGAAATGCTCTCCCCCTGTCATCAGACTTCTCCCCCATACAATAGTCTTCTCCCCCTTTGACAACAATGCCAAAAAGTAAAGAACTAAAACATGATTTCTTCCACTGAGAAGTGAATTCCTTGCTGTTATGTGTCAACTCAGTCTCGGTCAGAGCATTATGTCTTCAATTCCTGTTCCCTATATTTGTTTCTTGCACACCTTTAGAAAACATCCTAAAGTGTGTAAATAAGCATCAATCCACACATAATATTCTATAGATTCATCGAATTGATGCTTTCACCGAACTCGGTTAGTGAGTAGAAGATAGGGGTAGGACCCCTAACTTGCTTCTGAGATACTCAAAAGTGTCCCTTGGCAGTGGCTTGGTGAAGATATCTGCGATTTGTTCCTTTGTGCTAACATACTCCAACACCACTTTCTTCTCTTGAACTTCTTCTCTAAGATAATGATATTTGATAGAGATGTGCTTTGTCTTAGAGTGCATAACAAGATTCTTTGAAATGTTAATGGCACTAGTATTGTCACAGAATATAGTTACTGGCTCGGTAACTTTCTCATTTATACCTTCCAACAGTTGTTTGATCCATGCTATATTGGTACAATTCAATGCTGCAGCAACGTATTCAGCTTCTGATGTTGACTGTGAAACACATCCTTGTTTCTTGCTAAGCCAAATCACTAGTCTTTCTCCTAAAAAGAAAGCTCCTCCACTTGTGCTTTTTCTGTCATCAATGTTGCCTGCCCAATCAACATCAGTATAAACTTTTAAATCAAAATCATTTCCTTTCTGATATACTAAGCCACAATCCTCAGTACCTTTCAAGTATCTGAAAATTCTCTTGATTGCTGTCATGTGTGTTTCCTTGGGATCTGCAGAAAATCTTGCAACTATACCTACTGCATGTGCTATGTCTGGCCTACTGTGAACAACATATTGTAGCTTTCCAATCATGGATTGGTAAAGTGTCTCATCAATAGATGCAGATTCATCATTCTTTGATAGTTTACAGTTGGTAGTCATAGGAGTACTTACTAGTTTTGAATCCTCCATTCCAAATTTCTTCAAGATTTCCTTTATGTACTTGCATTGAGTAATGAAAATCTCATCTTTCATTTGTAGTATTTGTAAACCTATAAAATACTTTATCTCACCAATTAATGACATCTCAAATTCTTTGCACATTTCATTACCAAAGTTTTTGTATAAAGAGTCATTTCCACAAAAGATAATATCATCGACAAATATGGCTAAGATCAGTATTCCATTTTCATCATTCTTCATGTACATATTGTTGTTTTCACTTGTCCTTATAAAACCAATCTTGATCAAATAAGAGTGCAACCTCTCATACCATGCTCTAGGTGCTTGTTTCAAACCATATAAAGCTTTGTTCAATTTACATACCTGATCTTTATTCTTGTCTTCAACAAATCCTTCAGGTTGTTCAATATAAACTTCTTCTTCTAATATACCATTCAGAAATGCAGATTTGACATCCATTTGATATACCTTGAAATTTTTGAATGCAACATATGCCAACAATGTTCTTACTCCTTCAAGTCTTGCCACAGGTGCAAAAGTCTCACCATAATCTATTCCTTCTTCTTGAGCATATCCTTTGCAAACTAGTCTTGCTTTATTTCGAATGACCTCACCTTTTTCATTTAGCCATTTTCTGAAAATCCACTTTGTACCAATTACTTTTTTGTCCTTCGGTCTTGGGACCAGTGCCCATGTGTCATTCTTCTTGATTTGATCAATCTCTTCTGTCATAGCATTTATCCAATCTTCACTGTTAAATGCCTCTTTCACTATCGTCGGTTCAAATTCAGATATCAAACATGTGTTCTGTCTTAGTTTGTTCCTTGTCATCACTGGATCATCCTTATCTCCTATAATTTGACTTGATCCATGATGTCTTCTGACATACTTGGCTAATACAGGCTTGGTAGGTTTTGTATGATCTTCTTCATCACTCGGTAACTGGACATTCTCTTCATTTTCTTCAGCAGTTTTCTCAGTAGGACTTCTCGGTTGAACATACACAAATTCTTCATAGTCTTCTAGTTCTTTAGAATTTCCTTCATCATTTCTTTCTGCAAATTCATCAATTGTCACATTTGCACTTTCTACTATTTTGTTAGATGATTTGATCAAACATTTAAATGCTTTACTTCTAGAAGAATAACCAAGAAATGTTCCTGCTTCACTTTTCTGATCAAACTTTCCATTTCTATCATCTTTGTGTACATAGCATCTACTTCCAAAGATTTTGAAGTAACTTACATTAGGTTTCTTGTCATACCAGATTTCATATGGTGTCTTCAAAGTTCCTTTCTTCAGTTGTACTCGGTTCAGAGTGTAAACTGATGTGCTTATTGCTTCTCTCCAAAATGTTTGTGGCACTTTCTTTTCAATCATCAGGGTTCTGGCACAATCCACAATAGATCTATTTCTTCTCTCACCTATCCCATTTTGTTGTGGAGTTCTCAGTGCAGAGACTTGTCTTTTTATACCATGATCATTGCAGAATAAGTTGAACTCATCAGAGGTAAACTCTCCTCCTTTATCTGATCTAAGACACTTCAGTTGTCTTCCTGTTTCATTTTCAACTCTTGTCTTGTACCATTTAAACATTTGAAAAGCTTCTGATTTTTCTTTTAAAAACATAACTGACATCATCCTTGAATAATCATCCACAAATAATATGAAATATTTATCACCAAAATAACTTTGAACTTTCATAGGACCACAAAGATCAGTGTGCACAAGATCTAAAATTCCATTAGAAGTGTAGGACTTACTTGTAAAGCTTGATCTTGTCATTTTACCCATTTGGCATCCTCAACACATAGCATTCTCAAGCTTTTCCAAACTTGTTAGACCTCTTACTCGGTACTTCTTACTTATTTTGATCAGATTATGAAAATTTACATGACAAAACCTTTTATGCCATAACCAGGTATCATCTATCTTTGGATACAGACACTTGTTCCTAGTTGAGTCAAGATGAAATGTATTACCTTTTGTTTTTGTCCTGGTAGCAGCTAACTTTCCATGCTTGTCATGAACTTTGACAATTCCTTTCTGAAAATCTATTCGGTAACCTGTGTTGTTTAACTATGCTACACTCAACAAATTATATTTCAAACCTTCAACCCAATAAACATCATTACATTTAGCATTGTCAAGAAGTGTTATGGATCCTTTACCTTTTACCAGACATGGTGCATCATTACCAAATCTTACATAACCTCCATCATAATCTTCTAATTTAACAAACTTGAGTTTATCACATGTCATGTGATGTGAGCATCCACTATCTATGATCCAAGAATCATTAGTATTTATGTGAGATATTAGGGCTTTTTCTTCATACCTTTCTTCATCTGATCCATCTTTGATAGCCACATAAACTACTTCCTCTATATCAGTTTCATCTGATTTATCATCATTTGATTCCTCATTGGCTATTAGGCATGACTTTTATCTCTTCTTCTGAAGTCTCGGTGTCCTCTGTAATGATTATCTTTCTGTCTGTCATCTCGGTAATCTCTCTTTTCAGTAAAATCTTTGTCAGGACAGTTAGAAGCCATATGTCCTATCTTATCACAATTAAAACATTTCAAAGGTAGTTTTCCTTTATACTTACCTTTTCCTCTCGGTAGCCTTCTGGCTAATAGTGCTTCAAACTCTTCTTGCTTTCTGATTTCTTCATAAAGTTTGTTTACCTCCTCCATGTTTTTATGAAATCTTTCACTTGCTCCACTGTGATTCCCTTCAGAGTACTTATACTTTCTATCATTGTAATCATCAGATTCATCAAGATGAAAAGAACTAAATGCAGATTCAACTTTATTTACCGAAGACCCACTGTTATCAAAATTACTTAAACTCAAATGCATGTAGCTTACCAATAGTAGCATCCAAATAAATTGGCATATTGGGTACAAACCTCAATTCATTGATTGCAGAGACTCGGATTGCATAAGCAGGTAGAAGGGTTCTCAATAACTTACTTGTGACATCCTTTTCTTCAATGGTTCCTCCTGCTCTTTTGATTTGATTGACAATCTCCTTTAGTCTTGTACTGTACTGGGTTATGTTCTCACCTTCATTCATCCTCATAGATTCAAGTTTTTGTCTTAGACTATCCACTTTTGCTCTTTGAACATGTTCATCACCACCATACACAGATATGAGCTTGTCCCACATTGTCCTGGCATCATTGTAGCCTTCTAGATCATTAAACTTTGAGTCGGTCAATGCAGATGTTATTTCAATCATTGCTTGAATATGTTCTTGCTTTGCCTTTATCTCTTCCATTGTTAATGGATAGGTGCTAGGTGTAATGAAATCATTCTCCAGATAATATACAACATATTCTCCAACTCCTGATAGGTGCAACTTCATCCTTTTCTGCCATGTAGAGAAACTTGACTTGTTCAGCTTCGGTGCATCCCTCTTATACATCTTTGGATCTTTTCCTCAAGTACCTTTAAACTTTTTCTTCCAGAGTCCAAAGCTCTGATACCAATTGATAGTTCTGATACTAATTGTTAAGTACAGATGCTAGGCTAATAAGATGAGAGGGGGGGGGTTAATTATATAAACTTAATCTTCCATAAAATTAACAGATTCAATCCCGATAACATATACTTCAACAATATAACCAAAACTGCTAAACATGCAAACTCATAAGCATATAAACATCATAACACTCATAACACCAGATTTAACATGGAAACCCAAATAGGGAAAAAGCACTATGGGATTTCGAAGCCACTAAGAAATATACTCTTCTAGAGTATGCTCGGTTAAACATAAATCCTGTTAAAGATTACAAACACATTGCTAGATGTGACCCGGTTAAGGGATTTCCCTCATATCTGTTAGGATCTTCACCTTGTTAGAGGTGACCTTGTTAAAGGATTTCAAACACTCAATCAAAATGTCACCTTGCTAGAGGGTTTTACAAATAAGACTGTTAAGTCCACTCGGTTAAGAGATTTTCTGTCACTTCACAAAATAACAGTAATAAAAATCTATCTGCAACTTCACATCTAAAATGCTAAAGTAGATTCTTATTTGCTTAATACATTCTAGTCATAGGACTTATCTTGTCCCTCTGCTAGGCTCTATACTCTGTTATTCAAACATGTCTTCAAGCTTCTGTGCTCAGTAATCACTATGTAGCATCCCTGTGCTTACACTTGCCCGCATACATTGTTTATCAACAGTTCCTTATTTATAAACAATTGCTAACCACTTAATCTCCTTGATCACATATCCCATGATCAATCATAGCCATCAGATCTTCAAACTTGACCAGGTTCAATGTATCCTTCGATCTAAAAATGTTTTACCTCGCCTTGGAACTTGCATACATTTCTTGGAACTTGTGCTAAGGTATTGCAGTTCAATCTGAGCTGTAGATCTTCCTGTTGATTTTCCTTTACCATAGATCCTCAACAAACTTCATGCATGACATACCAATCATTTAATCAATTCCAGCTCATTAGCTTCCTTCATTAAATAACGCTTTTAATCATTTAATGCATTCTGTTACAGCTCAGTTGCAACTCGGTAAATACTAAACTTCACTTGGTAGACCTTCCGCCTTCATTAACCGATAGCGATAACCTTAGGGTTTACCGACTAGGTTCTGTGCTCAGTAACATAGTATAGTATTAACCTTACAATCAACAACATATTTAGGATATTAAAACAATCTAAACATCATGATCTCATCATTGTCTAACTTGGTAATAGTTGCCCATTGAATAACTTATTTCTCCCCTTATTCATCACATTCTTTCAATATCTTTTACCGACATCTTTATACTCATCAAATCATACTTCTTAAGATATGACAACATCATACTGAATTAGAAAATCAATTTCTTGACATCAATGACAAAATAATAATATTAAGACAGTAAACATCCTTAATCAATTATATCCATAATCATCAACAACCTTCTCAATATCCTTATTAAAATGCCAACAATCTCTTATTGTCTGTTATAATGTGAACATCCTCTTCATAACTCCTCAAGGGGATTCCATACCAAAATCATATCGATTATCATTTCCCTGCACTAATAACATAGCAGAATATGAGGCATTAACAACTGGATTACGGATTGCAGTTCAGTGGAAGATCCAGGAACTTCATGTTTTTGGGGACTCTCAACTTGTAATTCGTCAAGCAACTGATGACTACCAAACAAAGGATGAGAAATTAATGCCTTACAAAAGAATGGTGGATGACCTGAAACAACATTTCATGAAGTTAGACTTTGAGCAGATACCAAGAGAGCAGAATCGAGCCGCAAATGCCATGGCCACAATTGCTTCACTAATCGATCTACCACAAAATGAGACCCGCTATGAGTTCTTGGTCGGTAACCTTTTGGTTCCCTCGTATGAGATCACTCCTACTGAGATGATATGTGTCATCAGTCCTGAGTCCCAGTTATATGGCTCCATTTTCACATACCTTCGTGACAATACCCTTCCTCCTAACCTATCCAATAACCAATGTCGCACTTTCATTCACCAATATTCTCGATACATCATTTTAGTTGATATCCTATACCGTTGAGGTCTAGATGGCACTCTTCTTAGATGTTTAGAAGGGGACAAAGCTCAGATTGCGTTATGTGAAGTTCATGAAGGGATATGTGGTCCACATTCTAGTGGTCCTACCTTAGCCAAGAAACTCATTAGGACTGGATATTATTGGCCCAATATGGAAAAAGACTCATATCAGTTTGTCAAGAAATATAAGCAGTGTCAAATTCATGGAGACCTCATTCATGCGCTAGCGCAAGAACTTCAACCAATTACAACTGCTTGGCCCTTTTGTCAATGGGGACTCGACCTCATAGGCAAGATTCACCCTCCTTCCTCCAATGGTCATAAATTCATCATCGCTGCCACAGAGTATTTCACAAAATGGATTGAAGACATGCCTCTTACACAAGTCACTGAAAAATAATTTTCTACATTCATTCTCAACTATATCATTTGTCGATACGGTATTCCTATTTCCATCATCACCGATAACGGGTGTCCCTTCAAAAATTAGGATGTTCGCGAACTCATTGACCACTTCCGTATTACCCATCATTTTTCCACACCTTATTACCCCCAAGGTAATGGTCAAGTTGAGGCGTCTAATAAAACAATCCTTAAAATCCTAAAAAAGACAGTCGACGACGCTGGCCACAATTGACATATCCAACTTAATCCTTCACTTTGGGCTTACCGCACAAGCGTCCACACACCTACAGGAGCTACACCCTATTCACTTGTCTACGACACTGAAGCTATCTTGCCTATTGAGGCTGAGTTACCCTCTTTACGAGTCTCCTTGCAAAACATTATTAGTGACGAAGACTACAGGGTCTCTTGCTTACAAGAACTTGAACAATTGGATGAACAAAGACAAACTGCTTTTAATCATCTCAAGGCTTATCAACAACGAATGAGTCACAACTACAATCATAAATTCAAGCCTTGTACATTTGAGGTAGGTGACTTGGTTCTTAGAGAAAATCCTAAAAATCAGCAAGACAGAGAGAAGAAGGGCAAGTTCGAACCAAACTGGCTTGGTCCTTACATCATCACAACAACATATGGATCTGGTGCATATCAGCTCTCAACCATAGAGGGTGAACCTTTGGAGGATCCTATCAACAACATGCACCTTCACAGGTTTTACACATAGATTTTCAGAGTATCCTAATTCAAAAATACAAAAAAAAAAATAAAAAATAAAAAATACAAAAAATTCAAAAATACTAAAAAAATAAAAAAAAATTCAAAAATACTAAAAAAATCATAAAAATAAAAAAAATCATTACCTGGTGAAAACCTGGCAAACAGGTGCCTTGTAACACAAAAAAATAAAATTGAAAAAAGAAAAACATTTTCGTCCAACGGTGAAAACCACTTCGGTGGCGCCCTAAGCAAGTACCATGGTGAAGACTTGGTCACCAATGCCATGCTCAGAGACATTGCTCCTCCCTCCTTCAGGATTCCATCTCATCCTTTCACTTTTCACACACTCACAACCTATCCATAAATAATAAAATTACCCATTCCCATCATGGCTTGTTATTGATCTACTTAAGATTGGTTAGCCATTTCATAATAATCCTCCTTTTCATCCCTTCCATCCATAATAAATTAACTCCTATCTATGGCTAAGGCAAATCCTACGTCTAGTGATGGGGTGTGGACCTAAGAGTATCACATGTTTTGAGGAGCACAGTTTCTTCCAGTTTTCTTCAGTCTATCCGTGCACAATCTGCAATAAAGCAACACTTGCATCGCCAATCCGTAATAAAGTTTCACTTTCTCCGCAATAAAGTATCAATTTCATGTATTCAGCCAGTTTCAGATGAGACAAGCAACAATGGGCTTCAACAAATCAAATCTTTCAACAGACTCAGACAACATTATGATTTAGTACTATCTATCCGTTTGTGAAAGTAAACATTGTAACCACAATCAAATAAGACTTATACAAGTGACAAGAGACACTAAACTTGAGGACTACAGTGGATGTTGGTGTCGAGTCTTGATTTTCTTTTGATTTTGTCTTTTTGGTGACATGTCTTTTAGCTTTTCCAGGATGTCTCTGACTAGAGATTCTATCTCTAGGATGTCTCTGACTAGAGATTCTATCTCCAGGATGTCTCTGACTATAAAGGTGAGGATGGGGTATCATCACCTATTTTTCTTTTGCTGTCTGTGGATTGACTCTTAGTAATGCTATGACTTGTCCAAGGATATGAGGACACTGTGAGTCTAGTGTGAACCAGGGCATTCCTTGTTTGTAACTATCTGATATCCATGCAAACAAGTATATTGACTTTCTGGGTCGAACATATACCTCGATTGTCATAACCTACTTGCCATAATAAAGCTCAATGATGATAACGCACAAGAAGCTCTTTTACTTTCATATCTTCTATCTTCCATCCCCCTTTCTTGATTGACTTCCTTAGTCCTTCCCAAGTCCGTATAGCCTGCTATCACATGACTGAGTATAATGACACGCCAAAAATATTTGCATTTCATGTAGTTGCACCTGCATTACCATATATTAAGCATTTCATACATACATATAGATATCACAATTGCATCACATCCTGCACACAACACATGTTAGCACATTTTACATTTTCATCAAATAATTATTTACATTATCATATTCATCTGCATTTCATACATTCACATTTACATTTGCATAACATATTAAAAACATAAAAGAACAAAAATATTGCATTTTCTCATGTACATATTTGCATCCATATCATAAGCATCACATAGGAACATACGTCACATCAGTACACATGCATATAGTTGCCGCAAGGATGAATCATCTCATATATATATAATCATAAGTGTCATGATACAATGATGTCAAAATCATATGGCTACAATCACATGAAGGTGTCTACATCATCATACAAAATGGTAAAAAACTAATACATAGGGAGCCCTCTATGGCTATGATGAACTCCCTCCCTCAGAGCTGCCTGGCCTCGACAGAGTCTAAGCCCTGGAAGGACCTGCCCCAAGATCATCTCTCCTGTCCCCTCTGTCTGGTGGTGGTGGAGGACCCTTGACCCCACCATTGGATGCTTATCTCTTGTCCCTCCCTCTAGTGGTCGTCGCTATTTGCAATGGTCTATGGAAGCTCCTAGCCCACTACTCTGGTGGCACGACCCCATAGTATAGGTCTCTCCAGTAGCCTATCTCCTCCCCGGCTCGTAGAACATAAGCATATCCAGGTCTTGTGTCCTCTGCCGCTTGCCTCCCTGCCCTTAGTGTTGTCTCAGCCTCTATATAGCACTGGATAGCCTGATCCCTCTTCCGCTCAGTGTCCCTCAACTATCTTTTGAGCCTATCCCTCTCCCGCTCGAGATCCTGGATCTCATTTGCCTGCCCTTGGCAGATCTCCCTCAACTCCAGTAGCTCATCCTCGTCCTCGACCCCCTATACCTGTGGTTGCTCCTGTGGCTGCCCCTATCCATGTACCTGTGGCTACTCTTGTGGCTGCCTCTGCCCCTGTCCCCATCCCTATCCCTGTCCCTGTACCTATCTGGGACCCTGTGCTGCTGGCACATGTAAAGACAATCTACCTCAGCCTCTCACCACGCGAGCTTGTCTCTCCTCTCCACCCTCTCTCCATGGAGCCACTCTCCTCTCCCCTATCACACCTTGCCTCCTCTATCGACCTCTACCTCCGCCATCTTCATCATCATCCTCATCTCCCCTACCATATCCATCTATCTGCTCCCCTGGATCTGTCAGCCGAGGAAATGGATGCTCAGCCCAATATGTAGTATACTCTGCATCCATCCCTGCATCCTCTATCTCTGGCCACATATCCCAAGACAAGGGAATCATCTCTACCAGCTACATCACTGCCTGATCATATGACAATAACGACCCGAAGTGTGCCTGATCCCTCACTGTCCAAGCATACATCCCGGAACCCCATGGCATCCGCTGAATCCTGCCGAATCGCCTACAAATCCTATCAACCAACTACCTCTCTAGTACATAGGGCATCCGCCCAATCAGATACCTACTCCTGAAGGTGTACAATAGCTCCACTGCATCATCCTCCCACTCCTCGTACTCTTGGTATGACCTCCATACTATAGTGTCAATCTCATCGATGACCTTGCGCCAGTGCTCTAGTCTCCCGATCTGTGGCTGTGAGGTAATTATGTCATATAAGTGAACAAAACTGCACCCATGGCCCCTACCTCTAAAATGAATTGGTCGGGTAACCAATAGATGCTCATAAGCCCATACTTGCAATAATGTCACTCTGTAGCCCAATCCTACAGATCCATGGTATACAAACTGATGAAGCTGATAATACAAATGCGCTAGCACGCACCGTCCCGAGGCATATCTGGTATGCTGTGTCACCAGTGTTTCCAATGTGCTCCCCCAGCCTATAGCCAACCCTCATGTCACCCTGTCCAGACATAGGAACCCACTAATCACTCCTGCCAGTACTGATGGTAGTGCCAATCTTGTTCACATCATGGTATCCCATGCCATGTGTCCTACCCTCATCTCCAATCTTGGATCCTGAAACACTCGTCTCAGGGCATCCCTGTCTCCGTCTCGATCATAGGGTATCAACTCCCCATCAATCGGTATCTGCAGTATCCTATATACATCCTCCAAGGTGACTGTCATCTCACCCATCGACAAATAGAAAGTGCAAGTCTCTCAGTGCCATCTCTCAGCTAGCGCAGTCAGCAACCCATGTTCGCCCAAAACTTAGGCACATACATTTTATGTCGCAGGTCCATAACATCAATCGCTGCCCTATCCTCAAATGTCAACTCTGTTGGTATTTTGGTATGGTTTTTTCATTGATGTCAATACCTACTGAATACAAGCACTTTGAAGATCCAACAACATTCACGGGCAAGCAAGTAAACTATGCAACAGTTATTGGTATATGGTTCACCGGGAGGATATATTGTTCACCAATACCTGGAATGATATGGAAGACACTTTGTAATGTCGAAGACATCGTGTGGACACTTTGTTTTGAAGAATTAATCATTGGTATATTCATATTTGCATATTTGCTTTTATTGACAAATAGGTCCAGGTTATCTAGGGTTACACCAGCAAGTTTATCTTTTCCAAATCAGCATGGCACGCTATGGAGATGATTTATTATTGTTGTAAATGCATTAAGCCGACATGTTCAATCGGTTATTACATCGGATATTATATTGTTTGTAAAATGTTTTATTGTAATATCTTGTAGAGCCGACCTACTAAAATTGGTCTTAGGGTATGGTATAAATGTAAGATCTGATTTGTAAGATCAAGTGTGGAATGCGAAAAAGAATTAAGTGAAGTTATATGTGAGATCAAGAAGGGATATACACGAAGACATCATTTGAAGGTGAAGTTAGGTTTTTGTAGAAGCATATCAACATTACACCGGTACTGAATCTAGCATATGAAGATGCAATTTTTTGCAGTACATTCTTATTGGATTTAACCATCCAACTGTAGTCGATGTGACTCCCATTTTGTGATTGAGCATTGAGCTCTAGGCTGTTGTCCTTTTTGCATGTACAAACCCCATTTATGTACACTTACTATCTGCAGTAGTATCATCTGATTGTGGGTAAGGTTTCCCACCATGGTTTTTCCCCTTACAGGGTTTCCACGTACAAATATTGGTGTCATGTGTTGTGGATGACTTTATGTTTATGTTTCATGCATTAATCCTTACCGGTATAGCAATTTACTGTTAACACTATCTACTAGCATACTTAACTAGTTTACCGGTATTAAGCATTAAGTTGGTTAATTAGTTTTTGGTTTGAATTTATTAGACAACTGATTCACCCTCCCCTCTCAGTTGTCTCTGGGACCTAACAATTGGTATCAGAGCCTAGTCCTCTTTTGCAGAAGTTTAACAATTTGAGGAGATCTAATGTCTACTAATTATTTCAAGAAGGACAGTCCTAAACTTGATGGAACCAACTATGGGATATGGAAGATCAGAATGGAGACACATCTGAATTGCATTGGTAAAGACATCTGGGAAGTTACTAAGAATGGTTATACTGCTGTTGTAGCTGGTCAAACTGCTCCAACTATCTTAGCTAAAGATGAAGAGAATGATTGCAAAGCAAGAGAAGCACTTTTGAGCACATTATCAGATCAACAAATCATGAGATTATCAGATAGGTCTACTGCTAAAGCTATTTGGGATCACTTGGAAACACTGAATGAAAGAGATTCCACAGTCAAAATTGCAAAACTTGAAAGCTTCCGAGTTAGGTATGAACATCTAAAAATGGAAGAAGATGAAAGGATTTCTGCTTTTATGGAAAGAGTAAATGAAATTGTTTTGGGTATTAAATGTTGTGGAGGAACATTGAGTGAGGATGAAATTGTTTCAAAAATCTTAAGAGATTTTCCACCGACATATAAAATGAAGGTTACTGCTATAAATAAGTTAAGAACAATGCCTAATACATCAGTAACTAGGGATACATTGATTGGAAAACTTTCAGTTTTTGAAATTGAGGAATTTGGTCCTGTTGCTACTATAAAGACTGATTTGGCCTTTAAAGCATCAACATCATCTGCTCCATCATTTGACAAATCAGACTGGAGAGCCTTTTATGCAAGAGAACTTGAAGAATCCAGAAAGGAGAATGAAGAGCTTGAAGATCTTGAAGCACTATTTGCAAGGAAAATGCCAAAAGGTTCAATTGGAAGTAAGTATGAAGGTAAAGCACCCTTTAAATGTTTTAACTGCAATAAGATTGGTCATATGGCTTCAAGATGCCCTGATAGACATGCTAGACAAAGAGAAGAAGCTAGAAGAACATACAAGCCTAATCTTGAATATCAGAGATACAGATTTAAAAAGAACAAAGATAAATCTTGTTACATTGTTGATGAAGGTGTGACTGATGATTCTGATGAGGATCCAGTAGACAATGGATGGGTTTTTGTTGCTATAACAAAAGATTAACCGGCACCTACTGTTCAACCGGTAGAACAAGCCCTAGCAGCTAAAGTTGAAGCAAAGGATGAATGGATCATTGATTCAGGATGCTCATATCATATGACTGGAGACAAAGGTAAATTCTTGAACTTTCAAGAATACAATGGAGGTTTAGTAAGATTTGGAGATGACAAAGCCCGTTCAATCAAAGGTAAGGGTTCAATATCTCTTGATGGTAAGCACAACACTGACAATGTCTACTATGTTGAAGGATTAAATCATAATCTTTTAAGTGTTGGTCAATTAGTTGAGAAGGGATTTCAATTACAATTTAAAAATGGAAAATGTAAAATCATGAGTAGAACTGGTTTGGAAATTGCAATCGGTAATCAGACTAGAGGCAATATCTTTCATTTGAATAACATTGAAAAGGCATGCTTAATTGCACATATAGATGAAAGTTGGTTATGGCATAAGAGATTATGTCATGTAAACTTTGATTGCATGGTAAAAATCAGTACTTCTAAGGCAGTTAGAGATCTACCTAAAATTGTGAAACCTCAGGATACAATTTGTAAGGAATGTCAATTTGGAAAACAAGTTAGAGCTAGTTTCAAAAGTATTCCAGAAAAATCCAATAATGCTCTTGATTTAATTCACACTGATTTATGTGGTCCAGCTAGAACCAGAAGCTTACAAGGTGATAGATATTTCATGCTAATCATTGATAATTATTCTAGAATGTGTTGGGTTACTTTTCTCAGAGAGAAATCAGAAGCACGTGGAAAGTTCAAACTATTCAAAGCAATGGTTGAAAATGAAATCGGTAAGAAAATCAAATGTTTAAGATCAGATCAAGGAGGAGAATTCACATCTAAGGACTTTAATACATTCTATGAAGTAAATGGAATCAGAAGACAGTTATCAGCACTTCAGACACCACAGTAGAATGGAGTTGTTGAAAGGAAAAACAAAACTATCTTGGATGCAGCTAGAAGTATGTTATCTGAAGCAAATCTACCACATGTGTATTGGAGAGAGGCAGTTAGCACTGTTGTCTATACATTCAACAAAGTTCACATCAAAGGTGAAACCAGTAAGACTCCTCATGAACTATGGTTTGGTAACACTCCTACTCTTAAGTATTTCAGAATTTTTGGAAGTAAATGTTGTATTAGAAGAGATGAGTATATTGGAAAATTTGATCCTAGAAGTGATGAAGGAATATTTCTTGGTTATTCATCTAAGAGCAAGGCATATAGATGTTTTAATAAAAGATTGCAGAAAATTGTTGAAAGTACAAATGTAAAGATTGATGAACAATTCAAAGGAACTTCAAGGTATATAGACTCTAAACCGGCAACATAAATTGTGACAAATGAACCTATACTGAATCCACTGGTACAGAATGAAGATCCAGTTACCCCGGTATCATCAGAAGATTCCACAATAATTGAAGAACAACAACAAACTAAGACATCCCGGTATGTAAGATTGAATCATTCTGAAGATCAGATAATTGGAAACAAATTTAGAGTTATGACAAGAGGAAGATTGGCAAATGAAGAGGTATGTCTTATTTCTCAAATTGAACCATCATCTATTAATGAAGCATGTGAAGATAAATTTTGGATTAAAGCTATGGAAGAAGAATTAGGACAAATTGAGAAAAATAATACTTGGACATTAGTTCCCCGGCCTAAAGATAAAAATGTGATTGGAACTAAATGGGTATTTAGAAACAAACTTAATGAAGATGGTACGGTTGTCAGAAATAAAACAATACTAGTGTGTAAGGGATATTCTCAGAAAGAAGGAGTTGATTACAATGAAACCTTTGCACCAGTAGCCAGAATTGAGGCAGTTAGATTATTCTTGGCCTTTGCAGCTCACAAGGACTACAAAGTTTATCAAATGGATATTAAATGTGCATTTTTGAATGGAGATCTTGAAGAAGAAGTATATATTGAACAACCTGATGGATTTTCTTTGACAGATGACAATGATGTGGTTTGTAGGTTAAGAAAAGCTCTGTATGGATTGAAACAAGCCCCAAGAGCTTGGTATGCAAGGTTGGATAAGTATCTTTTGAAGATTGGTTTTACTAAAGGAAATGCAGATAGCAATTTATACTACAAAATAACTAATGATGACATCTTGATTATTGAAGTATTTGTTGATGATATAATCTTTGGAGGAGAAGATGGATTATGTAAGGAATTTTCTCTTGAAATGCAACAAGAATTTGAAATGTCTATGATTGGAGAAATAAAATTCTTTTTAGGTTTGCAGATTTCTCAGACTGATAAAGGTATATTTTTGAGTCAATCCAAGTACTTGAAAGAATTACTAAAGAAATTTGGGATGGAGAACTCTAAATCGGTAAGCACACCTATGACTACAAATGACAAATTATCTCAAAGGGATGAATCTACACCTGTTAATCCAACTAGATACAAATCTATGATAGGAGGTTTACTGTATTTGACACAAACCAGGCCTGATATTATGAATGCAGTATGTATTGTTTCTAGATTTCAGAGTAATCCTAGGAAAAATCATGAATCAACAGTAAAAAGGATTTTTCGGTACTTACAAGGCACAACAAATCTTGGATTATGGTATCCTAAAGATGAAAATTTTGACCTATGTGCATACACAGATGCAAATTGGGCAAGAGATGTAGATGATAGAAAAAGCACCACTGGAGGAACATTCTTTCTTGGAAAGAGATTAGTTTCTTGGTTAAGTAAGAAATAGAGTTTTACATCTTTATCAACAGCAGAATCAGAATATGTTGCAGCAGCAACTAACTGTACATAGGTATTATGGCTTAAGCAAATGTTGAAAGACATAAAGGTAAAATGCAAGGAACCCATTACTATATACTGTGATAACACTGCAGCAATTGATATATGTAAGAATCCGGTATTACATTCTAAAACAAAACATGTTTCTATCAAACTGAATTTTCTAAGGGAAAAAGTTGAAGAAAAGGATATAAAACTGGTTTATGTGAATACTAAAGAACAGCTTGCAGATATTTTCACAAAACCTTTGCCTAAGGAGACTTTTGAATATCTCAGAGATCAGCTTGGAGTCATACCATCACTGGTAGAGACTTAGACAGTTGATGATTGCCATCAACCGACAGAATTAAAAAGACAAATCTTTTATTCTGGTATTTAATGAGGAAGCTACTTCTCAGGGGGAGTAGTTGGTATTTTGTATAAACTTGACTTTAGCATTTGATGTCAAAGGGGGAGAGATATCTATGGAAAAACGCATTATCTTTTTGGGGAGAGATTTTGAAAAACACATTTAAGGAGAGATTGGTATTGAAAATAAATCTTTGGATAAACACATGTTACTCCCAAGGGGAGAAATGGAGATTGTTGGTTTTTATATTTGGCATTTCTGTTTTGGCACTTTGATGGTTTTTCCATCTTGTGTTGCCATCAATGCCAAAGGGGGAGATTGTTATTATTTTGGTATGGTTTTGTCATTGATGTCAACACCTACTGAATACAAGCACTTTGAAGATCCAGCAACATTCACCAGCAAGCAAGTAAACTGTGCAACAATTACTGGTATATGGTTCACCGGCAGGATATATTGTTCATCGGTACCTGGAATGATATGGAAGGCACTTTGTAATGTCGAAGACATCATGTGGACACTTTGTTTTGAAGAATTAATCATTGGTATATTCATATTTGCATATTTGCTTTTACCGACAAATAGGTCCAGGTTATCTAGGGTTACACCGATAGGTTTATCTTTTCCAAATCAGCATGGCACACTATGGAGATGATTTATTATTGTTGTAAATGCATTAAGACGACATGTTCAATCAGTTATTGCATCGGATATTATATTGTTTGTAAAATGTTTTATTGTAATATCTTGTAGAGCTGACCTACTAAAATTGGTCTTAGGGTGTGGTATAAATGTAAGATCTTATTTGTAAGATCAAGTGTGGAATGCAAAAAAGAATTAAGTGAAGGTATATGCAAGATCAAGCAGGGATATACACGAAGACATCATTTGAAGGTGAAGTTAGGTTTTTGAAGAAGCATATCAGCATTACAATGGTACTGAATCCAACATATGAAGATGCTATTTTGTGTAGTACATTCTTATTGGATTTAACCATCCAACTGTAGTCAGTCTGACTCCCATTTTGTGATTGAGTAGTGAGCTCTAGGCTGTTGGCCTTTCTGCATGTGCAAACCCCATTTATGTACACTTACTATCTATAGTAGTATCATCTGATTGTGGATAAGGTTTCCCACCGTGGTTTTTCCCCTTACAGGGTTTCCACGTACAAATATTGGTGTCATGTGTTGTAGATGACTTTATGTTTATGTTTCATGCATTAATCCTTACCGGTATAGCAATTTACAATTAACACTGTCTATCGACATACTTAACTGGTTTACCAGTATTAAGCATTAAGTTGGTTAATTAGTTTTTGGTTTGAATTTATTAGACAACTGATTCACCCCCCCCTCTCAGTTATCTCCGGGACCTAACAAGCTCTGGTCGTAAGCTCTGAGTTGATGGGAATATCTCCCGTGACTCCAGCATAGGTAGGTACTCTTGTGGTCAAGCAAATCAACCGTGTCAGTCAAAGTGGCATTCCCTGTTCATCATAAAATGTTGCTTATTATCCTAGTGCTTATATTTATCATATGGCGCTCTATCCTAGTGACACTCACTGTTCATCACAAAGTGTTGTTGTTTATCCTAGTGGTACTCCCTATTCATCACAAAGTACTACGTGTTTTAGCACTCCTTGTTCATCACAAAGTGCTGCTCATATTTGCACTCCCTGTTCATCACAAAGTGTTGCTCTTTTAGTACTCACTGTTCATCACAAAGTACTATGTCTTGGTACTCCTTGTTCGTCACAAAGTGCCTCGATCTATCTTATCCTAGGGCCTCTGCTTGAGTGTATCCTCTTGAGTAGTTTCCTAATTGGCAACGTATGTTCTATCACAAAATTGTCAATCCTAGCCCTATCTACTATCCTAGTCTTCCCTAGAGGACCTGCTTGAGTGTATCCTCTCAGCAACTTATCCAATCGACAACATATGTTTATTACAAAACTGTCGATTCGACCTTCAAGACATAAACACGCATTTATGACGTAGACACACCTTGACGTTTTTACCCCGCTTGACATTTTTCTAGACATATCTAAAGCGCATTTATTACACTACTTGGGATGCATTTATGACAACAATTAATGCAACAAGGTACAAGGAGGTTTTGTGGTACTCACCAGCTCTTTTGCATCTGTTGGCATCTGATATTGGCGAACGCGATCTAATCTATGCACCAATGCCATCGCTGCTGACTGTTGCTGCTTTATGCTCTCTCTGCACTCCAATCTCTTGGATGTGTAGATCGCAATGATGATGTTTTCCCCTCATGGTCTATCTTATAGACTACCCTAACCCTAGCCCTAGCCCTAGTCTTTCATGTCAGTCTTCTTTATCCCGTGACTCTGTCACTCTATCCTATCCGGTCAGTCCATTCTACCCTTTCTTTCTATCGAGAGATTGTCTGTGATCTTTTCAGATATTTTCATCCAATCTCTCAAGGGGGCATATCATTCCCATCTTGGGGCAACTTTGTATTAGTTCATATTATCTTCTTTGAAACAACGCGACAAGCTGCATTGTCTCAAAGAGGGGCAAAATGTAGACACCTAAAATTGTCCTGTCTAATTAATTACTTTAGCCTATTTCTTCTATTAATTAAATAAATCTTTATTTATTTAATTAATTCATTTATCCTCTTCTAGCCTTATTTCTCATTTAATTAAATACATTTATTTATTTAAATTATCCTTTTCCTAAATTAAATAAATATCTTATTTATTTAATTGATCCCACTTCTTCTATTAATTACATAAATCTTTATTTATTTAATTAATTCATTAGCCTTTTCTATCTATGATACATGTCATTCATCTCTTAATTCCTACACTACCTACCCTCTCATTATTTTATTATTACTTTTACCTACCCTCTAATCATAGCCGACCATTTATCTTTTACACCTCTAAATCTTATCCCTTCATTTCTTATAGTGTCTTCTATATAAGGAGATGCTTCCTTCATTATCAAACCCTAACTGATCAATTGACTACACTACGCTTTCGAACTTTCATATGTGATCAAGCCTACTTGCAACCACATTTTCGTTCTTTGTTGAGCTCTTGTGCACACATAAAATCTGAGAGCAAATATATCAAGCAAGATCAATGGAGATAGGAAGATTGGAGATCCAAACCCTATTGGACATGTGATGGTATAATCTTTGTGATTTCATTTGATTTGCATTGTCTTAGGTAATCTTCATATGTTATGGTGGATCTTTGTTGTTGTTAGGCTAGGGTTTTATGGTTGAATCTATTTAGTCTTTCAATATTGTTGTTTCCACTTTTCACCATAAGCAGGATGTTATTCAGAGGAGTTCAATTATGCATAGCTAAGATTTCTATGAGGGAGGATTCGATAAAGGAGAAACACAGTGGAGGATTAGTTGGACATTTTGGTATTGACAAAACAATAGCATTGGTGAGTGAGCATTACTTTTGGCCCCAAATTCATAAGGATGTTAAGAAATATGTGCAAAGTTATAGAGTTTGTCAAGTTGCAAAGGGTAGTAGTCAGAATGTGGGATTGTATAAACCTTTGACAATACTGGTAGGACCTTGGGAGGATATAAGAATGGATTTCATACTTGGATTTCCTAAAGCATCGAGAGGGAATGATTCTATATTTGTGGTAGTGGATAGATTCTCGAAGATGGCTCATTTCATACCTTGTAAGAAGACATCAGATGCATTACATGTAGCAGACCTATTTTTCAAGGAAGTAGTGAGATTGCATGGATTACCTAAGAGCATAGTTTCAGATAGACACACTAAGTTTGTTGGCTATTTTTGGAGAACACTTTGGAAGAAGATGAAGACAAATTTGAAGTCTAGTTCTACTTTTCACCCACAGATTGATGGACAAACATAAGCAGTTAATTAGAGCTTGGGAAATTTGTTGAGATGTTTAGTTGGAGACAAAACCAGAAGTTTGGATTTGATTCTTGCACAAGCAGAGTTTTCCTACAATAATTCAGTAAATAGGAGTACCGAAAGAACACCTTTTGAGATTGTTACCAGAGCACATCCTAGAGGTATATCAAAATTAAGAGATATTAGCAGTGAAGACCGAAGAAGTTTAGAAGTAGAAGAATTTGCAGATCACATGAAGGACTTACATATTCAAGTTAAGCAACATTTGGAGGATATGAATAGCAAGTATAAGGAGAAGGCAGATGAGAAGAGGAGACATAAGGAATTTGAAGTTGGCAATGAAGTGATGGTGTATCTAATAAATGAAATATTCCTAGTCGGAACTTATAGAAAATTGTAGATGAGAAAGTTTGGACCTTGTAGGATCTTGAGAAAGTTCAGTTCTGGAAATGCATATGAAGTAGAGTTACCAGATAGTCTGATTATTTCACCTGTGTTTAACATAGAATATCTTTACTAGTATCACAAACCAAAATTTAGTGAGGATAGTATTGCAGACCTGGAGAAACAGTTGCCTTGGAAGGAACCAGATCAGTTTGAAGACATTTTGGACAGTAGGATTGGCCGTAGTACTCGGAGCAGTTAGTATAAGGAGTATCTTGTGAAGTGGAAGGACAAACTAGTTGAGGATTCATCTTGGATTTCTCAGGCAGAGGTAGAGCACCTTGGTTTTCGTCTGACCCCAACAAAGTGAGAGACTCACTTTTTTCAACAACCCCAGATGTCTAATGCAGGAGCATCCCCGGTTCATAGAAATCTTGCATCAACCAAAAATATTTCCTTTTTGTTTTTCTTTCTATTTGCAGTTTCAACATTTTTTTGTGTGTGTCTCGGATTTGGATCACCGGAACCTATGGAGTTGGATTTTACTTGGAGACTTGATCATCTTCCTTATTCCCAAACCACGGGGGATCATTTTTCGGCAAGTTATCGCTACTGGTTGCCGAGATAGTTTTTTGTTACCAGTTTCTGAGATAGTTTTTTGTTACCGGTTTCTTGGACCTATTTGCATTGGTGATCTACCAGATCCCCTTCCGTAGCTTGTGGAGCCCTGAGCATTGATACTGATTTTAGTTGGTGTGTGGCTGACCTTTTCCCGTGATCTACACTTCATCCTTTGGATTTTTTGGATGAATTTCTTTGGCAGAGGTCGACCTTGTTGGTTTTGCACGTTAGGTCTTGTTCTTCGAGTTTTGATCCATTTTTGGGCTGACTGGATCCCCTTGGATCGTATAAATCATTTTAATAGAGAATTAGAATGTAATCAAGAAGTTAGACTAAGCATAGAAGATAGATCTTAAGATTTGAGGTCCCGGTTGTGACCTGTTTTGTATTTTGAGCATGTTTTAGCAGGCCTATGAGCCAGTTTCTGTAACCCGGTTGCTACCAATTAGTTGTAAACAGTTTTCATTTTATAAATCAATCTGTTTTGCATTGCCTCCATCATGTCTTTGTGTTTTTGTTGTGTTTACTCTTGCTGACAGGTCTGGATTGAATACTTTGAGGTCCCTCCTAATTGGTGACTGCTTCATTCTCCCTTAGTGGAGTGGACCATGGTGCAAACAAGGGTCATTGTCTTATTTTTTTTGGATCTGGTTGATGCAACCTTGGTGTTGAGTACTTCCATGGCCCTCTTTGAGCATACCTTTGGGATTCCTCATGGTGGTTGTAGCAGCGATGGCGACAGAGAGGAAGGTGATAGCGAAGAGGAGGAGGATGTGGAGGATGCCCCCCTTTTGCCTACTACCATGGTTTCTGTATCAAATTTGATTTTGTGGGAGGCATGTGGGGGTTCAAGGGTCTTAGGGGTTTAGCACCGATGTTATGGGTTTGATGCCAATTGTTGATATGGTCATGTCCTTAGTCGTTTGCTACTATATTTTTCTGGAGGCCAGTTTTGGGGTTAGAGGCAGGATTTGCGCTTGGGAGTTTGGTGCAGGTGGAGCTTCTCAGGGCATCTTTGGGGGTGTAATTGTTGATGCAGTTGATGTTGTTTGGAGCTTTTACTTTCCCTTCTTGGGATTTTCTAGTTTGACTCATGTTGGGTTGTTTGGTGTGCTCCTTATTTCTAGTTGTGGGGTTGTTTGGGTTGTGGGGTTTATCCCCTCCTTATTTGGTGCTCCCTGTGCAATTTTCTAGTGGAGGTTTTCTAGGTCGATGAAAGGTGTGAGTGATGGAAGTAGGACAAAGGCTCTTAATATTGAGGAAGGTGATGATGAGGCTTTCATGGCAGATGTCGGTGGTTCTATTGCCTTGCCCTTGTGTTGGTTCTGTGGGGAGTTCTCTTTCCCCCATGTCTTTGTGCACTTCTTTGTTTTGCCTATTCTTATGGGAGAGGTTATTTTGTTGTGGGTTTCTTTTAAACTATTTGGTCTTGAGATATCTAAGGTGTTGGGGGATGCTTCTTTCTATTTATTTCTTTCATCTCTTGGGACTCTTTCTTTGGGGTTCGATCATCATCCTGATAGTTCTTATACTTAATATAAGTACAGATCCAATAGCCAACAAGATGAGAGGGGGGGGGGGGTGAATCATACAAACTTAATCATCCATAAAAACATCAGATTCAACCTTAGTAACATATATTTTAGTAATATAACCAAAACTGTTAAACATGCAAACTCAAAAGCATATAAACATCATAAACCTCATAACACCAGATTTAACGTGGAAACCCAAATAGGGAAAAACCACTGTGGGATTTCAGACCCACTAAGAAATATACTCTTCTAGAGTATGCTCGGTTAAAAGCAAATCCTGTTAAAGATTACAAACACATTGCTAGATGTGACCTGGTTAAGGGATTTCCCTCAGATCTGTTAGGATCTTCACTTTGTTAGAAGTGACCTTGTTAAAGGATTTCAAACACTCAATCAGAATGTCACCTTGCTAGAGGGTTTTACAAATAAGACTGTTAAGTCCACTCGGTTAAGAGATTTCTGTCACTTTCACAAAATAACAGTAATAAAATCTATCTGCAACTTCACATCTAAAATGCTAAAGAAGATTCCTATTTGTTCAATACAATCTAGACATAGAACTAATCTTGTCTATCTGCTGGGCTTCTATACTATGTTATTCTAACAGGTCTTCAAGCTTCTGTGCTTGGTAATCACTATGTAGCATCCCTGTGCATACACTTGCCCGCATACATTGTTTATAAATAGTTTCCTACTTATAAACAATTAGGTAACTGCTTAATCTCCTTGATCACATTTCCCATGATCAATCACAACCATCATATCTTCTATCTTGTCCAGGTTCAATGTATCTTTCGATCTGAAAATGTTTTACCCCTCCTAGGAACTTGTATATTAGTCTTGGAACTTATGCCAGGGTATTGCGGTTCAATCTGAGCTGTAGATCTTCATGCTGACTTTTCATTGCCTTAGATTCATTAACAAACTTCATTCACAGCTCACCAATCATTGATCAGTTCCAGCTCATCAGCTTCCTTCATTAAATAATGCATGTAATTATTTAATGCATTCTGTTATAGCTCGGTTACAACTCGGTAACAACTCGGTGAATACTAAACTTCACTTGGTAGACATTCCGCCTTCATTAACCAATAGCGATAACCTTAGGGTTTACCGACTAGGTTCCTTAGGGTTTACCGACTAGGTTCTTTGCTTGATAACATAGTATAGTATTAACCTTTACATTTTACAACATATGTATGATGTTAAAACAATCTAAAACATCATGATCTCACCATTATCTGACTCGATACTAGTTGACCATTGAATACCTTATTCATCATATTCTTTCCTGTGTCTTTTACCGACATTTTATAATCTTCATATCATACTTCTCAAGATATGGCAACATTATACTAAATTAGAAAATCAATTTCTTGACATCAATGACAAAATAATAATATCAAGACAGTAAACATCTTTAATCAGGTATATCCATAATCATCAACAACCTTCTTAATATCCTTATGAAATGCCAACAATCTTTCATTGTCTGTTATAATGCAATATTGCCAACAATCTCCCCCTTTGGCATTGATGGCAAAACCAATTGATTTGACCTTAAAAGATTCAGATTGATGTGATTCTGAAATGCTGAAATGCTCTCCCTCATACATTAGACTTCTCCTATTTTAAGTCTTCTTTCCAATCTGTAGTCTGCTCAGTTTTCTCCCCTGATAGGTCATCTTCCTCTATATTAGTCTTCTCCCCCTTTGTAGGTCTTCTCCCCCATTGACAACAATTCCAAAAAGTAAAGAACTAAAACATAATTAATTTATGTAAGAAGTGATTTCCTGCTGTTGTGTATCAACTGAGTCTCAGTCAGAGCATTTTGTCTTCAATTCCTGTTCCCTATAATATTTCTTGTACACCTTTATAAAACATCCTAAAGTGTATAAATCAGCATCAACTCCCAAAAGATATTCAATAGAGTCATCAGATTGATGCTTTCATCGAACTCGGTCAGTGAGTAGAAGATAGGGGTAGGACCCCTAACTTACTTCTGAGATATTCAAAACTGTCCCTTAATAGTGGCTTGGTGAAGATATTTGCTATTTGTTCCTTTGTGCTAACATACTCCAACACCACTTTCTTCTCTTGAGCTTCTTCTCTAAGATAATGATATTTGCTAGATATGTGCTTTGTCTTAGAGTGCATAACAGGATTCTTTGAAATATTAATGGCACTAGTATTGTCACAGAATATAGTTACTGGCTTGGTAAATTTCTCATTTATACCTTCCAACAATTGTTTGATCCATGCAATGTTGGTACAATTCAATGCTGCAGCAACGTATTCAGCTTCTACTGTTGACTGTGAAACACATCCTTGTTTCTTGCTAAGCCAACTCACTAGTCTTTCTCCTAAAAGAAAGCTCCTCCACTTGTGCTTTTTCTGTCATCAATGTTGCCTGCCCAATCAACATCAGTATAAACTTTTAAATCAAAATCATTTCCTTTCTGATATACTAAGCCATAATCCTCAGTGCTTTTCAAGTATCTAAAAATTCTTTTGATTGCTGTCATGTGTGTTTCCTTAAGATCTATAGAGAATCTTGCAACTATACTTACTGCAAGTGCTATGTCTGGTCTGCTATGAACAACATATTGTAGCTTTTCAATCATGGATCGGTAAAGTGTCTCATCAACAGATGCAGATTCATCATTCTTTGACAATTTATAGTTGGTAGTCATAGGAGTACTTACTGGTTTTGAATCCTCCATTCCAAATTTCTTCAAGATTTCCTTTATGTACTTGGATTGAGTAATAAAAATCTCATTTTTCAGTTGCAGTATCGTTAAACCTATAAAATACTTTATCTCACCAATTAATGACATCCCAAATTCTTTGCTCATTTCATTTCCAAAGTTCTTGCATAAAGAGTCATTGCCATAAAACATAATATCATCAACAAATATGGCTGAGATCAGTATTCCATTTTCATCATTCTTCATGTACATGTTGTTGTTCTCACTTGTCCTTATAAAACCAATCTTAATCAAATAAGAGTGCAATCTTTCATACCATACTCTAGGTGCTTGTTTCAAACCATATAAAGCTTTGTTCAATTTACATACCTGATCTTTATTATTCTCTTCAACAAATCCTTCAGGTTGTTCAATAAAAACTTCTTCTTCCAATATTCCATTTAGAAATGCAGATTTGACATCCATTTGATATATCTTGAAATTCTTGAAAGCAGCATATGCCAACAATGTTCTTACTCCTTCAAGTCTAGCAACAGGTGCAAAAGTTTCACCATAATCAATTCCTTCTTCTTGAGCATAACCTTTGCAAACTAGTCTTGCTTTGTTTCGAATGACCTCTCCTTTTTCATTTAGCTTGTTTCTGAAAATGCACTTTGTAGCAATTACATTTTTGTTCTTTGGTCTTGGGATTAGTGTCCATGTGTCATTCTTTTTGATTTGATCAATCTCTTCTATCATAGCATTTATCCAATCTTCACTATTAAATACCCCCTTCACTATTCTCGGTTCAAATTCAGATATCAGACATGTGTTCTATCTCAGTTTGTTCATTGTCATCACTGGATACCTATAATCTAACTTGGTGCATGATGTCTTTTGTCATACTTGGCTAATACAGGCTCGGTAGGCTTTCTATGATCTTCTTCATCACTCGGTAACTAGATATTCTCTTCATTTTCTTCAACAGTCTTCTCGGTAGGACTTCTCAGTTGAACATAGACAAATTCATCATAGTCTTCTGGTTCCTTGGAATTTCCTTCATTATTTTTTTCTGCAAATTCATCAATTTTCACATTTGCACTTTCTACTATTTTGTTAGATGATTTGATCTAACATCTAAATGCTTTGCTTCTAGAAGAATAACCTAGAAACGTTCCTTCTTCACTTTTCTGATCAAATTTGCCATTTCTATCATCTTTATGAACATAGCATCTACTTCCAAAGATTTTAAAATAACTTACATTAGGTTTCTTATCATACCAGATTTCATATGGTGTCTTCAAAGTACCTTTCTTCAATTGAACTCGGTTCAAGGTGTAAACTGCTGTGCTTATTGCTTCTCTCCAAAATGTTTGTGGCACATTCTTTTCAATTATCAGTGTTCTAGCACAATCCACAATATATTTGTTTCTTCTCTCAGCTATTCCATTCTTCTGTGGAGTTCTTGGTGCAGAGACTTGTCTTTTTATACCATAATCATTGCAAAATAAGTTGAACTCATCAGATGTGAACTCTCATCCTCTATCTGATCTAAGACATTTCAGTTGTCTTCCTATTTCATTTTCAACTCTTGCCTTGTACCATTTAAACATTTGAAAAGCTTCTGATTTTTCTTTTAAAAACATTACTGACATCATCCTTGAATAGTCATCTACAAATAATATGAAATATTTATCACCATAATAACTTTGAACTTTCATAGGACCACAAAGATCAGTGTGCACTAGATCTAAAATTCCTTTAGAAGTGTAAGACTTACTTGTAAAGCTTGGTCTTGTCATCTTACCCATCTGCAATCCTCGACACCTAGCATTCTCAGGTTTTTCAAGACTTGGTAGACCTCTTACTTAGTGCTTCTTGCTTATTTTGATCAGATTATCAAAATTTACATCACAAAACTTTTTATGCCATAACCAGGTATCATCAATCTTTGCATGCAAACACTTATTCCGAGTTGAGTCAAGGTGAAATGTGTTACCTTTTGTTTGTGTCCCGGTAGTAGCTAACTTTCCATTCTTGTCATGAAGTTTGACAATTCCCTTCTAAAATTCTATTCGGTAACCTGTGTTGTTTAGCTGTGCTACACTCAACAAATTTTATTTCAAACCTTCAACCCAATAAACATCATTGCATCTTGCATTATCAAGAAGTGTTATAGATCCTTTACCTTTCACTGGACATGGTGCATCATTACCAAATCTAACATAGCCTCCATCATAATGTTCTAATATAACAAACTTGTGTTTATCTCCTGTCATATGATGTGAGCATCCACTATCTATAATCCAAGAATCATTAGTGTTCATGTGAGATATAAGGGCCTTTTCTTCATACCTTTCTTCATCTGATCCATCTTTGATAGCCACATAAACTACTTCCTCTGTATCAGTCTCATCTAATTTATCATCATTGGATTCTTCATCAGTTATTAGGCATGTCTTTCTATCTCTTCTTCTGAAGTCTCAGTGTCCTCTGTAATGATTATCTTTCTATATGTCATCTCGGTAATCTCTATTTTGAGTAAAATCTTTGTCAGGATAGTTAGATGCCATATGTCCTATTTTATCATAATTGAAACATTTCAAAGGTAGCTTTCCTTTATACTTACCTCTGCATCTTGGTAACCTTTTGGCTAATAGTGCTTCAAACTCTTCTTGCTTTCTGATTTCCTCATACAGTTTTTTGTACTACCTCCATGTTCTTACGAAATCTTTCACTTGCTCCACTGTGATCTCTTTTAGAGTACTTATACTTTCTTTCATTGAAATCATTAGATTCATCAAGATGAAAAGAACTAAATGTAGATTCAACTTTATTTACCGAAGATCCACTGTCATCAAAGTTACTTAACTCAAATACATGTAGCTTACCAATAGTAGCATCTAAAGAAACTGACATATTAGGTACAGACCTCAATTCATTGATTGCAGAGACTCAGATTGCATAAATTGGTAGAAGGGTTCTTAACAACTTACTTGTTGTATCCTTTTCTTCAATAGTTCCACTTGCTCCTTTGATTTGATTGACAATCTTCTTTAGTCTTGTACTGTACTGAGTTATGTTCTCACCTTCATTCATCCTCATAGATTCAAGTTGTCCTCTTAGACTATCTACTTTTTCTCTTTGAACATGTTCATCTCCTCCATATACTGATATGAGCTTATCCCACATTGACTTTGCATCATTGGAGCCTTCTAGATCATTAAACTCTGTATCGGTCAATGCAGATGTTATTTCAATCATTGCTTGAATATGTTCTTTCTTCCCCTTTATCTCTTCCATAATCAATGGATAGGTGCTCGGTGTGACAAAATCATTCTCCAGATAGTATACAACATATTCTCCAACTCCTGATAGATGTAGCTTCATTCTTTTCTGCCATGTACAAAAACTTGACTTATTTAGCTTTGGTGCATCCCTCTTATACATCTTTAGATCTTTAACTCAAGTGCCTTTAAACTTTCCTTCAGGAGTCCAAAGCTCTGATACCAATTGATAGTTCTTATACTTAATATAAGTACAGATCCAATAGCCAACAAGATGAGAGGGGGAGTGAATCATACAAACTTAATCATCCATAAAAACATTAGATTCAACTTCGGTAACATATATTTCATTAATATAACAAAAACTGTTAAACATGCAAACTCAAAAGCATATAAACATCATAAACCTCATAACACCAGATTTAATGTGGAAACCCAAATAGGGAAAAACCACTATGGGATTTCAGACCCACTAAGAAATATACTCTTCTAGAGTATGCTCGGTTAAAAGCAAATCCTGTTAAAGATTACAAACACTTTGCTAGATGTGACCCAGTTAAGGGATTTCCTTCAGATCTGTTAGGATCTTCACTTTGTTAGAAGTGACCTTGTTAAAGGATTTCAAACACTCAATTAGAATGTCACCTTGCTAGAGGGTTTTACAAATAAGACTGTTAAGTCCACTCGGTTAAGAGATTTTCTGTCACTTTCACAAAATAACAGTAATAAAATCTATCTGCAACTTCACATCTAAAATGCTAAAGCAGATTCCTATTTGTTCAATACAATCTAGACATAGAACTAATCTTGTCTATCTGCTGGGCTTCTATACTCTGTTATTCTAACAGGTCTTCAAGCTTCTGTGCTCGGTAATCGCTATGTAGCATCCCCGTGCATACACTTGCCCGTATACATTGTTTATCAACAGTTTCCTACTTATAAACAATTAGGTAACCGCTTAATCTCCTTGATCACATTTCCCATGATCAATCATAGCCATCAGATCTTCTATCTTGTCCAAGTTCAATGCATCTTTCGATTTGAAAATGTTTTACCCCGCCTAAGAACTTGCATATTAGTCTTGGAACTTATGCCAGGGTATTGCGGTTCAATCTGAGCTGTAGATCTTCATGCCGAATTTTCATTGCCTTAGATTCGTTAGCAAACTTCATTCACCGCTCACCAATCATTGATCAGTTCCAGCTCATCAGCTTCCTTCATTAAATAATGCATGTAACCATTTAATGCATTCTATTATAGCTTGGTTACAACTCGGTAACAACTCAGTGAATACTAAACTTCACTTGGTAGACATTCCGCCCTCATTAATCGATAGCGATAACCTTAGGGTTTACCGACTAGGTTCTTTGCTTGATAACATAGTATAGTATTAACCTTTACATTTTACAACATATGTATGATGTTAAAACAATCTAAAACATCATGATCTCATCATTGTCCGACTCAGTACTAGTTGCCCTTTGAATACCTTATTCATCATATTCTTTCCCGTGTCTTTTACCGACATCTTTATAATCTTCATATCATACTTCTCAAGATATGGCAACATTATACTAAATTAGAAAATCAATTTCTTGACATCAATGAAGAAATAATAATATCAAGACAGTAAACATCTTTAATCAGGTATATCCATAATCATCAACAACCTTCTCAATATCCTTATGAAATGCCAACGATCTTTCATTGTCTCTTATAATGCAATATTGCCAACAATCTCCCCCTTTGGCATTGATGGAAAAACCAATTGATTTGACCTCAAAAGATTCAGATTGTTGTGATTCTGAAATGCTCTCCCCCGTACATTAGACTTCTCCTGTTTTCAGTCTTCTTTCCAATCTGTAGTCTGCTCAGTTTTCTCCCCTGATAGGTCGTCTTCCTCTATATTATTCTTCTCCCCCTTTGTAGGTCTTCTCCCTGTTTGACAACAATGCGAAAAAGTAAAAAACTAAAACATAATTATTTTTTGTAAGAAGTGATATCCCGCTGTTGTGTATCAACTGAGTCTCGGTCAGAGCATTTTGTCTTCAATTCCTGTTCCCTGTAATATTTCCTGTACACCTTTAGAAAACATTCTAAAGTGTATAAATCAGCATCAACTCCCAAAAGATATTCAATAGAGTCATCGGATTGATGCTTTCACCGAACTCGGTCAGTGAGTAGAAGATAGGGATAGGACCCCTAACTTATTTCTGAGATATTCAAAAATGTCCCTTGGTAGTAGCTTGGTGAAGATATTTGCTATTTTTTCCTTTGTGCTAACATACTCCAACACCACTTTCTTCTCTTGAGCTTCTTCTCTAGGATAATGATATTTGATAGATATGTGCTTTGTCTTAGAGTGCATAACATGATTCTTTGAAATATTAATGGCACTAGTATTGTCACAGAATATAGTTACTGGCTCGGTAACTTTCTCATTTATACCTTCCAACAATTGTTTGATCCATGCAATGTTGGTACAATTCAATGCCACATCAATGTATTCAGCTTCTGCTGTTGACTGTGAAACACATCCTTGTTTCTTGCTAAGCCAACTCACTAGTCTTTCTCCTAAAAAGAAAGCTCCTCCACTTGTTTTTTTTCTGTCATCAATGTTGCCTGCCCAATCAGCATCAGTATAAAATTTTAAATCAAAATCATTTCCTTTCTAATATACTAAGCCATAATCCTTAGTGCATTTCAAGTATCTAAAAATTCTTTTGATTGCTGTCATGTGTGTTTCCTTAGGATCTGCAGAGAATGTTGCAACTATACCTACTGCATGTGCTATGTCTGGTCTACTGTGAACAACATATTGTAGCTTTCCAATCATGGATTGGTAAAGTGTCTCATCAACAGATGTAGATTCATCATTCTTTGACAATTTACAGTTGGTAGTCATAGGAGTACTTACTGGTTTTGAATCCTCCATTCCAAATTTCTTCAAGATTTCCTTTATGTACTTGGATTGAGTAATAAAAGTCTCATTTTTCATTTGCAGTATCTGTAAACCTATAAAATACTTTATCTCACCGATTAATGACATCTCAAATTCTTTGCCCATTTCATTTCCAAAGTTCTTGCATAACGAGTCATTGCCACAAAACATAATATCATCAACAAATATGGCTGAGATCAGTATTCCATTTTCATCATTCTTCATGTACATGTTGTTGTTCTCACTTGTCCTTATAAAACCAATCTTAATCAAATAAGAGTGCAATCTTTCATATCATGCTCCAGGTGCTTGTTTCAAACCATATAAAGCTTTGTTCAATTTACATACCTGATCTTTATTATTGTCTTCAACAAATCCTTCAGGTTGTTCAATAAAAACTTCTTCTTCCAATATTCCATTTAGAAATGCAGATTTGACATCCATTTGATATATCTTGAAATTCTTGAAAGTAGCATATGCCAACAATGTTCTTACTCCTTCAAGTCTAGCAACAGGTGCAAAAGTTTCACCATAATCAATTCCTTCTTCTTGAGCATAACCTTTGCAAGCGAGTCTTGCTTTGTTTTGAATGACCTCTCCTTTTTCATTTATCTTGTTTCTGAAAATCCACTTTGTACCAATTACATTTCTGTCCTTTGGTCTTTGGATTAGTGTCCATGTGTCATTCTTCTTGATTTGAACAATCTCTTCTGTCATAGCATTTATCCAATCTTCACTGTTAAATGCCTCCTTCAATATTCTCGGTTCAAATTAAGATATCAGACATGTGTTCTGTCTCAGTTTGTTCCTTGTCATCACTGGATCATCCTTATTTCCTATAATCTGACTTGATGCATGATGTCTTTTGACATACTTGGCTAATACAAGCTCGGTAGGCTCTGTATGATCTTCTTCATCACTTGATAACTGGATATTCTCTTCATTTTCTTCAACAATATTCTCGGTAGGACTTCTCGATTGAACATAGACAAATTCATCATAGTCTTCTGGTTCCTTGGAATTTCCTTCATTATTTCTTTCTACAAATTCATCAATTTTCACATTTGCGCTTTCTACTATTTTGTTAGATGATTTGATCTGACATTTAAATGCTTTGCTTCTAGAAGAATAACCTAGAAACGTTCCTTCTTCACTTTTCTGATCAAATTTGCCATTTCTATCATCTTTATGAACATAGCATCTACTTCCAAAGATTTTAAAATAACTTACATCAAGTTTCTTATCATACCAGATTTCATATGGTGTCTTCAAAGTACCTTTCTTCAATTGAACTCGGTTCAAGGTGTAAACTACTGTGCTTATTGCTTCTCTCCAAAATGTTTGTGGCACCTTCTTTTCAATCATTAGTGTTCTAGCACAATCCACAATAGATTTGTTTCTTCTCTCAGCTATTCCATTCTGCTGTGGAGTTCGCAGTGCAGAGACTTGTCTTTTAATACCATGATCATTGCAAAATAAGTTGAACTCATCAGATGTGAACTCTCATCCTCTATCTGATCTAAGACATTTCAGTTGTCTTCCTATTTCATTTTCAACTCTTGCCTTGTACCATTTAAACATTTGAAAAGCTTCTAATTTTTCTTTTAAAAACATTACTGACATCATTCTTGAATAGTCATCTACAAATAATATGAAATATTTGTCACCATAGTAACTTTGAACTTTCATAGGACCACAAAGATCAGTGTGCACTAGATCTAAAATTCCCTTAGAAGTGCAAGACTTACTTGTAAAGCTTGATCTTGTCATCTTACCTATCTGGCATCCTCGACACATAGCATTCTCAGGGTTTTCAAGACTTGGTAGACCTCTTACTCTGTGCTTCTTGCTTATTTTGATCAGATTATCAAAATTTACATGACAAAACCTTTTATGCCATAACCAGGTATCATCAATCTTTGCATGCAAACACTTAATCCGAGTTGAGTCAAGGTGAAATGTGTTACCTTTTGTTTGTGTCCCGGTACCAACTAACTTTCCATTCTTGTCATAAACTTTGACAATTCCCTTCTAAAATTCTATTCGGTAACCTGTGTTGTTTAGCTGTGCTACACTCAACAAATTGTATTTCAAACCTTCAACCCAATAAACATCATTGCATCTTGCATTATCAAGAAGTGTTATAGATCCTTTACCTTTCACCAGACATGGTGCATCATAACCAAATCTAACATAGCCTCCATCATAATCTTCTAATATAACAAACTTGTGTTTATCTCTTGTCATATGATGTGAGCATCCACTATCTATAATCCAAGAATCATTAGTGTTCATGTGAGATATAAGGGCCTTTTCTTCATACCTTTCTTCATCTGATCCATCTTTGATAGCCACATAAACTACTTCCTCTGTATTAGTCTGATCTGATTTATCATCGTTGGATTCTTCATCAGCTATTAGGCATGTCTTTCTATCTCTTCTTCTGAAGTCTCAATGTCCTCTTTAATGATTATCTTTCTGTCTGTCATCTCGGTAATCTCTCTTTTCAGTAAAATCTTTGTCAGGACAGTTAGAAGCCATATGTCCTATTTTATCACAATTGAAACATTTCAAAGGTAGCTTTCCTTTATACTTACCTTTGCCTCTCGATAACCTTTTAGCTAATAGTGCTTCAAACTCTTCTTGCTTTCTGATTTCCTCATACAGTTTGTATACTGCCTCCATGTTCTTACGAAATCTTTCACTTGCTCCACTGTGATCTCTTTCAGAGTACTTATACTTTCTTTCATTGAAATCATTAGATTCATCAAGATGAAAAGAACTAAATGTAGATTCAACTTTATTTACCGAAGATCCACTGTCATCAAAGTTACTTAACTCAAATACATGTAGCTTACCAATAGTAGCATCTAAAGAAACTGACATATTAGGTACAGACCTCAATTCATTGATTGCAGAGACTCAGATTGCATAAATTGGTAGAAGGGTTCTTAACAACTTACTTGTTGTATCCTTTTCTTCAATAGTTCCACTTGCTCCTTTGATTTGATTGACAATCTTCTTTAGTCTTGTATTGTACTGAGTTATGTTCTCACCTTCATTCATCCTCATAGATTCAAGTTGTCCTCTTAGACTATCTACTTTTTCTCTTTGAACATGTTCATCTCCTCCATATACTGATATGAGCTTATCCCACATTGACTTTGCATCATTGGAGCCTTCTAGATCATTAAACTCTGTATCGGTCAATGCAGATGTTATTTCAATCATTGCTTGAATATGTTCTTTCTTCCCCTTTATCTCTTCCATAATCAATGGATAGGTGCTCGATGTGACAAAATCATTCTCCAGATAGTATACAACATATTCTCCAACTCCTGATAGATGTAGCTTCATTCTTTTCTGCCATGTACAAAAACTTGACTTATTTAGCTTTGGTGCATCCCTCTTATACATCTTTAGATCTTTAACTCAAGTGCCTTTAAACTTTCCTTCAGGAGTCCAAAGCTCTGATACCAATTGATAGTTCTTATACTTAATATAAGTACAGATCCAATAGCCAACAAGATGAGAGGGGGGGGTGAATCATACAAACTTAATCATCCATAAAAACATTAGATTCAACTTCGGTAACATATATTTCATTAATATGACCAAAACTGTTAAACATGCAAACTCAAATGCATATAAACATCATAAACCTCATAACACCAGATTTAATGTGGAAACCCAAATAGGGAAAAACCACTGTGGGATTTCAGACCCACTAAGAAATATACTCTTCTAGAGTATGCTTGATTAGAAGCAAATCTTGTTAAAGATTACAAACATATTGCTAGATGTGACCTGGTTAAGGGATTTCTCTTAGATCTATTAGGATCTTCACTTTGTTAGAAATGACCTTGTTAAAGGATTTCAAGCACTCAATCAGAATGTCACCTTGCTAGAGGGTTTTACAAATAAGACTGTTAAGTCCACTCGGTTAAGAGATTTTCTGTCACTTTCACAAAATAACAGTAATAATATCTATCTGCAACTTCACATCTAAAATGCTAAAGAAGATTCCTATTTGTTCAATACAATCTAGACATAGAACTAATCTTGTTTATCTGCTGGGCTTCTATACTCTGTTATTCTAACAGGTCTTCAAGCTTCTGTGCTCGGTAATCACTATGTAGCATCCCTGTGCATACACTTGCCCGCATACATTGTTTATAAATAGTTTCCTACTTATAAACAATTAGGTAACCGCTTAATCTCCTTGATTACATTTCCCATGATCAATCACAGCCATCAGATCTTCTATCTTGTCTAGGTTCAATGCATCTTTCGATCTGAAAATGTTTTACCCCATCTAGGAACTTGCATATTAGTGTTGGAACACTTGCTAGGGTATTGGGGTTCAATCTGAGCTGTAGATCTTCATGCTGACTTTTCATTGCCTTAGATTTGTTAACAAACTTCATTCACGGCTCACCAATCATTGATTAGTTCCAGCTCATCAGCTTCCTTCATTAAATAATGCATGTAACCATTTAATGGATTCTGTTATAGCTCGGTTACAACTCAGTAACAACTCGGTGAATACTAAACTTCACTCGGTAGACATTCCACCTTCATTAACCAATAGCGATAACCTTAGGGTTTACCGACTAGGTTCCTTAGGGTTTGCCGACTAGGTTCTTTGCTTGATAACATAGTATAGTATTAACCTTTACATTTTACAACATATGTATGATGTTAAAACAATATAAAACATCATGATCACATCATTGTCTGACTCGGTACTAGTTGCCCATTGAATAGCTTATTCATTATATTCTTTCCTGTGTCTTTTACCAACATCTTTATAATCTTCATATCATACTTCTCAAGATATGGCAACATCATACTGAATTAGAAAATCAATTTCTTGACATCAATGACAAAATAATAATATCAATACAATAAACATCTTTAATTAATTATATCGATAATCATCAACAACCTTCTTAATATCCTTATGAAATGCCAACAATCTTTCATAGTCTGTTATAATGCAATATTGCCAACACATCCCTCTTCTTGTTTCTTGAACATTGGCCTTTATGCTTCGGGTTCACCATCTTCGGTTGTCTTTGTTTTTTCCTTTAGAGGTGGTCCTATCTTCTATTGAGGTGGAGATGGATGTTGTTGGAAATGACCTATCTCATATTGAGGTGGATTTGAAAGTTGCTGGTAATGTTGGGAGGTGTTGTTGGGGAGTTGCTGGCACCTTGTTCCTTGGATGAAAGGGAGCTATTGTTGCCTTTTTGTTGACCTTTTTTTCCCTTCTCTCCTACTGAGGTGGAGATCTTGAAGGGTAAGGTGATCTTAATGTTGCTCATTTTCAAAGTTAATGTTATGGGAGCCTTTCCAAAACCCATTGTTAAGGTTGAGGGAGCCTAGAAAAAACCCTATCCTCATGTTCATTTGAATCTTTTGGTGTTTGGCTTCGACCTTTCTCTATTACAATTGGTTAGTTAATTCTTAATCACTTTTGTTAGGCTGCGGGTGGGCTGCTAGTTACCCGTGTTCAATATTTTTGCAGAGTTCTTCTTTGGCTTTCAGATCCATGCAAATTTTGAGGATTTCAGGTCCCTTCAAAACTTTTTGTAAGGGGTTTCGGGTCCCCTCAAAAGTTGTTTGGTCCTTAATAAAAAACTTAGCATGTCAAAGTAAATATGTACAAGTAGAAAACGTGAGTGTAATCATAAAATGATTGAGTTGATTGAAGGTCCTTGTCCCAAATAACCTAGATGACTTTAATAGAGCCAAAATGGTGGCTTGCCACCTAGCTTTGAACCAATTTATGATCCATAAATGGATCAATTTTAGGTGAGAAAGTGAAACAAATTGCAAGACATCTATAGCAACTTGTAGGTCACCCATAACGAGATAGAAAGATGCATGTAGCAACTTTATTAACATCTGTAGGAAGGTTCAAAGTCACCTATAACAAGTTGCTAAAGATTTATAGGGGTACAAATTCACTTGCAACAAATACCACAAGCATTGAGAATTTTACTAAGTCCCCTACCATAGCTTTAAGAGGGGTAGGCATGACTCTAGAGTCATGTTTTCTTTTTGTTATTGATATGAATAGACATAGAAACTTAGAATTATTCTTGTACCAATACACATGTTTGGCTTGAGGCTTTATTGAATCCTACACTAGTGTGATAAGTGTGGCAGAAAGGAAAGGGCATGTTTGATTAAGTATTTTTGGTATTTTCATACAACTAAAAGAAGATGGAGTGCCATATCTTAGTGTATGGTTGGTGATAAGTGTTTGGAAGCGTAGACGCCTAAAATTAATTAAATTAAATATTTAATTAATTTAATCTTTCTACATAATTAACTTATTTAATTATGTTTATCCTTATTCTTCTCAAAATTAATTTAATTTAATTTAATTAATTTTGTCGCTATAGTCCAATAATTAATTTGTCAATAAATTGATTATTTTCCCCATTCTTCTAAAGTCATTCAAATTACCAATTCTCCTCAAATGCTTCTCAATTAATTAATTCTAATTAATTAACCCAATCACGCGATTCCTACAAATCACTTCTTCTAATCTCCGCTTAGCATAATTAATTCTTCTAGAACCATGATTAACATTGTCCTTCAATTTTATAATCCTCCACTCATTCTCTCTCCTCATGTCATATCCTCCTAAATTTCCCACTTGCACTCTAATCTCTCATTAATCCACCTAATCATCTCTATTAATCATTTGCACAATCCTAATCCCCAATATTAGGAGCATGTCAACTCTTTGCCATAAATGCCTTTCCCCTCTCACCTTCCAAACCTTAAATGCAACCCCTTTGGTCATATCAAAGGATTTTCAAATCCTTTGCACTTCCCCATGCCCTCTCTTCCCAATGAATTTTTAATTCCTTTTCTCCTTTATTCCTTCTATGCAATCTTTTATTTTGGAATTTTTAATTCCCTTGTCCCTTCCCAAGGAATTTTTAATTCCCTTTTATTCTCCTAATGTGCCTTGTGATCTCTTCCCCATGCACCTAGAGGGGCGTGGAGACAAGAAATGTCTTTATGACAAATCTTTTGGTCTCCACACCTTGTCCTCTCAATCCTTCCAATCACTTTCCTTCAATCTCCACCCTCCATTTCAAATCAATCTTGGCCCTTGATTTTGGTCTCCTCCCCTCATTTCCATATCCATCTTTCATGCAATCTCATGTTGTCATTTTAAGCTTAGAAATATCCCCTTAGCATCCATATCATGCCCAAGTCATCCCCCACTTAGCCAGTTATCATCCATCAATTCATTTATCAAGCAAATCTTTTCGTTGTTTTGTAGTGGAGAGCATTCCACACCCTAATCCAAGGACCAATCCAAACAAGTGAGAGCAAGGGCACATCTTCACTTCACCAAAGGTCCAATCCGAGGAGCAAGAGAATACATATGAATGTATAATGATTGTTTTTATGCATATTTATGTATTTGTTTGATTTGATACTAACCATTATCCCCATCATAACTTTTCCTTTGGTTCACTTTGGCACGCCCGATGGGATCCACATCCCTTTTTCCTAATTTTCTTGTAGGACTATCTGATTGACGTCTAAGACTTCACAACAGCGTCTTTGCAACACTGGTTCGACATCTCCGCTTTGCTAGAATGACATCTACGTTTTAAATTTAAATTTTCGTTCTTTGTTTTTCCTGCAGGTTCCCGATTCGACGTCTATGATTTCCACATCAACGTCTCCATTTTATTTAGTCTTTAGCCTATTTTCCGCTTATTTCATCTTTGAAATCAACTAAAAACACAAAAAAATAATAAAAAAGTATTAAAAATCACAAAAACAATCAAATTAGTGCTTAGCATTGTAATATCATTTGGATTTTTTTTAATAGTAATTTAGATTTTTAGACTAATTAGATAACTTTCTTGGGAATTATAGCGCTTCGGCGTCTGCACTGTAGAACGACATCTCCGTCGAACCATTTTCCTACCTTCGTTTAAAAATTCAAATTTTGAATTTCTCTGGCTAACAGTTTTCTACAAAACACATTTTTAGCGTCTGCACAGACGATCACCATTTGTGTTGTGCTTTGGGGTCTCCGTAGGTAAAAAAATTGCCTCTATTTTTCAAAATTTAAATTTAAATCTTTCCCGCACATTTATTTCTTGTTCTAGGTTCAAGCCCTACCTTGGCGCCTACACAAACGTTCAGTGTTTGCACAGACGTCTGGCATCTACGCAAACGTTCGATGTCTACGTTGAAGTAGTTAGGAGCTTTTTGTTACTAATCAAATTTGAGTTTTTGCGACTACTCACGTCTGTCCAAGATTATTTTTTATCAAACTAAAAATATTTTATTGTAGCACGCTTGTCAAAGACTCCTTTTTTTCACTACTTTAGTTTATTTTTCTTGCATTTTAGATTAGAATTTTTATACATCTGGGATTAAATAGAACCTTTGTTTTCCATGTTTTTGTGCACTTGCACATGTGTAGAGCGGTCCCACAACTAACACACATTATCCTCTCCCCTTTGTCTTCGTGATCCTGGGTGCATGAGAAAAGTGTTAGCAGTGCTCAATTTTTTGTTTTTTAGGTAGAGCCCATCTATCCCTTCAAGAAGCCCATAAGGCCAATAAGGGGAGAACGACCCAAGCAGTAATGGTCTAAAGCCAAAATACCTATTAGTCGCTGTATACACATAAAAATTGGCTATGAGCAATTAAATAAATATTTTATATTTATTTAATTAATATTCTTCTATTAAATAGTTAATTTGAAAAGATTAATTTATTTAATTCATTTTCGTGTCTTTCTATTAATTAATATTTTATTAATTAATTCATCTATCATATTCTTCTAATTAATTAAATATCTAATATTTAATTGTTCTTTTAACCAAGTTAATTAAATATCTAATATTTAATTATCTCCTCCAATCAATTAAATATCTAATATTTAATTATCTTTTTAATCAAGTTAATTAAATGTTTAATATTTAATAGTTATTCTCCTATCCTATAGTCTCAAATATTAAATAATTTCCTAAATTATTTAATCTTTCTTTTCCAGCTCACCCTCCATCTCCACTTCATCTTCCCTTTGCCAACTCATCAAACATGTGGCTAAGGAAATTAATATTTCTTAAATATTAATTCATCATTTATCTTCAACTACCAAAACTTAATGAAAATTGTGTACATATGCACATTTCATAACCATTTCCTATATTCTCTCCAACACCCCCTACATCTTAGGAAGGACTTGAGTCCACTTGTCCTATTGTTGTTCATCAAAACTGATTAACCCAAGTACACCTGCAATTGATCTATGAAACAACCAATTCAATCTACGAAGAACCTTAATGCTTGGAAAACATGACAAGGATATGAATCCTTCTACTCTTCAGGCTCTGTAAAACCTAGGCGGGTATACCTTTGATGCTTAAAATTAAACCTATTACACACCTATGACAACATTAATAGAAACAGATAGATCTTACAAGGGCTCAACAACAAGTGGGTTACTGCAGATGGGCTAGATCTACACATACAACTCAGCTATGCTTGAGCATGAGATAGATGGAACATTTCAAAACATAACATAAAATAAAGATATTCTAATTGAATTTAAAATTTTTTGAGAATCCCTTCAATTGCAAGATCAGTGCCTTATCCAAGGGCAACAGAGTGACATATCAAACTATAGATGAAAACTTATATTGCAAATCCATCTTCATTATTAAGTATTCCTACATTAATGCCTTGCATAAATGCATTACTAAGATCATTCACAAAATCATCAGATCTTGAAACTGTATTCCATTAGCCATGATTTATTACAGAATTTAAATTCTTCCTTGAAGAATTCCTGCAAACAATCACAAATATCTCCTTGAGATAACGAATTTCATCCTCCTTGAGGATCTAATTTGAATAAAATGAAAATACAAATCTAGAGACAATCTTGTGTGAATTTATGTATGCCTTACATGCATATAAATCTGCAACAGAAAACACCTATAACATGAAAATAAGACTCCATTACTTGAAAGTAGACATTACACTGCAAATTTGAAGCTAACCTGAAATTGGAAACCAAGAAATCTAGAGCATTTTTCACAGAATTCTGGAACCCTTACAATTGAGAAGAAATGGGAATAAGAAGAGGAGGGAAAAAGATTAGATCTGCATAACACATTGCCAAGTGTCCCTTCTTTCCTAACTAAAAAATATTTCCTTTCCTTCCCATGGAAACTGCTCCCAAAATATCCCACATTTGTTGAAACAAACCTCATAATTGGATTCCTCATTATGAGAGCTTTTCGGTGGTATATAATGCTTGATATTTTGGGCAACAATTAGCCTCTGAGCGAATTAATCACTCATGTGCCTCTGTCATTTAAATTTTTCAATTTTTTCTTAGAGTCTGTACTATATCATTAACTTTGATTTTTCACCTAATGCCTTGCCATGTGGCAGCCTGTGATTCGCTGATGGGGTCCACTGGATGCCACCTGGGATAACACCTCACCCTTCACCACTTGTCTGCCACATCACTGCCACTTTTCGCCTCATGGACTGCCACCTATATGCCATGTCATCTTTCGCCATTTCTCGATGGCTAATGGGCGTGCATCTTCATCTCACGAAACTATTTCGCCATTTCATGAAGCTTATCTGGCATGCATCTTCACTCTGTGAAATCGGGCTCACTGTTGATCTCCTCTGAACCTGCTCACTCATTAATCTTTCACCATTTCGTGATGCTTAACTCTCGCACATCTTCCCTTCGCGAAATCACGCACACCGTCAGATCTTCTGCAACCTGCTCACCGGTTAAGTCGCCCTTTCTCTGCAAAACTCACCTCGAGATCCATGCATGCGTGGGGTCCACCTGGTCGCCACTTGGCCTCCTTGTTCACCTCAAGAAGTGCACCCACACAGGTGGGGTCCACCTTGGTGCCCAATCAGCTCCTTGTGTCAAAGCCTCCTTGAGGCTTTGACACTATGAATGAGTGAAGCCTTACTTTTAAATGTCACATATTTCTCATCCCCAACAAATGTGGTATAAATGCCTTTTGCCTTGGACTGCATTTTGCTTGAGGGGTTTATCAGCCTTTTACCTCATTTCGCCTGCTAAGTGCATTTGCATGAAGTTTCAATGTTTCAAACACCACACGCCACTTTGCATCTACAACTTTGCATTTGTTTGAACTTGTTTTCTTTAAAACCCCCTTCCAAAGCTACAACCTTGCCAATTGCATTATGCTTGAAGTTTCAATGCCTGAATCAACCACATGAGAGGGGGAGTTTGGCTGGAAGCCTACCAAATCTGCATTTGCTGCCAATGTTTCATATTTGCCTCCCTCCACCATACCATGCAGGGTGTACCTGCTATTGCATTGCTTAGAAGTTTTAATGCTGAACTTTTCCCTTTGTTTCCAACGCAGGGGAGGGAAGAATCACTATTCACAACAGGGAGGAAGACTTGATTTGTTTGAAACTCATAAATTGCCTCCATTCAACGCAGAGAGTACATTGGCAAAGTCACATGGAGTGTGGGATTTGACTACTGTTTGCATCTACATTTTGCATTTGCTGGAGCCTTCTTATCCAAACGTTGCACAGGGAACTTGGTATTTGGTGTAAAGTTTGATGCCTTTCCTCATCCACCACGCAGGGGCTGCCATTAGCATTTGCTTTGGAAGTTTTTATTTGTTGAATTTTAATGCTTCAATCTGTACTTGATTTTTAAACTTCTCTGCTTCTCCTTCCAAACACCACTCCAATTCAACGTGTTGTGCTGAATGCTCATGAATTGCATTTGTTTGAAGAACTTAACAACCTCTTCAACGCCACAGGGGGGGAAATTATATTTGTTTTAAACTTTTAATGGCCTGTTGTTCAACCATAGCACGCGAGGGAAGAGGACCTGCACCTTCTGTTTGCATTTGCCATTGGAGTTTCATATAACTTCTTCAATGCAATGTTCTTCTTTCCAGTTTGTTTGCCACACAAGGAATGATGGTTTGTAGTTGCTAACGCATTTGCATTGACTTTTAATTGCCTTCACTACATTTGCTGCTCTGATTTTATCCGCAAATGGTGGAAAGAAAGTTCCAAATGCATCGCTGGTGCTATGCTCCAACCTGGTGTTCGTCATCAAATCTATTTAATAGCTCTGACCTCAAGTGCATTCTAATTCTTTCATTACTCTATCCTAGAAAACCTGCAAGTACTCTACTCCAACTATGGATGTCAATATCATTCTGGAATTGCTCAAAGGGCCAAGTCGCCAGTAAAATTAATACACAGGCATTTATCCAGTCGGGCCCCAAAGTGGGTCCGACTATTTTTTTTTTCGTTTTCATGCAACTGACCTTTGAAATACCTCAAGAACCTTAAACATACCTCTGGAATCGATCGACATCATTTTCGGATCATCAAATTGAGTTTTGCAACTTTCAGGCGCCTACGCCACATTTTCGCATTTAATCGCGAAGACGTAATTTTCAAACCAGTCAAAACACTTTTTTGGACCTTGCAAACTGACAGGCGTGTACTTTGATATACAAACATGAACTCTACCAAGCGATTTTTCAAGATGAATCCTGAGTGAAGAGATATTAATGGTCAAAGATGACCAACTGGCTTTGTCGACACTGCAGACCTGATGAAGTCAATGCGCAGGCAACCCATGATGCCTTTCTTAAAAATATGAAATGATCTCTGTAGACCCTCAAATCTGAGACATAGGTACCTTGAAGTACATATCAAAACTTAGAATACTCAGTTGGACCAAAAGGCTGTCTGGGTGCAAATGGTACGCTCATGAAAATAGCAACTTTAATTGATATAGCAATGAAAGTACGGAACACTGAAACACATGGCTCAAGAAACCCTTTTGAAAACCGATCAAACAGATTGGCAGGAGCATGAAACTGGAAACATAGCTTTTCATTTATACCAACAATATCCTGGAACAAACATTCTGACATGACACTCACTGAGGCAACTTTTACACTTATGCAAAACGGGGCTCCAACTAGCAGCTGAAACAGGGACTTGTCAAACCATACAAACTGCAAATAGATTGAGCTTGGCAAACTGAGCAAATGGATTCATGAATACTTGAAATTTTGCATGGAGGCACACTTTTATGCATATAATTAAATTCATTTTGAATTTAATCATGACGATTAACAGGGCAAAAGATATAAGCACTCAAAATAGGCTACTTGGCAAAATCTGCATTTGCACCTAAAATGCACTTTCAGCTCACCCTTTGAAATGGGTACTTGAGAAATTGATCCAAACTGAAATATGAAAGTTGCAACACACTGCATAGGCCAAATGAAAGGTGTAGGACATGGTTCCCAAGCCTTACCCTTTGAAAATCAACTGGCTCCACTTTACCCTCTCTCTATCTAGGCCACCTGAATGAGATTAGGTGCCTTTCTAAAAGTGCAATAGCAAAATTTTGAAATGGGGGCTCAAAAATTGACTCAAATTTAATGAGTCCCAATAGTGGTTTTGACTGGGGATGGTTGATTGCAAGTTCAACACAAGAATTCATAATCTATGGTTAAGCAGACCACCCAAAAACGGAATACATCTCTTCTCTTCTAAAAAACAAAGGGCTCCTTATTCAACCCAAATAGCAGGGCACTTTATTGAAAACCACACAATTGAAGCAAAGAAACTATACAAGATATACAAACATACTTATAACTGATTATAAACTGCCCCAAACAATCTTAGCATTTACCTCTGTCAAAAATCTGATTCTCATCACTTGATATCATGATCCAAAAAAGGGCACCTTTCAATAACAATTGAGAATAATCCTTATAATCAAACTCTTTCATCATACTACTGTAACAGCTGGTGTACACACCTCTTGTCTGATTTTGAACTTTATGGTCACACACTACTTCAACAAAAGTAAAATGACGAGACAAATCACAATAGAGGCCTTCCCACAAGCTGCCATACATTTCACTATCCCAATCAACTCTATCATTTGCAAGGGTTTCATCATGCTGAATTTCAAAAATAAAGCATTCATTCTCAACATTTTAATTCTCATCAGCATTCACCTTGCTATCATTTACATTCATATAATGAGGGACATTAACAACCAATTGATGCAAACAAGGAACACAAATATTTTGATCCAGATGTGATACTTCACTATGCTGATCACACTCTATACTATCCTTGTTTATCAAACTCAAAACATCTGCATACTCAATATCCCATTCATGGAAAAGAATGCATACCTCTGGCTGAAGCAAATCCTTAGCTAAGTCTTTCTCATTCAAACTTACATCCACTTGAAAAACTTCCATTTGTGGTCTGAAGTAATCATCACACAACCCATGCCTCTTATCTTCATCATGAAGTAAAATTTTACAACACATGCTACTGCTGTTCGAAACTTCATCAGCATTACAAACTTGTTCAACACAAGGGGAAACTTTAGCATTTACATCAATGAGGTTAGCACTATGAACATTCGTATCAAAGGCAAAGAACTCCATATCCGGTTCAAACATACCATCATCATTCATTCTCTTCATGGTACTTCAAATTTTGAAAACATTGAAATATAGGTTGACTTAAATATGAAAATAAAACATTATCCACACTGTCACATATATTTTTATCTTCAAAAATACTTTCATTTTCAGATTTATGACTGAGATATATAGCTTGGTTTCTTGTTATATCATCTTCACAATATGAATAATAAGAAGTCTCATAAGCATCATCTTGCTAATCAAAAGAAAGTAGATAACTTGTGTTAAGATCATTCCTATTATGAAATTGCTCTTCATTGTTAATTTGTATACCTTCAAGGTGCTGAAAATCAAACTCAGTGTCCTCATAATCAGCAACACCACTCCATTCTGAAACACATTCATCACTAGGTATACTTGCATTGAACACACCATCAACATCATCCACAATTTCATTTTTAGTTTTATCAGACTTAATCAAAATCTGACATCATATTGCACATTTTCACTTGCATAATCAACAACATTTAGTGATCCCTCAGTATTTGGTATTTCAACATCAAATACATTAGCAACATGTAAAGATCGACGGTCATCATCATCATTATTTTTATTCTCATTATCCTTGGGAGATGCATGATTAACTTCATAATTTGCAGCCACATAATCAGCATAACCGGCATACAAATCAAATGGTACATATCCTTTATACAAATATACCTCAGTATCAACATTATCACAACATTTCCCACTGATCATTCCATCATTACTGTGAGAGACAACTGACATTGACAGCAGAGATTCTTGACTCTCATCTAAATTTGAATCACATGCATCAACAAAACCATTTGGAACTGCAGAGCTTGATGCACCTAGACAAGGAATGATTTGTTTAGCTTCACATGGTATTTCACAATTAAAGGTTTTTCAGCAAGAAACAACAGCAGACACAAATCTCTTTGAGATCCCAAATTTCAAATTATTTTCAATGTCCCTAGCTGTGTTAAAAGCTTCATACAAAGTTTTGGGTTCTTTGTTTCTCAATAAGAAACCCATCTTCTTGCCAAAAGCACTCATATAAATATCCATACATACTTTATCATCAAACTTATACTTGCTAGAAATTTTAGACAATGTTTGTGAAAACCTGATATTAAACATTGGTACCAATTCATCTTCCCTGATTTGTATGTACGTGAATTCTTTCAGCAAATCATAATCACTCACCTTTTCAGCAAATTGATCTATGAAATCTAAAATTAATTCTTCCCATGAGGAAATACAATCTGCCGGCAAAAAAGAGAACCAATCCCTTGCATCCTCTTTGAATGACTGGACAAATAACTTCATGCACACATCTTCTTGACAAATTTCAAATTCTCCCATAAAATCTGATAATTTTTTCACATGTTGACATGTTGATTTTGATTTCTTCCCACTGAATATGGGCAAATACTTTCTAATTTCTGTGGGTACAAGATTTGGGTAACCCGAAATATCTTTGAAATTTAGAGTAGCATAATGGTTCATGATGAAACTTTTCCTATTACATGGTTGTGACACTTCACTAGGCATGGTCATGTGTGGAAATACACAAGGCTGAAAAACTTCACTACTCATTTCTTCCTACTCCCACAAATGATTATACAACCTTTGGATAGAACAATGAAACACTTCAAGTACATATCATTATTCAAATCTATTCATAACATTGCTTGACACAAAGCTTTCTTCAAATTTGCATACTACAACATAATATATATGTTGGAACTTCAACAAAATAGATATGCAAATAAGTTTGTAATTCCTCTTTCCCTCTTTACTAGTGTTGTTCACTTAATGGGAAAACTATTTTACTCATTCAAATTTTCAGAACAAATTGTTTTGCATTTGAAACTTCTGAAAGTACCTGGATATTTGCAGCTATAAAACTTGTAGATCTGAACATTTACTTCAACTTTTAGCATGATCTTTTACCTCAGAATCGCCACCTCTTACATAGAGGACATTTTGAACAACAAAATGCCATTCAACACAAATTTAATTCTCTATTGTCCCCTTCAATCTTGCTGCAACCAATTCATTCCAGGCCACAAACATATAGATTTGGGAAAATCAACACCAAATCTATGTGTATCTTTATACTACACTTTCTTATCAAGCTTTTATGATGAAGGATTTGTGTAAATCTGCATTAGTAGTGATAGCTCATATCTCTGCACTATATATAGAACCATAAAACCTTATGCAATACTAATTGCATAGACATTCAACACTGGTATAAACCATGGAGTCGCCACCCAAATAAGGAATCGGGGAAAAGTTTGCATACAGCTGCAAGGACTTGCTCACAACTCAGCAATATAAATTCATTGTTACTCCTTCATAAAATATGACATGAAATAACATATCATTTTACAATTCTTTCAACTATGTGCATATCTCAATGGACTGACTAACTAGATGAAATTAGGCAATTTCTATTCAGCTTCCCTAGCAGAGTCACCATTTTTGTTGTTCATCAAAACTGATTAACCCAAGTACACCTGCAATTGATCTATGAAGTAGCCAATTCAATCTACGAAGAACCTCAAGGCTTGGACAACATGACAAGGATATGAATACTTCTACTCTTCAGGCTCTGCAAAACCTAGGCAGGTATACCTTTGATGCTTAAAATTAAACCTATTACACACCTATGACAACATCAATAGAAATAGATAAATCTCACAAGGGCTCAACAACAAGTGGGTTACTACAGATGGGCTAGATCTACACATACAACTCAGCTATGCTTGAGCATGAGATAGATGGAACACTTCAAAACATAACATAAAATAAAGATATTCTAATTGGATTTTAAATTGTTTGAGAATCCCTTCAATTGCAAGATTAGTGCCTTATCCAAGGGCAATAGAGTCACATATCAAACTATAGATGAAAACTTCTATTGCAAATCCATCTTCATTATTAAGTATTCCTGCATTAATGCCTTGCATAAATGCATTACTAAGATCATTCACAAAATCATCAGATCTTGAAACTGTATTCCATTATCCATGATTTATTATAGAATTTAAATTCTTCGTTGAAGAATCCCTACAAACAATCACAAATATCTCCTCACTAGTACATTTGGGTCAAAATTTTGATGGCAAATCGTCGGGATTCTGACAAAATTTCATCGCACTATTGATAAAAAGAGTCATTGAAAAATTTGTGTCGGAAGTTCCGACTATCCTTGTGGTCATTGCAATTCCGACATCACCTCCAACCTTTCCGACGGCCGCCATGGATGCTCATACCCCGAAAGAATACCGTCGCGATCTCGGCCTATCGTCGGAATTCTGACTCCAAAGGGTAAAATTCCGACAGAGGAGTGCCGTTGGATGCACAACATCCTCATCGGAACTCTCCTAGAGGCTGTCGTAATTACAACGGCCTCCAGGAGAGTTCCGACAAGGATGTTGTGCATCTGATGACACTCCTTCATCAGAATTTTACCCTTTGGAGTCGGAATTCCGACGATAGGCCGATTTTTTGGAAAAATAAAATTTATAGAAAAAGATTGACATTGGTATCTCTCTTCTATCTCTCTTCTCTATCCCTCTCTACTATCTCTCTTCTCTCTCCCCTCTCTAGGTCTCTTTCTCCATCCCTCTCTTCTTCTCTCCCTCTCTACTTCTCTTTCTCTATCCTCTCCAAGTCATTATCTCTTCCTCTCACCCTCTCTCTCTCTCACCTCTATAGGTCTCACCTTCCATTCCTCCATCATTATCCATGTTGTCAAGTTGCAAGATATTTCCCAAAGTAATTGGTTGCTAGGGTTGATTTGCTTAAGTGTTGGAGTCGGAGTTAGATGAGACCTACATGATTAACTGTATTAAGTGATCAAGTCACCAAGATCTCAATTGTAAACTATATGTGGGAAAAGCGGGTCGATAGAACTCAAAATATGAAAAACGGAGCTCTATGGAGCCTTGCTCACACACCCACATGACTTCTTGGTGCAAGCTATGGAGTAATGAAGTATCACTCAGCTTCCCAAGGTTAGTCCCATGGTTCTCTATCTTACACGGTCCCTCAAACCAATGTTTTTGCTCTCAGATCACTGAGCAAAATGGTTTAGGGATGGCAAATGCAAGAACGAGGGATGCTTTTTATTGATTTAATATGAGATGCATCCTAAGCTATGCATGATTCTAGAAATGCAATAAACTAACTATAAGATGACAAAGTTAGTAAACAAACTATCCTAGCATACTATATTAGTTAATGATTTAAGCTAATGATAAAGAAAGTACTCTAGACATGCACATTTAGATTAATTCCTATCTAAAAGAGAGACTAAAATGATGGGCATAAAAATGGTATGAAAGCTTGAATGTATTTGAGCATAAGTATGATACTACAAACTTGGATGATCAAAATGGAGGGATGAGAGCTCTATTTATAGCAAAAATAGGTCAATGGATGGTCAGGATTGAAAGAGTTGATCAAGGGTTGAGTTTGAAAGTTGGGAATCCATGTTTGCAATTTGCACCAATGAAATGATGACAATTGTCAACATAGGGTTGGGTTGAGAGAAGGGGTTGGAGGCATTAAATTCTTGAGAAGACCTTATGGTTATCTAGAGGGTAAGGGTCAAGCTTAAGTTAAGATTACCCATTGGATTAAGAGTTAATCCAAGGATAAACTCTTGTGCAAATGATTAAGGGATAACCATAGTCAAAGCAATGAATGCTTGATGAGACCCTTGGGTTACATGGAGTTTGAGTTAAAAGAAATTATTTAATCATGCTAGAGGGTTGAGTTAACCATTAATGGTTTGGGAGACTTTGGAAAATTAAGTGGTTGAAGACTTGAAGCCTTTAATGGTTATCAAAGACTTTAAGGTTTTGAGAAGTGACCTCCCCTTGCTTAGGGAAGTGACAAAGTTTAGAAGATGGGTTAGGTTAAATTATAAGTGATTAGAAGGGTCTAGAAGAAATTAGGAAGGGGTTTAGGAAGCAAGTGGGAGATGTAGGAAAATGCAAGTGGATGGAGGGATAATAGGATTTAATTGAAATAAAGTTAATTTAATTCAATTTGGTTGTAATTTGGGGAAATTAAATAAATTAGATTTATTCAATTTAGGATAACTATTTAATTAAATTTGAATTTAATTAAAAGTGGATAGAAGGGATTTTAATTGAATAAAATGATTTATTCATTAAATGGGTATAGTGAATTTAATTGAGTAATTTACTTAATTAAATAGAGGAATGCGGGTAATTTAATTAAATTGGATTTAATTAAATAGATAAATGAACATAAAATATTCATTTAGGAATATGGTCATTTTTATACGTCTACATTTTGCCCCTCTTTGAAGTGACATGTGCGCACATGTTATTTCAAAGAAAATGATGTGTTATCATGATTTATGATCAAATGAAATATTTGTGTCGCTCTTATTTTGCAAGTCGTGCCCCAAATTTGATTTGATGCGTGATGCCCCCTCGGGAGATGAATCAATATTTTGAAAATTTTGATTGAATTTGATGATTTGTGTGTGGTGTGTATGATTTTGTCTATGTGAAATGTTGAAATTTATTCATCTCCTGATAATTTACATGTTTTAGGGTATAAGGGAGACCGCGAGCAAATTACATGCCCAGTTCCCTAACCCTAATTCCATTTTCCTCCTATAAAAGGGGAAAAGTGCTTTGATTTGATTCATTTGTGCATTGTTGACTTTGGAGAAAGAGAATTTGGAGAGAAGTCAAAATACCTATTCTGTATTCCAGGCATCATTTTGAGCGCGTTCGGAGGTACCAGAGACCTGCCACATATGGACCACCAGTAAGTCAACACTTTTGACCCTTTTTTGATTTTTGATTTTGTCATTTTTGGTTAGTTTTTGATTTTTGAAATTCGGTTTTAGCGGTTTAGCGCATCAAAGTCGCAATTTAGCGCATATGAAAATTTAGGTAGCGCATAAAGTTTGAATTTTAGGGCTGCGTCCGAAACAAAATAGTGTAGCGCATAGAAGGTATAGGTTAGCGCATTGAGGGAAAGTAGCGCATGTCCAACGTAGGGTAGCACGTAAGGTTAACAAGATAGTGCATGAGTAAGACCTAGCGCATAGGGGTCACAGGGGTTCGCATGGGTAAGGGGTTTTAGCGCGTAGGGTAGACCTAGCACATAGGGTCAAATAGGTAGCGTCAGCAAGGTATAGGTTAGCACATAAATAGGTTTTAGCGCATAGGGTAGGTTGGGTGGTGCATGGGGGAAAAAGACTAGAACGTAGAGGAATTCCAGTGCATAGGGTAAATAGATTAGCGCGTGGGAAAAATAGCTTAGTGCATGGGTAGATTTTAGCGTGGGGAGAATCTGTTTTAGCGCATCAGAAAAAATTTTGGGCAATGGGGGGATTTGTGAAATTGTTGTGTTTTGCTGTCATGGTTTTTATTGATTTGTCCAATATGATTATTGATATAACTTGTTTTGATTTGCGATATTTCAAGTTATGCATAGATATTAATGTGTTGGTTTGATCAAAGTATGATTTGTTTGCGCACTGTGTTTCAAGTTCAATGTGTGAAGCCTGATTTGTGTTACAAGCTGATATGAGTTGGAAACTTGAGTTGTTTTACAAGTTGATATGGGTGGGAAACTTGAGTTGTTTTACAAGTTTATGTGATTTGGAGACTTGAGTTGTGTTACAAGTTTTGATATGGTTTTTGATAACTTGAGTTGTTTTACAAGCTGATATGAAATGATAGGATTTTGAACTTGATGTAGATGAGCAAATTGTTTCATGTTGTTGGTGTGAGTTTGATTTTGATATCTTTGTTTTGATGTGGAGACTGATATTGGACTTGTTTTGCTGGTTGACAGGAGCGATTGGGCGTGGTTCAGTCGCTTGAGCGATTTCCTAGGCCTTGGACTCTGATACCACGGTTGACATAGGCCGACCTGGATATTATTGAGAGATGCGAGTTGACGTCCCTTTTGGATATGCCTTGGTTCACTGTGAACCGGGGGTTACTTACAGCGCTCGCAGAGAAGTGGCACAGCGACATGAACACCTTCCACTTTGCCACGGGTGAGATGACAGTCACGCCAGAGGACTGTTACAGGATTCTGCGCATACTAGTAGTAGGTTCACTACTACCTTATGAGCAGTCGAAGGAGGGTGGCACAGAGGCACTTCGCCATATATTCCATGACGAGACAGTATGCGGATATGAGATCCCTTAGCAGGAGTTCCTGGACTTGGATTATGCACCGCTTCCATCAGTACTGGCAGGGTTTATAGGTGGATTCCTTTGTCCTAATCACAGGTCAAAGGGATTCTCTGTGGGATGGGGGCTGGTGTTAGAGGACATGGTTACATAGGGTCACAGGTTTGCATGGGGATCGGCTATGCTAGCCCATCTATACAGGGACTTGCACGAGGTGGTATACCTAGGTTACGACAGTTTTTCAGCTAGTGTGACACTCTTACAGGTATGGTGTTGGGAGCACATTCCAGAAGCCAGGCCATTAGGAGACAGAGATAGGCCCATTGGACGTGCCTATGCCTATGGGTACAGGGGTCTAGTTGTCCAGCGGAAGCTGGACAAACTAGAGCATTGGAGGAGAGTGCTGGATGACATTGATACGGTCACATGGCGACCGTATACAGGGTGTGAGGTATGGGCGGAGGATGGGCTGGAGATGCCCTATGTGTTTATGATGAGATACTTGATTGGGAGGACCCCGTTTGTTATTGAGAGGTTCATGGTGACCAGAGTTTTGCAACAGTTTGGGCAACATCAGGGTATACCACAGGGGGCCTGTTTGTATGCACAACGGAGGCAAGACATACCAGATTGGGGCCTGACCATTGATAGTGCGGTGGCGGTGGAGGAGTTTGTTAGTTTGGCAGGCCAGATATGGGATTATGCCCCAAAGATTTTGGATGCAGGCATGACAGATGAGTTCGTGAGATTGTTTGCCGCGTGGGCAGTGGCTAGGATATCGGATCCAGAGGAGATGTGGCCGTCATTTGATGACGATGATGAGGAGGGAGGTGGAGATGATGAGGATGATGGAGATGGTGGAGGAGGATGATGAGGGAGAGGAGATAGAGGGAGGAGGGGAGATAGAGGGAGGAGAGGAGATAGAGGTTTGGAGAGAGCAGTTAGACGGGCGGTGATGGACAAGGGGAGAGGCGGTTTGGTTATTGGAGCAGGTGGAGAGGGGAAGATGGGAGAGGTTCTAGCTATAGTGGGGGGACGGATGAGGCAATACAGCCAACTCAGAGGAGGAGGATGGATGTGCTCCCACCTCCAGCACCGAGGACAGGCAGAGTTAGAGGGGATGCCCCTACATAGGTACCGCTACGGGTTCGGATCCCCACTCATGTTGAGGATGCACAGATTCGGACCCTGTAGGTGACTGTACAATAGCTGCAGGCACAAGTTTTGACATATCAACGGCAGATTGCGCAGTTGACCACTGAGCGGGACACGGAGATAGAGCGGCAGGGTCGAGCGGAGGAGCTTGCAGTGAGCGTGCAGAGAGCAGCGACGGGTGGTCCGATGAGAGACACCCTGAGAAAGCTATCTTTGAGAGCTCAGGAGGTGGAGTACTACCATCGGCATTATGAGGCTGCGGTACCCAGGGATCGCCGAGTACAGAGCTTCACACAGTCAAGATCTAGTCGATCTCAAGATACTGGGTCGCGGTCCGAGAGCCGAGGTGTGACAGGGCCATCGAGACAGGATCCCCCTGGAGATCCAGGGGTGGGGACATCTGGAGCCAGACCATCTCTGTCAAGGGATAGCCATACTTGAGAGACATGGTCTCTGTTGTATTTTGATCATTGTATTCTTTGTACTGGACACAGAGATGATAGATTTTGTACATTTTGATCATTTTTTGATATATATATATATATATATGACATCATTATTTTTGATCATGTGGTGTGTTATGTGGATGTATGTGCTTATGTGTTCTTTTCTTTACTTTATGATGATGCAATGCTTAAATATATGATATAATGTATGATGCATGATGTATGCTTTGATATGTTTGTGAGATGTATCTTGAAAATGAAATGTATGATTTTATACTGTGAGATGTATCTTGAAAATGAGAGGTATGATAATGATATGCAACTAATTGTGAAATGATATGCAACTAATTGTAAAATGATATGTAACTATGTTAAAATGATATGCAACTAATTGTAAAATGACATGCAACTAATTGTTTTTTGGTAGCATCCTCATTCTGTATTTGCCATTCGATACAACCATATGTTATTTGCTTTTGAGATAAGTGTCATCATTGAGCATTGATTTGATTTTGGATATGTTGAAAATTTATACAAGCACAATGGTATAATTGAACCATAATGACCTGAGAAAAATTTACATGATATTTGATTTTGCAAGATAGCACAAGCGTCAAGGTATAATTGAACCAGGACGTCCTGAGTGTGGCTTGTGTAAACAGACAAGATTAAATCATTTGTATGCATGAAATGGAATCATGCCGTCAGTGATATTCAATGTATCACGTCCCGAGGCAAGTATCCACACAGTACAAGTGATCACCTCCCAGATAGAAGACTAAGAAAATATTGGAGTTTCCCCATGATCTCTAGCTATGAAGCATTTTAGTGAGAAAAGGGAGAGAATCTAATAATTTAAAAAGTTCAATAATGCAAAAATAGTCAAGATTTTATGCGATAATGCAACGTGTACTACTTCAGAAAATCATCCATCCTTGGTATTTTTGTGTTTCTTTGTTTTGCTTTGCGATGAAATGCAGTTTTGGTTGTTGGATGCAATGCTTCTGGGTTTTGCTTCTAGTTTTGACATCTTGAACGTTTGCAAGCTTTGACGATTTATTGTCCCTAGCCGAGTGTGCCTCTTGATGTGAATATGTACAATGATTTCCAAGCCATGGTGGAATGTGGTAAGAGGATATATATGGATAAACTAGGATAGTGACTACGCTAAGTATGTCCTGAATGGATATGTGCTAAGTGTCGGGCGATGGCCGATAGTGTTTTTAAGGATACAAATAAAATGGTATGGAGATAGATAGAGGAGCTGTTCTTTCACAAGAGCGCCTGTTACCAGGTTTTCACTAGTTGCTTTTATTGTACTTTGTTATTTGCTTTTTCTGGATTTTTTGATTTTTTGCTTGTTTTGGCTTTTTTCGTGCACTAGGCTACTTAAGTGTAGTACTTCTTTAGATGGATGCTGTTAGTTGGTTCATCGAGCACATCTCCTTCTGAAGTTGTTAGCTGATAGGCACCTGATCCATAGATTGATATGATGACATAGGGACCCAACCAGTTAGGTTCAAACTTCCCTTTCTTTTCTCGATCTTGCTGATTTCTTGGATTTTCTTTGAGGACTAGGTCACCAACTTTGAAGTTGCGAGGGATGACCTTGTGATTGTAGCTCCGGCACATGCATTGTTGATATGCTTTGAGATGAGTGTAAGCATGCTGACATCTTTCATCTAATAGTTTGAGTTCTTGTAGTCGGTTAACTTGATACTCTTCATCTGGGATTAAACCTTTCAAAGAGACTCTAAGAGATGGGATTTCTACTTCTAGGGGTAAAATGGCCTCTGATCCATATACCAATGAGTATGGTGTTGCTCCTGTAGGTGTGCGGATGCTGGTTCTATATGCCCAAAGTGCTGGATTAAGTTGTACGTGCCAATCTTTGCCTGCATCATTCACTGTTTTCTTTAGGATCTTTAGTATTGTCTTATTAGATGCTTCTGCTTGACCATTTCCCTATGAGTAGCATGGTGTAGAGAACCGATGTTGGATTTTGAATTTTTCACATAGTTCTTGTACATCTTGGTTTTTGAAAGGCCGTCCATTATCTGTGATGATAGAACTTGGAATACCATATCTGCAAATCAGATAATTTAGGATAAAAGAGGCAATTTGTTTCCCAGTCACTGTGGTCATAGGAACTGCTTCTATCCACTTGGTAAAGTATTCTGTTGCAGTTATAATGAACTTGTGTCCATTTGAAGATAAAGGATGAATTTTGCCAACTAAGTCTAGTCCTCACTGACAAAAGGGCCATGATGTTGTTAATGGCTGCAGTTCCTGTGCTGGTGCATGTATCAGATTGCCATGGATCTGGCATTTAGGACATTTCTTGGCGAAGTGATATGAATCATTTTCCATTGTAGGCCAGTAGTATCCCATCCTTAGAAGCTTTTTAGCAAGATTAGTCCCACTTGAATGCGTGCCACAAATACCTTCATGAAGCTCATGTAAAGCGGAATCAGAATCATTACGATCAAGGAAACGAAGAAGAGTACCATCTAGACCTCGACGGTACAAAGTATCAGCGGTAAGGGTATAACGAGCAACTTGCCGGATAAAATTACGTTTCTAGTTACGGGATTGGTCAATGGGTAAGATATTGTTCTTGAGGTAGTCATATATTGGTCCATATAACGGAGATGTAATGCCCATACCCTAGTTAGATTTGTAAAACCCGTTTGACCATGATTGACTTCCTATGTGGCATTCTTGAAAGGTAGGTTAACCATGGTGAAATGTGTAGTTTAGATAATATTAATAACTGTGCATACTTATTATTGTGCTTTTGCATCGATTCTCATGTAAATGTAATTGTTCCTAACCCTTGTGATAAATCTTGAGCTAACGCCTTCATTGAATATGTATATGTATATGCATGCTTGTATGAATTCATGGGTGCAGGAGATTTCAGGTACAACACCGCTTAGGGCAAGGTTCATCTCCTTTGGGATTTACAAGGTTGAGTATGCTTCTTTTATCTTTAGAATTCGGATTTGGTGGTCATATAACTCTCGTCTTGCCTTAGCCATGGTTAGGTGAGCATCGTGTGTGGCTTCGCGGGGCTTGCTTTTCATTGGGGTGCGTGTCGAGAGATTTGGAGGACTCCCTCCATTTGTGTGCCTTGCGCGAGGTAAGTGAGGTTTGTTATCCTAAGTATTAAATTCAAATTTATGAGTAGACGAGCACATTAGTAATTTAGAAATTTAAATAGGTAGTTTCTTTATACGATTAATCGTTAGTTTAAAGAGATTGCTTTAATTATTATTGTAGCAAGCTTAAGGTATTTAACTTGGGTTAGTGTGTCCATTTACGCATTTGTAACATTTACGCATTTGTAGTTGAGAAATTAGAATAAATAAGACTCTTGCATTAGATTAGTCATTTATTTAAAAATGTCGCTTTATTATGTTATAGCGAGTTAATTTAATAGCTAATTTTAAAATAATGAATTTAATGAGTTATGCATTTTGGAAAGGAAAAATTTAAAGTCATTTGGGAGATAGAAATAAATTACTCATTTTTCGCATTTTGGAAGAAAAAGGGTAAATTATTATTATTTAAAAGAAATTATTTCCTTTTTACTCGTATAGTTGATATAGTATAAAAGGATTGATTTTTAGAAAATTAAATTAACCAAAATGCCTTACCCGGTCAATAGTTTCGAAATAAGAAGTAGGCTTAAAATTTATATTGAGAAATTAAAACTTAAAACGCAATAAGAAATAGAAGCATTTTAATTTTAATAAGGGAAGTGAATAAGATGTATTAAATAATGTAAATGAATGACTTCCATTTTCATTTTCATTCATTTTATTTTAAAAATAAATGCCTATTTTCGAAATTGAAAATTAGGGCAAAATTAGGGTTTCTCTTTTTAACCTAGTTTTGTAAGCATTTTGGGGGTTCTTTTGCTTGGGAGTTTTTTTTTGGAAAAAAATTGGGGATTTGCATTGGAGCAACAGATTGGGGAAGCTCTTCATCAAGATTCATGCCCGGAATTGCATTATGAGGTAGGATTCGAATCTACTCCTTTATTTGTTTGTTGAATACAAAAAAAATAGTATCACCCATGAATGTTTTGAGGCTTAGTTTCAGTTTTCTCCCAATCTTGGTTGTTCTTGAATCAAACCCTCGTTCTTGATGGATTTTGTGATTTTAAACTTGTTAGGAAAATTTTCTCCCATAATGGAGCTTTTGGGTAAATCTGGAAATTCATTTTATGGCTGTTAAAAAATGGGTATGGGGTTTTTACATTCCTTTTTGTCAATCCTTTTGGTTTATTTCAAAATTTTTTTTTAAAAAAAAAAGGGGAAGAGAAGCTGTTGGAAAATGAAATTTTACAGACTGTATTTCATTTTGCTGTGTGACCCTCTATATTTTTGACAGTAGAAAAAAAATTGTTTTAAAAAAAAATTTCAAAAAAAAAATATATAAAACAAAAAAAATTTGCAGAAACCCCCATGGCGGGTATAAACCCCCACCACGGGGTGTGGTGTAGCGTCTGCTACCATGGTAGTGGACTGCTACCAAATGGTAGCAGCGCTGCCATGGCAGCCGCTTGCTACCCTTTGGTAGCAGCGCTACCATAGGTAGCGTGAGCTGCCTTGGGGGCCACGTGGAACCCCCACCCCAATGTAAATTTAGTTTTTTTTTTGTATTTGTTTTTAAATTTATTTTAAATAAAAAAAAAGAAATAAATAAAATTCCACGATATAACAAAATAATTAATTTGGGTTTTATTAATAGTTTTTTTTATAAAGTTTTTAAATAATAATTAATTTTTATTAATATACATTAAACATGGAGATTATTATATGTATGAATAAATAATAAATTTGAAATTCGAATGTTATTAAATAATACGATTAATATATATATATATATATTTTTGAAGGAAATTTATATGTATATATTGAATAGCTTTTCAACAATTGGTGATTTCACTTTTTAAAATATTACGATATTCAGGGACAACTTGTGATTCGATCTGATCATTCTGTGAACTTAGAAATAGGAAACTAAATGTTAAAGTGTTTTAAGTTCATCATGAAAATTTTGAAGAACTCAACTAATATGCTAACGAGATCATCAGAAGCTTAATAATGTGTCGATTTGAGGTTCGAAAGTAGATGATACCTTCTTTAGTAAAACAAATAGTTTAGTCATTCCTCCCCCGATGAAGTGAAATAGATAATGATAGAGAAGGCAAGTTCTTGCTAGGTTTGTTTTTGGACTCTGTCACCGGTTTACTTGTGTTGGTCATAGCCAGTTACGTTCCTAGTCAGAGTATCGTCAGTCATTAGTACTTGTAATTTGCTTGAAGTGTTCAGTTGGACCCGCTTCAAAAGGGATCATTATGTAAATTCCGACCGAGACGTCTGTTGTATATTGATTTTATTCGCCTAAGTGGCAAGATGTAAAAGACTTATAGATCATGTATTCCTAACGATATAATACCAAAGGGGTCTTGCAGTTGAGCAGACCCGGAGATGTAGCCCCTTTAGGGGTGAACTCCGAGATCATATCTGTGTTATGCGATGTTTTAGTTTCCCTTGTTTCATGCTTTAAGTTATTCATGTATGGTTGCTATTCATAAGTGTATGATGGAAAATTAACGAATTTAAATCAAATGCACAAAATCAGACATCTTGAGGAATGAAGTTATTTGGGTTCATAAAACATTGTAAATTATGATGATGGCAAAGTATTTAAAATATTGTAATTAAAGTTGTGGAGAAAAAAAAAGGTATTTGGATAGTGTGAATTAAAAGTTGTAATAGTGGAAAGAATCTTGCTAGATTACATTATTTGATTAACTTGCTATTAAGTATATAAATGGGACGAATGAGAAATGGGAAACAAAGTTGAATTAATGTTATAAATTCTAAGTGAAATTTAAAGGATGAACCTCATATAGATACTTACCTTTTTACCTTAGTAAATGGGAAACGTCATGTTAATTATGTTTCATTATATTGGATATAGTTGTTTGGTCAGTTACGTTTTAATCTTAACAAATTAACCTTACCGAAATTAACTTGATAATTGGTGAAACTCAACTAGTCTTCCATAATTATAGCCCCAACAAATGAATTTCTTTATGATTGCTAAAGATGAACTGAAAAGGAAGGGATTCAATTAGTTGTTGATACATTAAATCTAGTAAAAGAATCTCTCTCATATTGTCTTCATTTAACAAAAAAAGTGATATGCAACAAGATAATTGTATTTTAATCCTAATAGAAGGATGTCACTATGATCTTATTATTCAAACCTTGAAATGATGAATAACATCTAGCTAACAATATCTTAAGTTAAAGGATGCACTCGTGTGTCCTAATGCATATCCACCCTAATAGAATTAGTCTATTTATTTGCTTTATCAAAACTTTGAATGAATTCTATGGCTACTCACATTTTATCTTTCAAATAAGAACTACAACTCATTAGTTGGCTATGCATGAAATCGAATGAAGGGATCTCACTCTACTAACTGTAGTTAATCCTTAAGGAATGAATTTTTTTTTATTAACCATGCTTTTAATATATAAGAAAGATATCAAATGTGGGTGAATATAATAAAATCAAATGAAGGAATCCGCATTCTATTAACCGTAGTTTAACCCTATATGAATGAATCTCGTTAAGCATATTTATAGCATTAAAGGATGATGTCAAGTGTGGATGGTTATCTTAAAACCCTAATGAACGAACTTTGTTATATTTAAAACGCTTGAACCTATTGGGAGGCCTCCTAATGAAATTATGAATTAAAGTGCATTGGGTAATTAACCTCTCGATGGCCTCCTAACCAACCAAGGTAAATGAACGCTTCCTAAAGTTATAAGGTGTCAAACCATTGAGCACATATTTAATCAAGATCTATGCATTATCTCGTAATTTAAATATCTAGTTTAATGGATCTAATGACGCAAGTTGAGTTAGGTGTGAGGTTATGTAATCGCGTTGGGAAACTCCTTAGGATCGTTTTAGCCTTCCGCTGTGATATCTAAGTTGTCAGATAACTCCAATGTATCTTAATGTTGTGTCTAATTATGAATTGAGTTAACTTCAAACTATCTTAATGTTGTAACTTTTCATTAATGCTCTTAATTATTATTTAAAAAAAAAAATTTACACTCTATTTGAGTGTTTTTAACTTAAACCCTTAGGGGTTTCCTGGCGGGGCATTACAGGAGAATCTGAACCAGTCAAGGCATAGATAACATGGGTTTCAGAGTGGTCATAAGCTGGGGAGAACAGTTGCTCTACTAGGAACTCATAATGACTCTGTTTCTCTGGAATTTGTATTAATGAAGTGATAGCAGCCATGACATCGGCTGCTTTGTTGTTCAACCTTGGTATTTGCTTGAAGGTGATGTGCACAAAATACTGTTTGAAGTCATCCACCATTCGCTTGTAGGGTAGTAGCTTGTCATCCTTTGTCTGATAGTCATTGTTGATCTGATTGATGACTAGTTGTGAGTCTCCGTAGACCTTTAATTCTATGATTTTCCATTCTAAAGCCATTTTGATGCCTATAACCAATGCCTCATATTCAACCACATTATTTGTGCATGGGAACATAAGCCTATATGATCTTGGTATAGTGTGTCCTTCAGGAGTGATGAATAGAATGCCAGCACCTAAACCATGTTGTGTGTAGGATCCATCAAAGTATAGGGTCCATTGTTTGGTAGAAATAGCAAGAACATCCCTGTCTAGAAATTCAATCTCCATAGTTTGTTTTCCTGGTAGCGGTGCTTCAACTAGCTGATTTGCAATTGCTTGTCCTTTGATGGCTCGTCTTTCTGTGTATTGAATGTTGAATTCACTGAGAGTCATGACCCATTTAGCCAATCTGCCTGTAAGAGCTCCCTTGCTGAGTAGATATTTGAGGGGATCAATTTTTGCCACTAGCTTAATTGTGTGGGCTAGCATATAATGTCAGAACTTCTAAGATGTGAAGACCACTATTAGGCAAGCCTTTTCAATGAATGTATAGTTGAGTTCATAGCCATTCAGTGTCCTACTGATATAGTATATGGCTCATTCTTTTCCTTGTTGATCTTCTTGTGCCAATAGTGCCCCCAACGATATATCTATTGTTGAGATATATAGGATAAGTGGCTTTCCTGCGACTAGTGGTACCAGAATTGGTGGATTCATCAGGTACTGTTTGATTTGGTAAAAAGATTTTGCACACTTGGTCTCCCATCTGAATGGTACTTTTTTGTGTAGTAAATGGTTAAATGGTAGACTTTTATCTGCTAGCTGAGCGATGAATCACCTGATTGATTGAAGTCGTCCTTGTAGAGATCTGAGTTGACTGATATTCTTTGGTGGTGGCATTTCCATAATGGCTTGTACTTTTGCTGGATCTACTTCGATACCTTTAGCTAAGACTATGTAGCCTAGTAACTTGCCTGATGTAACCCCGAATACACACTTCTTAGGGTTGAGCCTAACTTGGAATTTCTCCAATTGATCAAAGATCTTTGTTAGGATGCTGAGATGTTCCGCTCTAGTGAAGGATTTAGCTAGTAAATCATCCATGTAATCTTCCATAAATGTGTGCATCATGTCATGAAAGATTGTTGTCATTGCTCTTTGATAAGTGGCCCCTGCATTCTTTAAGCCAAAAGGCATAACATTCCAACAGTACATTCCCCAAGGACAGGTGAATGTTGTTTTATCTTGATCTTCCAGGGCTATTTTGATTTGATTATACCCTAAGAAACCATCCATTAGTGAGAGCATTGCATGTCCTGCTGTGAGGTCTACAATTATGTCGATACTGGGTAGAGGAAAGTCATCTTTTGGACAAACTTTGTTGACATCTCTGAAGTCAGTGCATATTTTGATACTACCATCTGGTTTTGATACTGGAACGATGTTGGAAATCCATTCTGCATAGTCAATGGGTCGAATGAATCCGACATCTAATAGTTTCTTTAGTTCAGTTTTGACCATGAGTGCCACCTGTGGATTCATCTTTCGTAGCTTTTGCTTGACTAGTTTAGCTCTTGAAGAGATGGACAAGTGATGCATGATCAAGTGTGGATCTACTCCGGGCATATCGGCATATGACCAAGCAAAGTTAATTTGCTTTTCTTTAAAGAAAACGATGAATGCTGACCTTTCCTCCTCTGTCAGAGATTCTGCAAGGTGTATGTTTTTGACTGCTTCTGTGGTACCAATGTTGATTGATTGAGTGGGCTCAATCAATATGGGTGATCACTCATGAAAGTGCTCAGGAAGAGTGTCAAGTCTCCCATCGTTAGGCACCTTAAAAAGGTTTTCACCCTCAGATGCGTCCTTTATTTTTACTTTTTTGTGATCTAGAGCTGTCATTGACTGGTTTTCAGCATCAGATCTTTTATTTGGTTTATTTTTGTGACTAAGAGACTTGGCACTCCTTGATTGGCAAACATCATTACTTTGTTCACTGGTAGAGCCTGTTTCCGGATTTACGGTACATAGGTAGTGGATAATAGATTCATCGTCTGGGAAAATTGGTATATCATGGATTTCAAGTTCATCCTAGTCGATGAGGTTAGGAAAGACAAGTGGTAAGGAATCATTAGGTGGATCAAGTTCTACTACTGTAAGTGTCAGGATAGAGGTTTCATTGTGATTGTTATTGGTTTTAAAGAAGTCCAGTATTTCGTCGAGGTCTTCGATGATATTATCTTCCGTGTAGACTTGTTCATAATGTTTCTGTTCGCTTTCCTTGGTGTCATAGATGTTCTATGGTCCAAATTCAAGAGGTCTATCTTCTGTGTTATGCTCTTCCTGCGAAAGGGGTATAGTGTCAGTATCATTAGGGATATCTGTAGTAGAATTTGAGCAGGTACCCCATTCATATTCATTGGAATCAGTCTCTGAGGCATCATCCCAGATTCTATTAGTGCTGTAAACAGGTATGTTGTATGGTGGAAAAAAATCTTTGATGATGGATACCATTTTGATAGTTTTTGTTGATTCGGTGTTAGATCCTTTTTCTACTTTCTGTAATTGTTCATAGACTGTGCCTCCTCTGGGAGAAATAATGGTATCCTGAGATGATCTTATTTGTTCTTGGAATAGTGGATCTTGAACATGAGCTACTGCTGCAGATATGGCCTTCTTGTGGCTTAGAAGTTTTTCCTGACGTAACTTCTGTTCTTGACATTCTCGTGCCTTGCGGATTGTTTTTGCCGACTCAAAGAGTGCTTCCTGCTAGGATTCTTCTTTGTACTTCTTCTTTACTTTCCATTGAGGTTTCACAATTATGTGGGGCGGCTTTCTTAATAGGAAAGTGAGCTTACAACCCAATCCTATTTTGTCTCTACTAGGTTGTGAAGGAAGATCTATGGGTTCAGTGACTCCTCCTTTGCGTTTCCCAATAGGTCCTTTACCATCATATCCCATTTGCTGCATGATTAAGTATCCTTTTCCATATAGGTGTGTAGGTAGAACAATGTCCAGAGCAGCTACTCTATTATCTTCTTCCTTATCTTTGTATAACCAGCTAAGAATATCCTTGTCTTCTGATTCATGTGCTAGAGTGCCCAATTGGATGAAGGTACCATCAAATTTGGTGATAGGCTGAGTGACCAGATGTGTTGATGTAGTAGGCAATCCATGAGATCTAGGTGATGTTGGTAATTTAGCCAAACATAAAGGCTCCAAAGAGTATTCTCCCATGCCTTGGTCTTTGATTTGCATTTGCTGCTTGAAATCTCCAGATAATGAGTTGGGCTTTGCTGTTTGTAGATCTGATGTTGAAGATTGCTGCTTTTCTCTATTATGAGGAACCAAACTGTCTTGGGCTGCCCCCATTGCGTTGCAATGTTGAAATGGATTGTGATCAGCAGATATGGAGATTTCTTGTCCGTCATAAGGAAATTTGACACACTGGTGATATGTAGAAGGTACTGCTTGCATTTCATGTATCCAGGGTCGCCCTAACAAAATATTGTGGGTGAGATCTATGTCTAAGACCTGACACATAGTATCCTTTTGCACTGGTCCTACTTAAATAGGTAACATCATGATTCCTTTAGAGGACCTTTCCTCATCATCATATGCCTTTATGGTAATCTTCTTGCAGGGATCAATAGACTCTTCTGAGAAGCCTAATGCACGGATAAGTTTTAAAGTACATATATTAAGTCTGACTCCTCCATCTATTAAGACTCTTTTTACTCGGTGTTTGCAAACAATGACTTCGATATGGAGAGGAGTGTTATGCGGATGACTCAAGGAAGCATTGTCATGCTCTGAGAAGGTGAGGTTATGAGGTCCGGTCATATGGGCGACCATGGCTTGAAATCTGTCCGTATCCAGATTTTGAGGTACATTGGTTTCCAATAGCGCTTTTTCCAATATGTCTTTGTGCTTCGGTGATAGTTTCAGCAATTCTAGTATAGATATCTGAGCTGGAGTTTTGCGTGGTTGGCTAACCAAGTCATATTGGATTTTTGGTGTAGTAGTTGTAGGCGCAGTATGTCCTTTTAAGACATATTTCTGAGTTCGAGTTGTCACATTAATAGATTCATGATCACGCTGATCTCGTATGGTGATGACATTTACTTGATGATCTTCAGTTGATATGTGATTTATGGTGTTGTTGTAGATATGGTTGATACGAGCTCCGTGTGTATCATCTGAGGTTGAAGCTCCATCTTTATTGTAATTTGGAAGAGGATTTTTACAGGCTCCGTGATCACCATTTGTTTTGAGACCATCTACTGTTAAGTCACCTCGATCAATCATGTCTTGCACAATGTGTTTCAATCTCATGCAATCGTTCGTCTGATGACCCTTGTTACGATGGAAATCACAATAGTGTGAATCATTCCACCAAGGTGGTTTTATTTGGGGTTCATAGTTGCTGATTGCAGGCAAGGAGAGAATTTTGTTTGCCAGAAGTTCTCTGAATGCTAATTCTAGTGATTGCCCCAGTGGTGTGAAGATACACTTTTGGAAATTGTTTGTGCTGTTGCGTGAATTATTGTTAGGTCCTGGATTCATGTTTTTTCTTTGAGTATCATTGGTGTTGTTTGTGTTGAGTTGTCCTTGATCGGTGTTTGGTGCATATGTGTTAGCATTTGGATTAGCATTTTTAGCATTCTTCGTAGTTTGAGGATTTCTGGATAATACAAGCACTGGTTGCTTAGATTTGGGATCATGTGATTCATTGTTGCCTTCGTTTTTGTTTCGAGTCCAAAATCGAGATTTGTCTAAGCCATTGTTGTTCTGGTTATTGTAGTTTGATGAGTTTGTTCCTTCCTTGAAGAATTTGAGTGTTCCCTTTTTGACACATGCTTCCTCTACTTGAATGCCATTTTCAATCAATTTAGCGAAAGATGGTATGCATTGAAGTTTTAGCCGGTAACTCATTTCACCATTCAAGTTGTCGATGAAGATCTCCATTTTCAGGAATATCTCAAGGATATTTGGATACCATACGTCGCCAGTGTTGAAGGAATATCATGAATGTTTCGTTGTTCTTTTGTTTGGTGTTGCAAACATCTAGCATGGTTATGGCGTGTTGGATGTTATAGGAGTATTGGGTTATGAATTTATTAACCAATTCATCAAATGATCTGATAGGTGGTGTAATTTTGGATAACCATTCCATTGTTTTCCCTCCCAAGCTTCTTGGGAATAATCTCATCAGATAGGTGTCATCATGAGCAAACTCAAGACTCATGGTACAGAATTCTTTGACATGATCATGGGGATCACTTTTTCCATCGTATTTGTCAAATTTAGGCACATCTAAGTTTGGAGGAAAAGGGATAATGTGCAATCTCCTATCAAAAGGATAAGGATAGATTTCATTTAAAGAGTACCGTACTGTTGTCCCTTGTTGCATGTCCTGTATTTGCCTTTGTAACATTTGCATTTGTTGAGTAAGGGCAGCCAAAGGTACATTGTCTTGTCGAGGGAAAAGTTCTTCCCTTGTATTAGTTCTCAGCTGAAAAGGTGTGTTAAATGGTATATTTTGCTCTAGAGTTTCTAGCTCCGGTATACGCATTTCTGGTATACGTTGTTCTGGAATGTGTTGCTCAGGTATGTGTTGTTCAAGGTTACGAGTTTCCTCTTCTCTTTGTTGTTCTTGATATGCATATTGTTGAGATCCGGTTCTAAAGATGTTTGTGTCTAAATCTTCGGGAAGTTTAACGCCTTTACTTGTGAGCATGAGCAAATATTTTTCTTTGTCATTTTCCATAAGCCTTTCTACAAGCTTTTGGAATGAAGGGTTTTCCTGACATTCCTGAAGAAGCGCTTCAGAAATTTCAGTCTCTTCTAGGTGTGGATCTTCAAAAGGATTTGACAACCTTCGATTCATACTAGACTCTGTGTGTGTCTCGCTTTGTTGGTTTCTTTGAGAGCGAGTAATAGGCATTTTAGTAGAAACTTTCAGTGACGAAGGGGAAAAAATCCTCGTTGATATGTTGCTCGGGGGTGGGTGGTTCTGGTCAAGATGTGTTATAAGTGATACACTTGTCGGGCAAGAATGTCGGATTGATCCTTCCTCCGCGATTTATGATTTGATTAAAAGCAGACTTTTGACAGTAGGCTCTTTTTTTTAAGGGCTCTTTGTCAAATTCGTTGGATTTGTTTTGGATATAACGTTTGACGTGATAAAGGAATACCCGATGAGATTTGAAGAGTTGACGATTGATGTATAAAAACTTATTTCTCTTGATGAACTTGGAAAAACTAGGTTGTTGTTTCTTCAGCGTGATGTTACGATAAAGGTTCTTTCTTCTCAGAATATGGGAATTAGTCATGCATGAGTGATCAATGGTTTCCTTTGATTTGTTTGGATTCAGTTGATCTTGTTTAGAAAATTTCAAGTCTTATTCTATCAAAATGAAGGTTTAGATGCCCCTTCACGACAAAGCGTATCAAATGATATGGATAAAAGCCTCTCGATATGGAGACTTGATTTGACAACTTGAAATTTTTAAACAAGTGTTTTTGAGATGAAATCCGTAAGATGGTAAAGGATTCTGTTGATACTGATGATGAGGTTTCCAAATTATGATAGATATGTTTTATCGTGCGATCAATTTAGGATTTTTACAACGTTTGTTTTGACACAAATTTAGCTAAAGAAATAGTTTTTAACGGTTTGTTTTCGCTACTCCGCTTTGATGAAAAATGTTGTTGATAACAAGAGGCGTCTGAAAATGTTTTCAAAAATTTTAAAATTCCTCACTGTTTTGCCCTCTGTCTATATGTTTTTGATCATGCGCTAAAACAGGGACGAAATGCACTACCAAAATTACTCCATGTGCTAAAAGAATGACCACACGTGCTAGGTTGCCCCCAGACACGCGCTAAAGAGTTGACTACTCAAAAATTTGTTTTCTGCTTTTAAAAAGCTACGCGCTAACCTAGGTCTATGATGCGCTAACTTGTAAACCGGATGGGCTAATGTTTGGTTGCTACGCGCTAAGCTGATGCTTCCACACGCTAGACTGTTTTTGTGATGTGCTAAATGTTTTAATACTGGTTTGATTTTGGGATAAAACGCTACTGTTTGGAACAGACGCGCTAACTAGATGGTTTGATGCGCTAACTGAATTACTCTACGCGCTAATCTGCCCTATTTTTTTTTCTTCAGTTGGTTTTTCTGCAAATTTTGGTTTTGATCGTGAGCTTTTCAATTTAGATGGATGATTTTCTAAAGTAATAAATGTAAGCACAACACAAAAAGTACAACCATTTTGCCTAATCTAACAAAAAGTGTATGTTCTGCGAGGATGTGTTCAAATCCCCAATGTTTCAACAGGTTTGGATACGAATAATACACTTCAGAAAGAATCTTTATTCAAAGGTCATAAATAACATCATAGCCCACTAGTCTTGATACTCCGTCAGCTCAAACAGTCGTGTCACCCCCTAGAGGGCGCCCATTTTTTTGCCTTTTGCTAGAAATTAACTCAAAGTGAATCGCTTCACAGTTGAGTAGTTATCTTGGGAGATATATGGTGAGTAATCTCGGGGCTGGATTCTTCCCCACCCTTGCACTATGATATTATAAATGTTTGGTTACTGACTCGGTTCAAAGTTTCTATTTCTATGGCTCGTAATTAGGCTTCTCATTCGACCGTCAGTGATAAACTCCCTAAGGAGGCTTCCTAACCTTTAGAACAAAGGCTTTACGTATCTCGAGGATACTAGGGGAAGGCTAATCGCTGTGCGCAATCGTTGAAAAGAACTTTTGTCACTTTTCACTTTTGATTATAGTGGGTTGGAATACTTGGCGTCAAAGCCGTTCCCCACTTAGGTCGTTCCCTTCACACCGTCCATAAATGGATTTAAGAGTTGATTTCAACTCCTCGGGAAGGCAGGCCTGCTAAAGGATGTAAAATGCTTTTGAAGGAAATAAAGCTTTTTAAGAGAGGTCTGGTTTTTTGAATCACCCAGTTAAGGGGAGAGCATATACCTTCCTCTTTCGATTCAAGGCAATCAAAAATTCTTTTTTAAACCTTCAATTCAGTGATTTTCTAACCTCTACTGGGAGATGTTGCTCCAATAAAAGCATGGTGTTAATTTTACTTCCTCAAAGCAATGATTATTTAATCTAAGGAAATAACTGAGTCAACAAAGCAAAAGGTTCGATTTGGTCAACAAATAAAAATTGGTAAACAAAAGGGGAATAACTTCCCTCTTTAATTGCAACAAAAATTTTTGAGGTGAGGTTCTTTCCTTTGCAAAATTTCAAAAGTGAATCCTTTTATGCACCAAAGGATGGTGAGGTTATTTTTATAGCTCTATTTTTGCAAATAGAATTTTTTTGTGTTGTTCGTTTTAGAGCTTAAAATGAAGGTTTTCTCCTATGAAAGCAAGAAATTTTTTGATAGTGGTTCTTTTTATAGCCCAAAAACAAGGTGAGTTCAATTTTAAGAAAATAAAATCAAATTGTAAACTAACTTAGGAAAGTTAGTAAAAATCTAATTATCTTAATCCGAAGATGAAGCTCCTATCTGCAATGAAATTGTTAGAGATCTGCAAAATAACCAGTTAGATACGTCGGTGGACTTCTACAAGTCTAATCTTGAACTTTCAGTTACAATAATTGTTTTTCTTATTTCAGTCTGTGATGCACTACAGAACAAATTGTACGCGCTACATAATAATCGTAATGCGCTAAAAGAAGTCTTCAACGCGCTACACTATTTTCAAGATGCGCTACTCTGTGTGCCGAAAGCGCTGCTCTGTTTTTCTCCCGCGCCGAGACCTATAGGAAAAATTAGTAATCTTATGCATTGATAAATGAACTTTACGCACTAGGTGATGGACCCTACGCACTGAACAGTGAACTGAATGCGCTAGGCTATTAACCAGATGCACTAAACAGTTAACTTAATGCGCTAATTCATTTTTCCCACGTGCCTGCAAAAGTGGATATATTTCAAAACCGATTAGATACATGGGTTTGAGCCCCATGGTGGGTGCTAGAAATGTATGTGAGAAAAGCGGGTCGATAGAACTCAAAATGTGAAAAACGGAGATCTATGGAGCCTTGCTCACACACCCACAGGACTTCTTGGTGCAAGCTATGGAGTAATGAAGTATCACTCAGCTTCCCAAGGTTGGTCCCATGGTTCTCTATCTTACACGGTCCCTCAAACCAATATTTTTGCTCTCAGATAACTGAGCAAAATGGTTTAGGGATGGCAAATGCAAGAACGAGGGATGCTTTTTATTGATTTAATATGAGATGCATCCTAAGCTATGCATGATTCTAGAAATGCAATAAACTAACTATAAGATGACAAGGTTAGTAAACAAACTATCCTAGCATACTATATTAGTTAATGATTTAAGCTAATGATAAAGAAAGTACTCTAAACATGCACATTTAGATTAATTCCTATTTAAAAGAGAGGCTAAAATGATGAGCATAAAAATGGTATGAAAGCTTGAATGTATTTGAGCATAAGTATGATACTACAAACTTGGATGATCAAAATGGAGGGATGAGAGCTCTATTTATAGCAAAAATAGGACAATGGATGGTCAGGATTGAAAGAGTTGATCAAGGGTTGAGTTTGAAAGTTGGGAATCCATGTTTCCATTTTGCACCAATGAAATGATGACAATTGTCAACATAGGGTTGGGTTGAGAGAAGGGGTTGGAGGCATTAAATGTCTGAGAAGACCTTATGGTTATCTAGAGGGTAAGGGTCAAGCTTAAGTTAAGATTACCCATTGGATTAAGAGTTAATCCAAGGATAAACTCTTGTGCAAATGATTAAGGGATAACCATAGTCAAAGCAATGAATGCTTGATGAGACCCTTGGGTTACATGGAGGTTGAGTTAAAAGAAATTATTTAATCATGCTAGAGGGTTGAGTTAACCATTAATGGTTTGGGAGACTTTGGAAAATTAAGTGGTTGAAAACTTGAAGCCTTTAATGGTTATCAAAGACTTTAAGGTTTTGAGAAGAGACCTCCCCTTGCTTAGGGATGTGACAAAGTTTAGAAGATGGGTTAGGTTAAATTATAAGTGATTAGAAGGGTCTAGAAGAAATTAGGAAGGGGTTTACGAAGCAAGTGGGAGATGTAGGAAAATGCAAGTGGATGGAGGGATAATAGGATTTAATTGAAATAAAGTTAATTTAATTCAATTTGGTTGTAATTTGGGGAAATTAAATAAATTAGACTTATTCAATTTAGGATAACTATTTAATTAAATTTGAATTTAATTAAAAGTGGATAGAAGGGATTTTAATTGAATAAAATGATTTATTCATTAAATGGGTATAGTGAATTTAATTGAGTAATTTACTTAATTAAATAGAGGAATGCAGGTAATTTAATTAAATTGGATTTAATTAAATAGAGAAATGAACATAAAATATTCATTTAAGAATATGGTCATTTTTATACGTCTACATAAACATGACTAGGTTCTAGGGTTTTAGGGTAGCATAGGTCAAGATTGAGGTATGGTGGTCAAGAATTACCTTCCAATGACAAAAGACATCCAAATGATGAAGAATGAAGGTGATGAACTCATAGAAGTTTGGAGGAGATAATTTGACTAAGTTAAAATTTTGTTTAAGTCATGGTCATGGTACTAGCTTACTCATCAAGAGCAATTTGTGCGAATGAACCCTAGAAATGTGCCCATGCTAGAGAAGCAAGAATTCCAATAAAACCTAAGGCAATGCTACTGAGGGGTCAAAATTAAAGAATTAGGGTACAAAAAACAAAATTTGGCTGAGTCAAGATGTTGCTCAAGGATGACCTAAATCATGGAGTGTAAATCAATCATGAAACATGAGAATGGATAGGTCTTGACCCAAGCAACGTAAGTCCCCCTTGTGATTCCAGCAGATATCACATCACAATCATTGAGTCTATCTGTAATATAAAGTCAAGACCTAACTATTGGAATCTTGGAGTCATCCCATTTGATCAAGTAGTTTAGCACTTGGGAGGATTTTGTTCAAGAGAGGATAGAATACTTAGTATTTTATTTTGTGTTGCATAGTGCATAAAAAACACATCAACAAAAACCATTGAAAGGTTTGGTTAAAGCCTTCAAATCACAATCTCTACGAGAGCTATCAAGAGTGCCCAGAATTTGGAAACTTTAGTATCCAAGAACATAATTCATAAGGCACCACTTTTAGAGCAACCAAAGAAGCCTATCAATGTAATATTTTATTTACCTTGGATATGTTTTATCCTAAGTGTGATATTCCACTATTAAAAAGCTTAATTAGGTAATATTTTTACTTAGGTAGAATAAGATAATGAGTTGTACATTCTCCTTCTTTGATTGAGATTCTACTTTTTCCTTGTCACAAATTTGGAAACTTGGATAAGCAATTTCTTTTTTTGGTTTTCTACCACTTCATGATCCTCATGGATTTGAAATCTTGGAAGCTATATATTGTAGGTTTTTCCTCAATTAACATATCAAATGAAACTATTGTGAGCTTTCATATCTTAACATACCAAGGGCTTAAGTTTGGGGACGACAGGGGGATGACGAAGGGGGCGGGGTGGGATGCAAATATATATACAACTTAAAAAATTAATTATAAAAGGATGTGTATAGAATAAGTATAACAAATGTAAATAAAACTTTGCCACACTATGTAAATTTTACAATAAACATTAAAAATATGTCAATGATTGCATTGAAATTTGAACATTAACAATGGTGGTAGAGTTTTGGAACTTTGGGAACAAACTAAGAATAAGTATAAGAATTGCAGATGAAACTTTGGCATACTAAGTGTTTAAACTAGTCAACATAAAAAAATGGAAATGATTGCATTAACAATAAGAATGATGGGTAGAGGTTTGGGGTCAATGGGTAGTGCCCCTTGTGGGGGGTTTGGGGCAGAGCCCCCATCAAGGTTAGGGGGCATTGCCAAACCTTTAATACGGATGACATTTTCACAATAATTTCACCATTTTTGTTTAGAATTGGAGTTTCTAATTGGGGGCCATGGGAGACTCATAGGCATCCTCAAGATGGTCAAGAGACTCCTTGGAGTCCCTAGGACGTCCCTAAGTGGTGTGACAAGGGGATGTTTTCCCTAAGTATTGCATCTTGAAAAAATAGGGATTTTGGAGGGGGGGAAGGGGTCCCCATGTTTCAATGGTTTCAAAATATTCTAAGTTTTTTTTTTATCTTGTTATAACAAAATATACTCCTCTTGCATCCTTGGATGATTTGAAAATTGAAAACAATTTGACAAGAAAAAACTAACTTCTAAAGTTTAGACTTAGTTTTCTTTTTTTATCCAAGTCACTACAACATTTCAATGATCAAAGTAGCTTTTTTTTGGTGGTTTCGAAGAATCCAAAAGACTTGAGAAATTCAATATTATCTTTCATTCCACCAAAATTGGAGATCAAGAAGCATGCTCACAAACAAGGATTTATTTGTAACTTAAGGCAATCGACTAATTTTTGGGGCATTTTCAGGTCTAAAGAACCTACCATTGTCTCAAAAAGGCCCATAAGACCCCATTTTCATCTAAAACTTGTCTCTTTTGGTTGTAGAAGCATTTAAGGAAAAAAAAAATCACACAACCAATGATATGCCTATACCATTCATATTTGAGCTAAAATAAAAATAACAAATTGACAAGGTTTGGAGACCATTGAACAATTTGGGAGATTGCTAATACATACACTCAATTTATAAAGTCTCAATTTGATGTACTTAATCTTTGAGAGGCCTATACAAAAGCATTTTGTAATTGTGAACTAAGATAAATTTCCATTTGTGGTAGTTTTCATCATGGATTATGGTATTAAATTCCAACATTCTATTGTCAAGATAAATTCAGAGAACCATTTGTACTTGAAACAAGGGATAGTGAAAAATTACATTATGTAGGATCTCCTACCCTATCTCATTGAATTCATTCCTACACCAAGTGACTATGAACAAAAGCGTAGGTATTTAACAACAATGACATGGTCCATGGACTAGTGATCCTTCTCTTGATACTCCATCTACAAATGAGAATATTTCTTATACACGTTGCTACTTCAGAATTAAAAGTTGCTTCTTCTAGAACTTTCCATGATTCTTTGCAATAGGATTATATGTCTTCTAGATTCACCCCACTAGGACACATTCCTATCAGGCATCTTTACTTTTTTGAAAAGTAGACCACATTTCAGATCTAGATGACATCATAATGACTTTGATTTCCTCTTGCAAGATATTCCTGCATCATGTATTGCTTCATCGAAGTTCAAATTTGCTTCTTCAAGGGCTCTTAATGATTCTGTATATAGGATTCTTCATGTCTATGAGATCCACTTCATTGGGAGGCCTACTTAAACATTTCACATCTGTTTGTGGACTCTCATCTTTCAAATATTGATGAAACAATTGAGAATATTTGTCTTCTCATTGATGACAATGCCCATCGAGTTACATCGTCTCCCATTGTAAATTCACTTGTTCTATCCCCACCATATCATGCAACATGGCACATTCTATTTCACATTAATTAAGGTCTCACACTTCAATGATTGCAGTCCCTGAATCTTCTATGGAACAATCACAACTTAACATCAACATCAAGACACATGAGTCGCTTCAAAAACCATACATCTAAATTCCTTTCTACATTCCACTTGAATGGGAATTCAACAATTTGACAACACAAGATTTCCATATTGTGAAAGGAAGGTGCATCATTTGTTGCAAATGAACCTACTACAACATTCACCATTCAACATTTTGCATTGCTTTTCTCTCTTCTTTGTGGCAGCACCAACTTTAGGGGATGGGGTGGGTCTATATTATCCTTCACATATGTCACTTGGGATGGACTTTTGTCCTATGGATTTTCTAGTCTCTACTTCAAGAGGGTACACTCTCTTTATAATTTGGGGTATTTCATATTTTACATGGATGCCTAACCTTGTGACCCATTTCTTCTTACCTCAATTGCACTTAAGGGGGTGTGCCAATGTACCATTTTATTCACCAAGTGGATATGTTTTATCGTAAGTATGATATTGCATTTGTTTGTTTAGTTTACTTAAGTAATTTCTTTTAACTTGAGATAATGACTTGCACATTCTCCTTCTTTCATAGGATTATGTTTTTTTCCTTATCCTCAAAAATTTGGAAACTTGGATAAATAATTCCTTGTCTTTTGGTTTTCTATCTCATCCTCATGGATTAAAAATCTTGGATATCGAGTGAAGATATTGTGAACTTTTTCATTTTCTCTCTTATGAAATCAACTATGTTATGCTATTTTGATTTTATTATCATTTATATTTAACAATTTTAAAAATGTTATCACTTACATTAATTTCTAGGTTAATATTTATTTTGTAGATTCTATTAGAATTGAATACCATACTCAAACAATATCTAGTATGAACTAGTTAGTTACAGGCTAGGTTCCAAGCGTACTTGGTAACACAATTTTTGAGCTTGTGTTTGTTTATGATTTAACGATTGATACATCTAGCTTTGCTACGCATCTACTTTGAATACAATGAGAGGGTGATTTTGTCTAAGCCAAGAGACCCTGCTATCTAATATCACCCAAGAAAGATACTCATATTTTACCTTGAAAATATAAGCCTTTTGTAAGTATAATTCAATGAATTGTGATAATAACTTAAAACGAAGTGAATTAAAATTTGATTGAGTTCCCCATTGTATTTTAACAAATCACCTAGGAAGATGTTCGTTCCTAACAATTTCCAATTCTCTTTCCAAAAGGATGAAAAAGAAGAGAAAGGAACGAATTAATGTTGGGACAAAATTTAGAAGACCTATGTTTTGTGTCTGAAAGCTACTAGCCTAGAGAGCATGGAAACAATCTGAAGTCATGGGAGAGAGTTTCAGTTCTATCTCCAGAAATTATGTCCAGTACTCTTGTATTGAATTTTTAAATCCTTCTAAGTTTAAATGTTCATGAGGAAAATCTAAAATTTTAATAAAATACATAAATGAAAACCAATTTTGTTTTCATCGAAATACTTTTGAAAATCACATCACCTTAGTAATTGAACTATAACAATAAGATTGCATACAAAGTGCAGGTTTGCTATGAAACATGTTAAAAGGGTTAAACTGTTTCAATTAATACAAACACTGGAACTATTAAACAACAACAGCTTGTTGGTAATCAAGATTTTGGACTATACCCACATTTTACACCTTTTCATACAGTTACAAAGAACATAGAAAACATGTATGTGGAACTACAGATTCCAACATATGTAAAAATACAACAATCTAAATAAGAATGGGAAGCATGTGGAGAATGGTTAAGACATGCATAAATAAAAGGAAAACAAAAATCTCTCAATGTGTATCACAAACAAATCAAGGAAAAAAGCTTTTAGGCAGGGGACCGATATGATCATAAAAATTTCAAAACTTCCAAAGTATAGAGCATTTGAGATTTTACAGAGAATGCGCTAATTCAGCTTTATTCATGATGAGGCATATTCACAACTTTTGCAGTCGCACCATGGTGTTATTCGTGTTGGCTCTGTTGGACCCTGCAATTAAGATTCAATATACGTACATTATTCAATAAGATTAACTGTGCAACATAATGAAATATTGAAAAGTGTGTTATCTTATTGAGCTTCGCTTTATTTCAAGAATAGTTTAATATTCTCTACTTAACAGGGCCAACCAGGTGAAGGTGGAAGCTCATTTGCCCCCCCCCCCCCCTAACATCACTCTAAATTCCCCGTTAACATCTAACATTCATTCATTCTTTCATCTATTATTAAAATATAACATTCATTCATTATCTTCATTATCACATAACGTTCATTAACACATAAAATTCATCAACTTTCATTAACACACAACATTCATCAATAATCATCAACACATAACATTCATGAACATTCATTAGGACATAATTACATTCATTAACACATAAAAATCAGTCATTATCAAATAAGGTAGATTGCAATCATTTCTTTTTTTTTTGAAGCTACGTAAAGTCTAAGTGGAGCATCGTCTTCTTCATCATTTCCCCCATCTTTGGATGTTCTGCCCTCTTCTCATGCTCTTGATGTATGCCTAGTCCTATACAAAGGATGAGGATGCTGAACCAAAGAGGGGTCCTCTGCAATAACAAAGAATTGGGTTAAATTCAAAACATTTTTTTATTATTGTTACAAGTATTTCATTAATTTAAAGAACACAACCGTTACACTCTTTACCTGATGGGGCCACATCATCTTCCACATCATTTTTTCTAGCCTCAACCTTGACATGCTGAACACCCTCTAGATCATCTGGAGTTGAAATACAAAACGTTACATTAATCAATACACCAATTGCAATTAAATTTGTTTAAAGGAATAACAATGGTCCTCTTTACCTGATTGGGGAACATCACGTTCCTAATGTTGTCTACCTGGATCATGCTCCACTTGGTCACAACCGACTACATGCTCTAAAATATTAACAATAAAGGTTACATTAATTACTACACTAATTTTCAATTTAAGATGTTTAATTGTATTAATAATTACATACAAAAATTTGAATAGCAAATGAATACCTCCACTACTAGGATGCACATCCAGACCTGCATGTACAGGTTTTGTTCCACGATTATCATGCTACATTCCAATGCCACGCGCAGTGTTATCATTGCTTGCTTATTTAAAAAAAATATAGTCACTTTATGTTGAAACTTAACATCAAATAGATTATTGGTTAAGTATTCAATTTGAAATATTTTTCATTTAGCTTATTTACCATTGTGACAGATGCATCAGGATCTCGTGTTTTCCCACTCAATTCTTGTAGCCATTCAGCCATGGCTATATAGCCTTGCTAGTAGCCAATTCTCTTGTCATCTTTTGTGGGCGCTCTATTGAATTCAGAGCTTGCATTTTTGCTTAGTATTGTGAATTTTGCTTGTATTGTTTGATAAAAAAAAAAATTGCTTACAATTTATAAATATTTTGATGTGATACTTAATTTACTGATTCTTACAATTCGTGCGGCAAGTTTCATATAACCACCAGAGCCGAGTTTGTGTTGCCCATGCTTTTCTTGTCTTGCCTTGGTTGCCTTTGACGTGTCACTCAATCTATGAAAAGTTTGAAATATGTTAGATTATATAAATATAATGAATAATTAGTACATATTCACATTCTTAATAGTATCACATACCTTCTTCTGGCGTCTGGTGGTGTATTTCCTTTTTTCCTTTCAATTCTCTCCTTTGCATCCAAAATTAGGTCCTTCCACTCCCTCTCTGGAATCATGGGGGGATGCTCATACTTTACGTTCTTCTCTAAATGTGTCTTGTATTGGTCCCTCATATACTTTAGATATGTGCCAGCTTTTTCTAGGAGCTTAGTCTTGTTGAATGTGTCATTTCCAAACAACCCTACCATACGGTTTGTGAGTTCATCTTTTAACTTTTTTTCTTGGTCATTCCACCATTAAAGCAAAAACAAACCTATTAGATTTAGAAAGAAACTGAAGCTACCTTTGATATAGTTCAAGAAATGGATAAAAGGAAAACTATTCTAGCAATGATATGAAATAAAAATAGTGGATAAGGGTTAGTTCACGTATGATGTTCCACCTTTTACGTATGGTGGGCCCAAATATCTGCAATGTAATGTCATTAAGATTTTTATAAAAAATATCATTTCCTACAAAAAAAACATGGGATCATTAGTCCAAAATGAGTGATCAGTAAGTAAATTACAATTAGACTATATATAATAATAATTTTAAAGTACCTGGAACCTTCTGTATCTTCAAGGGAATCAATTCTTCATCGCTCACCACCAATGTGGCCTACAATGTTCCGGTACTAGCAATACGGGAAGATCCAGAAAATGATGGTATGTTATCACCAGTAGTCACCTCTGGCGCATCCTCATGTGCATCTCCTGCTACAGTAAATGAATCCACTATGAAATGCCTCCAAGAAAGAACACTTAAAGGGTAATAAACACATAATGAAAGAGAGAGAAAAAGAGGGATCTACCACCAGTGGGCGGGTCAACATGAGCTGGTGCAATAGACGATGTCTGCATGCTACGTGTTACCGACATTGCAGTCGGCAATACAGTTGGGGTCGACCTCAGACCCATGTCAGCACTTGAAGAGTAATACATTAAATATATAAAACATTAAAAAAGCAAGTTCACAAGTCCAAAGTAGTGGTTTTAATATATAGAACATGGTCATCACCTGAACTACCCGCAATACCCTGATAATCACCACCAGGATGATGAGCCCTTATAAATTTATGTAAAAACAACACATACATATTTTAGTTAATGACATAAAAGAGAAAAAAATATAAACCATTATTGAACTTTTGTTATGATTAAAGCTTTCATTACTGCTTACTTGCAAGTTTTCCACTGTCCACAACAATAGTTGCACCCTCTCCGTTATCTCATCAGTCTGAGGGCTTATGGTTGCCAAATCAACAATCTCTTGGCTAATTTTTCTAATATTCGTTTGTACCAATTGTATAGGGTTTGCACTAAGTGTGATGTCATCAGCGCATAACATTGTCAAGTGCTCCACATCCCTATGGAGGTGCTGAGGTACTGCAGGTTCCTTTCCCTTATCCCAAACATCCATCTGTGACAAGAATATAATTAACACTATCAAAATTACTTCAAAATACTCAAGAAAAGATCACAATGTAACAGTTTGCTTCTATCTAATTTGTACAATTACAATGAGGTTTACTTGCTCCGTAGAAGTGTCAGGACCTACACCCCTATCTGTGCTATGTGGTGGATCCATGTGGCCCTGTGACAAAGAAAAAATATAAAAACGTTAGCGAAATGAAACCAATAGAATTAGCGAAAAAACTTAATAATACAATGGTTTATTGGATTCATTAATTGGAAGTTGGCTTAAATGGTATATATATATATAGTACGTACCACCCCCATGATAGTAACTTTGTTTGTATCTATACAATTCAAATTTTAATCGATTAGCAACTCTTCCCCTGCACTTATTGATTTTATCGCACATACAAACACACAATTTCCCTCACGTGCCTCAAATATGCAATTGGGTTGCTTATTAGTTGACCCAGGTCGTGTACTATTTATAAAACCTGCAATATTCCTTGTTGCTTTTGGCCTTCCATCAATGTATACAGCCACTCATTTACTTTGATCATTATCTTTTTGTTGTATATAATTGGCTGACAGTGCATACCTATGCATACTTTTTTTATATCGAACAATCTGCATCCAATCATTATAATTGTAACAAGGTCCAACAAACTCCATCAATTCAGCAACTTTGTTGTAATAGACCTTTATGCTATCCATGGAAAATAGGCCCAAACCATGTAACGACGAAGGTTCTATGCGATATATCCTCTCATTAACACAAAAATCAGTGTTTATTGGAGGAAGTTCCTTGGGTACACATTCTTTCAGTAGATGTTTGTACCTCAAGGGCACCTCAATGTCGCCTTTGGTCTCATCATCATAAGAACATGACCCCCCTTGAGCAAGAAAAAATTCCATGCGTTTATTGAATTTTCTTCTAATCTTTTGACCTCTAGTTGATCTCCCTATTTGAGATCTACTACATGTCTCACTTTCCTCTTCTGTTCCTACATTTCCCTCACTCGAGGAAGACACATCTGACAAATACCTATTTGGTGATACCTGTGCACCATCAAATGAGAGAGTTAGTTGGTAATGAGAGAGATATTTTGCAAATGAGGGTAATATTAATGAAGAAGTCGGCCATAAAGTTGATGTTGAGATTAAAATTTGAGTAAGTCCAACTGGGGCCTCAAGTGTTGATAACTATATTAGATTTGCTGCTAATGTTGAGGTTTGAAAAACTGAGGAAGTTTGTTTTTCTTGTAATTTTAAAAAAATATATTATTTCTATAAGGTGTATTGACTTATACCTATCGATCCATGAGACTATACAGGATCCTCGTCAAAGGGGTTCAGGTTCCTGCACCAACAATTGAGCATCATAAGCATTACATTTGTAATTTGATAAACAATAAATACTGCAGTATGATAAGCATCATAAGCATCACATATGTATCATCGTATATGTAATTGAGCATCATAAGAATCACATATGTATCATCATAAACATGTAATCCATCACATACGTATCATAAATCACCATCCATCACATAGCTAATAAGTAGTCCACATTCCATAAATAAACACAAAGTTCAAAAAATGTCACATGTATCATCATAAGCATGCAATCCATCACATATGTATTTTAAATCACCATCTGTCACATAGCTAGAGGTGCATCATGAATTAATTAAGTAATGGCATTAGAATTCAAAACATATGAATTATTTATGTAACCATATAAGTCAAATCAATTTCTATCAAGATATCAATATTAAATAGATAATATAATAATCGCATCTCATACATTTCATTCATGTTATTGATCTTCTTCTTCATCCAACTCATCATCATGACCATCATGATCATGATCATGATCATGATCATCGTCGTTGTCATCGTCATCGTCATCGTCATTGTGTTCAACATCACCATCACCATCACCATCACCATCACCATCACCATCACCATCACCATCACCATCACCATCACCATCACCATCACCATCACCATCACCATCATCATCATCAGCAACAGCATCATCATCATCAGCTTCTTCTTCGTGTACATTTTAGTCAGGAACATTATCGACTAACTGTTGATCGTGATCATCATCTATATCATCTTCTACTTCTTCGGTATCTTCTTCTTCCATCACATTATACATTATCGGCCTTCCTCTTGGATCATGTCTAACAACAAATGACCAACCCGGTTTATGTGGAACCTCCAAGTAAAATACCTGCTCACATTAACTTGGAAGAACATAGGGCTCATCCCCAACTCATTCAAATGACCTTGTATTAACCATTGTAAATCCATTATCATGTTCGATAATAGTTCTATCAGGATCATTTTTATTCAGTCGTAGCCTATACCATTTGACGACGAATAGAACTAATTTGAAGGAATTAAAGTCACACTCAAGTATATCATCCAAAATGCCATAGTATTGATTTTGAGACTCTTAAGGATGTATGTCATTTCTAGATGAAATATTGGTCACCTCAAAGACTGCAGTTATCCCAGAATCACAAGTTTTCTTTGTGTCATCTAACTATTTGATGCGAAATTTATGACCATTGCAGCACATAGCCTTGTGGTGTTTGACCTGCAATATGTCTAACATATTAAAATTATTGCATCATGAGTTGATAAACATACGAGTGATTAATAAAATTATACGTACCTGTTGATCTCTTAAACCATATGCTAAATCAATTTCCCTTTGTGTAACATTGGAATCTCCATTACTATGAGCTTCTTTAACCAATGAAGCGACACCATCCCATGTTAATGTGTGACCAGAATGTTGACATCGTTCAATCCACACCGTCATCCAATCAAGATTGTTTGTAATATACAAATGTAGCGCATCCCATTCCCGACCGACTGTACAAATAATTAATAGACCACTTACAACTGATTTATTTAGAAGATGAAGAATTAATTTACTACAATAACATCTTATAATTACCTCTCAATTTCTTCAATCTACCTTTCCCCATCAACTGCTCCCCTTCAAATTTATTAATGGGGCTGGGATCCCAAATGCGATCTACGTGGATTTTTGCTACAAACTTAGGAAGATATTCATTAATGTACACCATAGTTTGGTATACCCTATATCCCTCCACCATAGAATCCTCAGAATGTGCTCTTTGTCAAACCAAAGCCTTCAAAAATTTCAAGTGCTTCTCAACCATCCACATTGACCTAGTGTGTACAGGTCCACACAATTCGATCTCCTCAACTTGGTGTATGAGGTAGTGTTCTTGTGCATTGAAAAAAGTTGAAGGTAGACACTTTTGCATTTCACACATTAGATGAGGGATTTTTCTCTTCCAATATTTTATATCTTCCTTGTGGATTTCTTTAGATGACAACCACCTAAAAGAGATTGAAGACACAAAAATATATAAATGAAACTTTACAAAATAATATACAATATATTGCATAACAAGTAAAACAAATGGCAAATATAATATCTATAAAACAAATTGAACAAACATCACTACTTACCTCATGTATTTTCCAAGATCATATATGACTTGCTTGATATTATTGTCGAAGTGGTCTGGGAGAGATAGAGGTAGAACGTACTGCAACAATTATAAAATGATCTTTTCATTGTTTTCTAACATAATACAATGAAAAGTACATGCACAATATACAAATATATAGTAAATACACAAGAACGCGAATTACCTTAATGAAGGTATGCCAATCATGCGTTTTCATCCCTGGCCCAAATTCACTCTTCTTTGATATGAGATTGTTTATGTTCGCAGCAAATCCTGTGGGAAATTGAATTTTTCGTATGACTTCTTTTATAGAATTGCTTTGCTACTCCGTTAATAACCAAGGAAGGGAACTTATATTAATCTAATCTCCATTGCTATTTGATTGAATGACATTTTTCATTGCATGATTGGATTCCACAATGTCACTACAAATTTTGACAATTTTTTCTTTTTCACACTTTCCATCTAATATTTTTCATAATGTCTCTGTTATATTCTTTCCAATATGCATTGTATCAAACAAATGCACAATTTGTAGTTGCTCGTAGTAAGGCAACCTACTGAATTGTCTGGGATAACTTTTTATTCCCTTTTGAAGGTGGTCATCCATGCCTTGATGACCTTTAGTATCATCAATTACATCATCAGTAAACAAAACACGATAGAAAAATTCAAATTCCAAACATAAACCATTAGATGGAATGACATTACCTTGACGATTAATTCTATTATATTCCAACTTCATAAGTGAGGAGTCATTCTTCGTGGCTTTGATGTAGTCTCTTCTTTCCCATTGAAAAGATGTTTTTCAGTATTCCGGTACTTATGATTTTTGTGAAGGAAGTGCCTATACTCATCAAACACCTGCTTTCCTAAACTTTTTGAATGACGAGATTTCATCTTTGGACCACAAACTGGACGTGCAAATTTTCCCTTTGTTTGAAGACCTACAAGATAATGTATAATTCTATTAAATCTGTTAATTTTTATAATTATAATTATCATGCACAACTTGAACACTATAATGTACCACAAAAATGTGTTAGCCCTGGGGCATCATGTATTGTCCATACAAGCATTACATGGAATTGAAATTGTCTTTGTCCTATTGGTCTAGAGATGTCATACATGGTCACACCATTCCATAACTCCAACAACTCGTCGATAAGAGGCTCAATATATACATTCATATCTTTAATTTGGTACTTGCCTAGTGGAATGAACAAAGACATTACATAATTATTATGACCATTTTACTGCAATATTTATAATTAAATGTAGATGACTATTAAATGATAAAATACCTAGAACAATCATTGCCAACATTATGTGCTCCCTCTTTATTGACATCCATGGAGGAATATTATTGTTGATAAAAAAAATAGGCCACACCGAGTAAACAGATCTCAACTCTCCAAATGGATTGACACTGTCCGCTGCTAATGAAAGCCTGAGATTATGAGGTTCTTCTTTAAAGTGTGGCCACTTTTCCTCTATGTCCATAAATGCTGAACCATCTGTAGGCATTCGAATAATGTCATCTTGACTTCTATTGCGTGCATGGTAATCCATAAATTGTGCCAAGCTAGTGCACCTGAATAATCGTTGCATACGTGGAATAATGGGAATATAACGAAGAACCTTGCAAGGCACCTTTTTTGTTATTTGATCTGTTTGATATCTACTGATATGACATTCAGGGCATTCTGTTCCAAATTCATGTTGTTTATGATATATAATATGATCATTGGGACAAGAATCTATTGTTTGATACTCCATTCCAATATCTTTCATAATGGCAGATAATTCTCGGTATGAGCGAGGTAGAATATTTGATGGTGGTAAGAAAAACTCACCTATCAATCTACAACAAAAAAAAAAAGTTTGAGGTGTTAATATAAAGAATATTAATGGTACATGATTCACCATTTATTAAATGTAATGACATGTATGACACACCTTAACATACGTGAGATTGTTATGTTGGATAAACCATTCATAACCTTCAAGTTCACCAACAACAATACAACAGAGAGAAGAGTTGTTTGGGAGCCTTTGTAAAGGGGCTCATATGCCTTCTCAAGAAGAGGTAAATCATGAACATCAAGGTCATCCTGATCATCATGATCAGCTGTGCCAGTACTAAATATGTCATGGATCAATGTATTTGTACCATCATCTTCAATTGTGTTTTTTGGTGCATGATCATCATCTTCCATGGGATCATTATCTTCGGCTTCGATATTCACACCTCCATGTTCCTCCACTTCGAAAACCATATTCTTTGAGTTGTGTTGGTCCATATCATGTGCCCTGGGGTGCTCGACCTATATAAAAATGATCAACATAAATAAACCATGATCATGATCTCATTATCAAGTGATTTCTTATGTATATAAATTGTTAAAACGATATAATGAACAACTTACCAGTGGATGATAATCATGTCCCCCTTCAATGTGACCATGCTGCCTACAATGTTTCTTAGCTGTTTTGATTAGAAGTCTTCTAGTCTTTAATCCCTTACAAATTTAGCAGGGACAATAAAATTTCCCATCACCTTTTCTTTTCAAGTTAGACCATAATCTAGCAATTGTCTCCTTATTTTGTTCTTCGCTGATATTATCTGACATGGTCTTTCTTCATAGGCAAAAAAATCAGGCTATGGAAACTTCAGTGCAAAAGCTTCACAAAAATTGCAAATCGAACCAAAACCATTTAACTCTTCTTTTTCATCTTAAAACATTGAACTTAATAGAGAACATATTTAATGTAGCTGATTATGTGAATTTTTGAGCATTGTGTCTGCAAATTCTTACTAAAAGTTTGCCTATTGCAGACTTTCTGAGAGACATTTTTGAGTATTCTAAGCCTTTGTTCTTGTATTTTCACTGGTGATAAGTTGGAAACTTTATGGCAGACCTGTAGCCAATCGATCTAATTTTGACAAGTTATACACCAAGCAAACAAGCATCTAGAACTAGCATTGTTTGCAGGTCACCCCTACCCTATGCCATGGGTACATGACTACCCAAAACTCTAGTTTAACTTTGGGATGCTATGTATGAGATTGGAACCTTTTGTAAGGTGTGATCAATGTGCTATCATAAATACAAAGCCAAAACCATTTTGATGAGATCATGATCCCTCTAATACTATTTTGCCTTGTTAATTTTGCACCCACAAAAATGATAGAACCAGATGTAATATGCCATCAATGCCCATATACCGACAATGCTCAAGATGAGCCACTTAGAGGTAGAGTTTAACCACTTTCCATATAGGTAGATTATCTCTAACCTCATTTTCCCTATAGCTAACTGATTAGGTTCATTTTAGAGTCTTATTTCCAAATATGAACCTCTATGTTAGCTTTTTGCTTTATTATTTGCTTGTTTATGCTTCATCTTGTCAATTTTGCATAATTTTACTTAGTTCTTGCATCTTCAATGAAATTATATCTAATCATATCCAATCACATCAAAATGGAACAATTAATCATATTGCTGGTCTCTCCTAGAGGAATTAAATTGAACCAAATTGACTATTCCCCAATAAAATGTTTTGAAATGGTGAATGTATAAGTTTGTAGTTTACTTTCCTAGACTAGGACCCCATTTCGTCAACATTTCACTATGAAAGCATAAATATTTTTTCTTGAAGAGAACATCTTACAGATTATGCTTCAATGTATAACACATTTTCATAATCAATCATTCAACTTCACATGGATAAAATAATTCACATATTCTAAATCATGATTTGATGATGTGAACAAGTCATATGCAACTATATGGCATGCAAAGCATTTATTTTAACATACACTTATTCATCCACATTGTAGGGATAACAATACAAGGCTCACATATTGGTCTAAGAGGATGCCATGGTCTCACAAAGTAACCAATAACCATATGAAAAGATGGTCTTGAATCCACACACAACTAGGGAGGATCCATACGATTATGTATGACTTCCCCCTTGTTTGTTTGATGGGATTAGCCTCCAAGACATAGCCATCGATAATCACTAAGAATATACAAGTGGATTGTAGCTACCCATACAACAAACACTTACCCCTATCCTCAAAATTTCCCAAAGTTTGATTCCTTATATACACTCATCCAAGGTTATCTACGTCGATCTTGGTGAGGAATCACATCACAACAAAGAAGGCAACATTTAAAAATAGCAAGAGTTTCACTAAACTACCAAAGATCATAAATATTGAAAGAAAGAAAGAATAGTACCAATAATAAGTCAAATAAATGTGTTCGATTCCAATAGCAAATCAAACATAGCCACAATAACTACACAATAGAGAAAACTCACAATAGTGATTAAACTAATTCAAACAAGATAAAATAAAATTGTTGGCCCATGCAACAAAGATGAGAGATCATCAATAATTGAAGGAAACTTCACAATCCTTAAAAGTGCACATTACATAACTATACGACTAGAAATTGTGGCTAAATAGAGTGAATATTCATCATGACTCCAATAATAGTCCCTCATGTGTGCATTTGTGGCATGAACACAAAAACTCCCACATGGCATGGCCATGTACCTAATGGAGAAGACATGCCTAGGCTACGTGCCCAAAAAACATGACTATAATAATAGTCCCTCATGCATGCATTTGTGGCCTGCACACTACAAATCCTAACATTTCATGGCAATACACCTCATAGAGAAGACACACCTAGGGCCACATTGCACATAGAAACGTGCCTCACAAAGAAGACATGCATAGGGCACATGCCACATAGCAATGTGTCTTATGGAAAAATGTGCATGCATGTCACACACCAAAGCTATATGTATACATCATGAGGCACATTCATATGTTATCAAACACAACCTATTGTATCTAACATGAGTTCCTCTCTACATGTGTGCAAATCTTCCAACACTAATCGCCACTAAGAAGGAATAATATAAAATGCATCTTCAAATGTTTGTGTGTGTGTGTGGAATTGTGTCTTTGAACCGAAATCGCTACCATCAACAACATGTAACCATCACCTACACTATATCAAAACATAAGTATGGCGTGACATCATATCTCTTTGCATAATGTCAAAACACATGCAAACATGAAAATCATCATAGCATGACAAAAATCAATCTCCACATGTTGGAACAAAGAAATAAATAAGATAATAGGGTAAGAGGAAACCCGTACCAAGAACCACATACCAACTATCGGCAATGCCATCAAGATAAAGGTAGGATAGGATACCACTATGAGCCATCCAATGGTCCATTCTAAGAGGAGAAGTAGGGGATACTATCTTTGAAAGGTGTGGTCAATAGAAATAATCCCTACTAATGCCACAATATGTCACCATAGCTTCTTGAGTTTTCCATTCTTCTACTTAACACCACATTTATTGAGTTCCTCAATAGCGAGGTTGGTTCTCAATAGGATGCACAAACATGTAAACACACAACCATGGTTTCATCATACTTGTACAACAATACAAATTCATTTTTCTAGTTAATTACTTAGTGTAAAAATAACTCCATTACATAACATAGGGCAATGATCACCATAAGTTTTCAAATAAACTGCCCAAGCATCAATTGGAGTTACCCTTTCTAAGGTACAAACATAATTTATTTATAACTTCAAAATTAAAATAATCACAATACATCCAAATAAGTTCAATAGTGTATGGAAATAGACAACATGAACCATAATTAAACCCATAAATTACCCTAATTGGATATGCTAATAAAATGGTGTCTCAAATAATAGAGATTATGTTGGACCTATAATAGAGATCTGGACTTTGTTTCATCATACACAAGCATGGTTTCATCATACTTGTATCCAAATACACCATCCATAGATAGGTACTCAGTACCACAATCTCATGGGTACCCTTTTAGCTGAATTTACCCTATATTTAGGTGAATCTACCCTTGTATCATTCCTTGATCTATTATGTCATTCCACCAATCAATATTTTTTCCATATTCTTGGGAGAATACACTATCCCTTAGGTGAATATGCCATATCCTTAAATGAATCCTCCTTGTCATCATCCTAAGTCCTCTTTTTGTTAAGTCTTATCCCTTCATATTTAGGAAAATCCAGCTATCCTTATGTGAATCTACTTTCTCTTAGGTGAATCTATTTCACATAAATCATTTATCTTATCCATCTTTCTTACGCAAATGGTGAATTTTTCCTATCCTTAGATGACTACACTCCCATTTAGGCGAATCTATCTAGTTTTAGTCTCCTTCCATTATTTTGTCCAAATTTGTATCCTCTAGTTTACATGAATCTACTTGTTCTTAGGAAAATCAACCCTATCATTCTAAGGAAAATTCACCTTGTCATCATCCTTAATCATCTACCTTTCAAGTGTATAGTCCATCCATCCTTGGGAGAATCTAACATATTATTGGGAAAATCCACTCCCTCTTAGGTGAATCCACCTTTTCCACGTTCTCATTAATCTATTATTTGTTCTAAGAAGGACACAAAAGTGGATAGAAAACAATAGAGGAGATAGTACTCAAACAAGTACTAAGGAATTGCATTAGTGACATGTCACAAATGTGAGTTATACATGTTCCAAATTGATTGATTCTCATGAAGGAACTAAGTTATCTACAATAAACAGCCACCCAAGAAACCCATTTGCTTTAGGAAAACTATCTTCTTAGTAGTAGCTTAATTCTCGAGACACTTGATTTAGATATGATCTTGTAAATGGTGTTAAAAAGAGTAATTAGTCACCAACCAACCACACTCTTCATTTGTATATTTAAGAATTAGTTTGGTCAAACCTTGATTGTAACAAGCATAACCAAATCCTCCATGATAAATTTAACAACAAATATATTATTTCATAACCAAATCTTTGTGGTGTGTGTGTTCAACAAATATATTATTGTGTGAATTGCTTTTGTCCAAAATGTAGGAACTTGATCTACATATCCATGAAGGCATGATTGGGTCTCTATACAACACTGTTTTGTTGATGCATATATGTAGTGGTTAGTTGTTTTCTTTTAGCTGTGGATAAACCATTTTGAGTGAATTTCTCATTTACTTGAGCATTTTGCATTTAGAGAACAACTGGATGACCATTCAACAAGGGGTTTAAACTCTTTGAACTTCACAAATGCTTGAGCTTTTCTTGTCAAGCAATGTACCCACATCTTAAAGACATCAAATTATGAAAGATGATAGTCCCAAATCTGCAAATGATTGTCACAAAATAGTGAATAAGGGAAATCCATAGATACATTAATGAGTAGCCCTAGAACAATACAAAGAGAGCACATGCATGCTAAGGGACCATTGAACAAGCCTTTTTCAGATAATATAATGGTAGTAAAAGAAATCAATAAAGAGCATAAGTTCATCAAGAACAATTCTTAGCCACAAAGATCTAAGGTAATCATAGAGGAGTTGATAATAAGTGAGTTCAAGAAGACACACTCAAGCCTTCATCACATTCCATAAAAAGAAAATCATTATTCCATATAATTGGAAGGAAACGATATATTGCAAAGATTACTATGAAGGTCTAAAATAGTAAAAGAGATGAGACTAATCTTTTATTTCTCCTTACAACAGTGAATTGGTTGAGATATACTCATAGACAAAGTGAATGACATGTATGAGAACAACCTCAATAAAGGTAAAAAGGACAATAAATAGTAGTGATAGATGACAATGCATTGAATGTGCCAAGAAAAAGGCAGTGGAAGCCATGGAGAAATCACTATCAAAACAAAGCCATTAAATAGAACTATGTTGGTGCAACTTGAGAAGCACAGTAGAACAATGAAAAAAGAACACTACTTGGTCCTTGAAAAGCATGTAGTCGCAATGATTGAAAACCACAATGACAACATAGAGGGCATGAATGTTTGGAGTATTTCCATTCTTAAGAATCTCATGATAGTCCATTATTAGGATAGGTGAAGTCCACTATGAAAGTGTCTTAAAAAGCTAATATAGCCATAAGTGATAGTGCCAATGCTTTGAGTTCAAATACTCATGAAATACAATCATGTTTATCTCAATGCAACATTTGCCAACATCCTCCCTGCGTGTGCCAAAATAGGAGCTTTGGAACAAGGTATGGACATCCATCAAAGCATAATCGAAAGGGGTTTTTTGTCAGAAATTAGTTGCAAATGCTCGAATAAAAAAAATCGCAAAATGGGGTAGTATACACATGGCATGTGAACTATATGACAGAATACCTCAAAGAGATGTCATTTCATGGAATTTTAAGATCGCAGGATATGCACAAAATGGATTAATTCGCAAAAAAAAACCAATTGCCCTTGATTGCGAAAAAAATTAGTTGCCCTTCATTGAAAAACAAAGAGTTCCTTTGATTGCAAAAAAAACCTTACCTTGCTTGTGCAAAGATCGCTCCGGCGGGGGGGGGGGGCAGGGAGGCAAGATGGTCATCGCTTGCTTCGGTTTGCTTTCAAAATGAAAATGCATTGTGTTTTTTTTTTTTAATAAAATACCCGAGGTCATCGAAATTCTGACAAACATGGGCATTTAAAAAAAAAAAAATCAAATTTTCACACAATGCTCCTTGTCCGTCAGAAACCTCTGTCGAAATTTGACCCCAAATGTATTAGTGCCTTGAGATAACAAATTTCATCCTCCTTGAGGATCTGATTTGAATAAAATGAAAATACAAATCTAGAGACAATCTTGTGTGAATTTATGTATGCCTTACATACATATAAATCTGCAACAAAAAACACCTATAACATGAAAATAAGACTCCATTACTTGAAAGCAGACATTACACTGCAAATTTGAAGCTAACCTAGAATTGGAAACCAAGAAATCTGGAGCATTTTTCACAAAATTCTGGAACCCTTACAATTGAGAAGAAATGGGAATAAGAAGAGGAGGGAAAAAGATCAGATCTGCATAACACACTGCCAAGTGTCCCTTCTTTCCTAACTGAATTTTTTTTCCTTTCCTTCCCATGGAAACTGCACTCAAAATATCCCACACTTGTTGAAACAAACTTCAGGACTAGATTCCTCATTCCTAGAGCTTTTTGGTGGTATATAATACTTGATATTTCTGGCAAAAATTAGCCTCTGAGCGAATTAATCACTCATGTGCCTCTGTCATTTAAATTTTTCAATTTTTTCCTATAGCCTACACTATATCATTAACTTTGATTTTTCACTTGACGCCCTACCACGTGGCAGCCTATGATTCGCTGATGGGGTCCACTGGGTGCCACCTAGGATGACACCTCACCCTTCACCCCTTGTCTACCACGTCACCGCCATTGGACTGCCACTTGTTGCCTTGTGGACTGCCACTTGTCGCCTCATGGACCGCCACCTATATGCCATGTCATCTTTCACCATTTCGCGATGGCTAATGGGCATGCATCTTCATCTCATGAAACAACGCCGACTGTCGAATCATCTCCAAGATGCGCGATCTTTACTATTTTGCCATTTCGCGAAGCTTATCCAGCGTGCATCTTCACTTCACAAAATCGTGCGCACTGTTGATCTCCTCCGAACCTGCTCACTCATTAATCTTTCACCATTTCGCAATGCTTAACTCTCACACAGCTTCCCTTCACGAAATCACATGCACCATCGGATTTTCTGCAACCTGCTCACTGGTTAAGTCGCCCTTTCTTTGCAAAAATCACCTTGGGATCCGTGCATGTGGTGGGGTCCACCTGGTTGCCACTCAGCCTCCTTGTTCACCTCGGGAAGTACACCCACACGCGTGGGGTCCACCTTGGTGCCCAACCGACTCCTTGTGTCAAAAGCCCTTGAGGCTTTGACACTATGAATGAGTGAAGCCTTACCTTTAAATGTCACATATTTCTCTTCCCCAACAATTTGGGATAAATGCCTTTTGCTTGGGACTGCATTTTGCCTGAGGGTTTTATCAACCTTTTACCTCATTTTGCCTGCTAAGTGCATTTGCATGAAGTTTCAATGTTTCAAACACCACATGCCACTTTGCATCTACGACTTTGCATTTGTTTGAACTTGTTTTCTTTAAAACCCCCTTCCAAAGCTACAGCCTAGCCAATTGCATTATGCTTGAAGTTTCAAACCTTGAATCAACCACGTGAGAGGGGGAGTTTGGCTGGAAGCCTGCCAAATCTGTATTTGCTGCCAATGTTTCATATTTGCCTCCCTCCACCATACCATGCAGGGTGTACCTGCTATTGCATTGCTTAGAAGTTTTAATGCTGGACTTTTCCCTTTGTCTCCAACGCAGGGGAGGGAAGAATCACTACACACAATAGGGAGGAAGACTTGATTTGTTTGAAAATCATAAATTGCCTCCATTCAATGCAGAGAGTACATTGGCAAAGTCACATGGAGTGTGGGATTTGACTGTTGTTTGCATCTACATTTTGCATTTGTTGGAGCCTTCTTATCCAAACACTGCACAGGGAACTTGGTATTTGTTGTAAAGTTTGATGCCTTTCCTCATCCACCACGCAGGGGCTGCCATTAGCATTTGCTTTGGAAGTTTTTATTTGCTGAATTTTAATGCTTCAATCTGCACTTGATTTTTAAACTTCTCCGCTTCTCCTTCCAAACACCACTCCAATTCAACGTGTTGTGCTGAATGCTCATGAATTGCATTTGTTTTAAGAACTTAACAACCTCTTCAACACCACAGGGGGGGGAAATTACATTTGTTTTAAACTTTTAATGGTTTGTTGTTCAACCATAGCACGTGAGGGAAGAGGATCTGCACCTTCTGTTTGTATTTGCCATTGGAGTTTCATATAACTTCTTCAATGCAATGTTCTTCTTTCCAGTTTGTTTGCCACATGAGGAATGATGGTTTGCAGCTGCTAACACATTTGCATTGACTTTTAATTGCCTTCACTATATTTGTTGCTCTGATTTTATCCGCAAATGGTGGAAAGAAAGTTCCAAATGCATTGTTGGTGCTATGCTCCAACCTGGTGTTCCTCATCAAATCTATTTAATAGCTCTGGCCTCAAGTGCATTCTCATTCTTTCATTACTCTCTCTTGGAAAAATTGCAAGTACTCTACTCCAACTATGAATGTCAATATCATTTTGGAATTTCTCAAAGGGCCAAGTCGCCAGTAAAATTAATACACAGGCATTTATCTAGGTCGGGCCCCAAAGTGGGTCTGACTAATTTTTTTTTTCATTTTCATGCAACTGACCTTCGAAATACCTCAGGAACCTTAAAAATACCTCTGGAATCGACCGACATCATTTTCAAGTCATCAAACTGAGTTTTGCAACTTTCAGGCGCTTGCGCCACATTTTCGCATTTAATCGCGAAGACGTAAATTTCAAACCAGTCAAAACACCTTTCTGGACCTTGCAAACTGACAGACATGTACTTTGATATACAAAAATGAACTCTACCAAGCGATTTTTCAAGATGAATCCCGAGTGAAGAGATATTAATGGTCAAAGATGACCAACTGGCTTTGTTGACACTGCGGACCTGATGAAGTCAATGCATAGGCAACCCATGATGCCTTTCTTAAAAATATCAAATGATCTCCATAGACCCTCAAATTTGAGACATAGGTACCTTGAAGTAGATATCAAAACTTAGAATACTTAGTTCAACCAAAAGGCTATCTAGGTGCAAATGGTGCGCTCATGAAAATAACAACTTTAACTGATATAGCAATGGAAGTACGAAACACTGAAATAGATGGCTCAAGAAACCCTTTTGAAAACCGATCAAACAAATTGGTAGGAGCTTGAAACTGGAAACATAGCTTGTCATTTATACCAAAAATAGCCTAGAATAAACATTCTGACATGACACTCACTGAGGCAACTTTTACACTTATGCAAAATAGGGCTCCGACTAGCAGCTGAAACAGGCACTTGTCAAACCATACAAACTACAAACAGATTGAGCTTGGAAAATTGAGTAAATGGATTCATGAAGACTTGAAATTTTGCACAGAGGCACACTTTTACACATAGAATTCAATCCATTTTTATTTTCATCATGATGATAAACAGGGAAAAAGATATAAGCACTCAAAGTAGGCTATTTGGTAAAATCTGCATTTGCACCTAAAATGCACTTTCAACTCACCCCTTGACATGGGTACCTGATAAATTGATCCAAACTAAAATTTGAAAGTTGCAACACACTACATAGGCCAAATAAAAGGTGTAGGACACGCTTCCTAAGCCTTACCCTTTGAAAATCAACTGGCTCCATTTTACCCCCTCTCTAACTAGGCCACCTAAATGAGATTAGGTGCCTTTCGGAAAGTGCAATAGCAAATTTTTGAAATGGGGCTCAAAACTTGACTCAAATTTAATGAGTGCCAACACCTATCATGCCCAAATCTTCTCCAACCATCCCTAGATTCTCTCAATCAACAACCCAGTCAAGGTGAGATGAGTGATACTTGTCTTCTCCTTCCCCCTTTCTCTCAACCTTCACCTTTGCTCACAGCCATTCAAATGTGTAGATCTGATCATGATCGTTGATCTAAGCCACATCATCTCATCCTCTCAAAGTCTATAAAATCAAGAGCTTCAGTTGAGAGAGAGTTAGACTTCAAGAGACTTCAAGAGACTTCAAGTGCATTTTGCAAGCTAATCATATGCATCTGTGAGTTTTAGTTTTGAAGCAAATAGCAATTATCATATAATATCATTTATCATAATCATTTTAGCATAATCATGTAGTATTGCATATCATAGTATCAGTTAACTACAAGTTATCGGTCCATTCTTCATATGCCATCTTGGAAGCCATCAATGCATTGTCTGAGACCACACCATCTGCAACCAGGAACAGTGGAGTTAGGACACAATGAGACATAAGCCATGAAGGTAATATTAGTATTTTATTTTTATATGTACTTCATGTAGTTTCATTGGTTGAGTTTGGATTTCCTGTAGTATTTCCATTTGTATTTTGTGAAACTAACTTATTGCAGGTAACATTCTGAGGATGAAATTCAAGTCGACACATTTTGGCACCCACCGTGGGGCTCATAGACCTCGCATATACCTTTAAAAATATCACAAATAATAAAATTAATGTATTTGTAATGCAGATTCACACATGTGTGAATTCTGACAGTGCTTTTGTTCCGCAGGTTAGCGCATTTGCATCCTAGGTTAGCGCATTTACCTTCTAGGTTAGCGCATTTACACCATAGGTTAGCGCATGAGCATTTTCAGTTAACGCTTTTGTCTTAAAGTCTGCACATTTGCATTAAAAGTTCACACATTTGTGTCCTAGGTTAGCGCATTTGTCAAAGAAATCACGCTTTTGTATCCACAAAGCAATGCTTTTGTAGTCTAGGTTAGCGCTTTTGACCTGCAGGTTAGTGCTTTTGAGCAAAAAGGTAGTGCATGTGTTAAATTAGCACTTCTATTTACAAACTGACAAAAATTTCTTGCAGGCCTGAATGTCCAAGAAATTAGATTTTTCAAACTATTAACATGCATGTGCAGGATGGTGTTTAAGGCAAATTTTATGCATTTCTTCATCTAGTTAATTGAAAGTCTTCATTTGGGAAGTAATATATCATATCTTGTTCATCTAGTTTAACTAAGATGATGAATTGACAACATGCAACTCACACTTTTAGTATTTTCTCTAAAATAGTTGCACGTAGACTTTTAAAAGGGCTAAAATAAACACCATGCTTATTGGAGCAACATCTCCAAATAGGACTTAGCCAACAATTGCTTTGAAAAGGTTAAAAAGAACACTTATATTCCATGTCTTGAAAGTGGTAGGTATATGCTCTCCCCTTAATTGGGTGACCAAAAAGCCAAACCCACTCTTTTAAGCTTTCTTTACTTTCAAGCAATTAAATCTTTTAGAGGGCCTGCCTTCCCTAGCTGCCTTGAGGGGGCCAGTGAGAGGGGAACGACCTAAAGTGGAAACGAGCTAATACCGTGTCCTTCCAATCTACTATAAATAAATCGTGTTTGTGACGAAAGTCCCAAACAACATGTCCTGATAAGTTCATACCGATACTATGTTTCCCCATAAACCCTATGGAGCATAACCTCTATAGACTGGGAACCTTCTGTATTTATAGAGCTGAAAGTGCCACATGTATGGCCACATGACTGGAAGCCTTTACTAAAAACCACTTGTACTAGTTGTCAAAATCCTTCTAGTTGTTGGTGCAAGAGGTCGGACCTCTGAAGCGGCTCACATACATATGGTTCCTTGTAGAGATATAAAGTTTGCCATTGGGAGTTTTCATGGAAACTGGTGCTTGGCTGCCTCAAAGAAGTGAGTGCCGAGGGTGGAGCTAGTGGGGTCAAGCATCTAAATATCCGCTTTGAATAGCGTAGCCTTGGGGGAAACCCCACATGGGATTCAACAACTATTGTCTTAGCCTGCCATAGAGATTTGTACTTGCTTGTGCATTTTGTTTATTAGACATTGTGTCTTCTATGTCTGTAACATGTTCCAAATGGTCAAAAATTGAAAAAAATTATCATCTAAGAGTGAGCAAAAATCCAACAAATTACTGAAAAAGTGTGATCAAAAGGGTAATACAAAAAGCTTCCCAACACTTGAAACACCAGATCAAAATCAAAGTGTCAAAACATCAATATCAAAATAATTCTTGAAGTAGATTTGTCTCTAAACCATCACGTATTTTCAAACTAGCTCAAACAACTAGGTCACTAATCCAATAGGTTATACCCAAAAGGTTCTATAAACATCAACATTCAACAAGCTATTGATTCAAACATCTTAAGTGTAAAAATCAACATCATTGTCAAAGTTTATCATCAAGATAATCAAATCCTCTATCATGAAGCTTGATCAATCTATACTAGGTTCCTAATCTTGGATATATCTTTCCTATTTTGAACATAGGTTATATCAAAACCAAAATCGCACCAACATTGGAATCAAACAAACTTGTGATTTTCCAAATGCTTATATGACTTTTAAGTATCACCTTAAGAAAAGAAAACCTAGTTATAAAGCTACTCAGAAAAGGATAAGATTATTGTATATCAATCGTAAGATCTTATTGAAACATAGGACATTCCTACACCATTTTCATCACTACTTATGTGGTTGCGGTACAAAGTTTGACAGTGAAATTTTGCAAAGATGTGCTTTTCAACAAAGAGACGCTTTATCCCAACGAATAAACAATATCGGTAAAATCAACAAGGCATATCTTCCTAAACCAATAATCACCTATTGACTTTGTCCTTTGGAAATTTCAACAACTTTGAAATAATCACATGCCAGTTTGGACTAGAGCCCAACACGACCAACTTAGAAAACAACAACAAATGAAGGAAGAAGATACTCATGTATTCCACACTTTTGGATTTATCGCTGTTGATGAAGAAGCAGTCAATAGCACCATTAGATACCTTGAGAAAGATTTCAAATTTGATAGGCTAATGGAAAAGTTGTTGGCAAAACAAAAAGAAAAATATCTCTTGATGTTGGCAAAATCTGGAGCTAAACTACCACAAGACCTTAACATAGAAAGCTTGAAACAAGATGCGGAGGAAAGTAACACTCAAAACATAGATGATCCAAATAACGAGGACATGAACAAAGAAAGTCATGAAGAAACAAGGAAAGAAAGGGATGACACAAGAAAATAATGTAGTGATAAAAGAACTCATGAAGAACAAGGAGAAACTATGTGGATAATCCATTGTCAAACCTTACTCAACAAATACAAACTCTACAACAATAGATGCAAGACATGCAAAATGGGACAAGCTCCAAGCAGTATTCACTAGAAGATATATGCCCATATCTGTTCAATAAAAATCTGAATATGATACCATTTCCGCAACATTTCGAGATTCCTAAATATGACAAATACGATGGAAAATCTCATCCTCAAGATCACATTAGGGAGTTTTGTACTATGAGTATGGAATTTGCTCATGATGAAACTTACCTTATGTGTCTTTTTCCTAGGAGTTTAAATGGACAATCAATAGAGTGGTTTTCAAGATTACCATTCAGAATCAAATCCTTTGAAGAACTTGTGAATAGGTTTATTTCACAATACTCGTACAATATAAGGAATGAAATAACAATGTTGGATCTTTGCAATGTTAAACAAAAGAATGGTGAATCCTTTATGATTTTCTTACAACGATGGAAACTCATATTTAATAGGTATCCCTGAGATGTATCTGATCAAGAAAAAATGGACATATTCATTGATAATCTTATCAGTGAAATGAGTTATCGACTAAGGATGCAATGTCCTCCCTCTTTTGCCAAAATGATCGAGAATGGTCTGAAAATAGAGAACGCAATGGTAAAGAAAGGAGAGCTAAAAATTTACAATAATTCATACAACAACAAACAACAACAACAACAACAACAACAACAATGACAAACCCAAGTTCTGGTCAAAGAATAGGAATGTTAGCAATGAAAGGAATGACGATAATAGTACCACAAAACAACAACAACCAATTTTTAATCTATCAAGTCAAAACCCAAGCAATAACAATCCAAAAAACCATAAAGCCAAGTCCTTTTTCTCCAATCCTCAGAGGAAATTCACAAACATTGGAGAATCTTTCGAATCAGCTCTAAAAACTTTGCTTGCCAACAAATTAATTGTTTTACTAGAAGCAAGAAGTTATGAACCACCGGTCAAGCCAAATTGGTGGAATGACAATCATTTTTGCAATTACCATCAGAATAAAGGACACCTAACAAATGATTGTCAAATATTGAAACACCTTATCCAAGATCTAATCGATAATGGAACCATCACAGTGGATAGCCATAAGACAAATGAATCACACCTAGCTTTCAAAACTCCACTTCCAAATTATGAAAAAGGTGAACCACTGCAATTAAAAAATGACAAAGGAAAAACCAAAGTGAATTACACTTATACATACGATGATGTAGTAAATGTGATCATTTTTAACGAAAATCTATCTTTAGAACCAATCAATGTTATCACGAGAAGCAAAGCAAAGGTTACCTTTCTAGGTATAGCAAAAGATTCAACATCTGCTTCACAACAATACAATTTAGTAGAGAAATTACAAAGAATACCCGCTCAGATATCAATTCTGGAACTTCTCAAGGTTTCACCTATGCATAAGGAAATTTTGGAGGAAGCTTTAGTGGAAACAACAGTTTCAAAAGATTTGGATGTTTCTTATCATTTTCTGAAAATGATGATGCATCCTTACAACATCCTCACAATGCTCCCTTACATGTTGAAGTCTCCATTAATAAAACTTGTGTTAAATGTGTACTCATAGATGGAGGAGTTGGCTTAAACATTTGTGCATTAAGTTTGATAAAAGCTTTGGGATATTCAGAGAATGCAGTAGACCTGAAAAAGAAAATAACCATCAAGGCTTATGATGAAGCAGAGCGTTCTTCTAAAGGAAGTATTGTGCTACCAATAAGGATAGGACCTGTGGAAAGGGATACATTGTGTCAAGTTTTAGATTTGAACCTCTCTTACAACATTCTTCTAGGAAGACCATAGATTCACAAGATGCAAGCAGTTCCTTCTACGTATCATCAATGTGTGAAATTTCCTCATGAAGGAAAAGAGATCACTATAATTGCAGATTCCAGTCAATATTGCAATAATTTGAAGCCCACACAAGATACAAGAGTTCCACATAACAGAGAATCAATATATCCTACCAAAGAAATTCAAGCAAAGTTATGGGAAACTTTTGAAGAAAAACTCAAGTTAAATGATGAAGGAATGCGAAAATATTCTTTGCATAATTTTCCACTTTCCCCTAAGTCATATGGTAAGCCTACAGATATTAAATCAAAGCCACCAGAAAGATCAAAACATATGTTAAAAGGAACATTTGTTAGTGCTGGAACTCTTGAAGAAGAAAATTAAGACAAAGACATTCTTGGTTGGCTGTACAAGGATGAAGATAAAACTATAGCAACAACAACAGAAGTCAATATTCTCATAAAACAATATGGTAAAGGATATGAAATCATGCAAAAGATGGGATATGGAGGGAAAGGACCAATTGGTAAGCAACATCAAGGTATTTCAAAACCTATTTGTCCGCACTCACAATCCACAGAAGATAAATCTGGGTTGGGATATCTAAAATTAAATCAAAAGCAACATAATCATCCACAACAAAAGTGGAAAAATAAATCACTTTCTAAGAAAATTGGCAAGAGAAGCTACATCAAGTGGCCGAAACAGTAACCAATAAACAAAAGAAGCAAGAAAACCATGAAAAGAAAGAGGAGGAGATTGCCATCCAAGGTGACGAAAAATCTTGTTAACAAGTTCTAAAAATACAAACAAATGCAAAGTCTGAACAAGATATTCAAGAAACAGTAAAAATGGAGATGGCAGAAATCAGAGAACTTTTCGTACCATACGACATTCCAGTATGGTATAGTGGAGTAATCTTAGATCAGGATTCAGAGACAGATTCCAATGATTATGAATGGGGTCCAGATGTCTTATCTACTACATCAAGTAAAGAACACAATGTCCAAGCAGTTATCACAAAAGAAGATTTATCTATTGCAGAACAAAAGATGAAGTTAGAAAGAAGGCAAGAAAAACTCAGAATTCAACAAAAAGAGACGTATGCAAAAAGGAAAGGAAATGACAAAAGCAAAGAAGTAATACCACAAGAAGTACAAACAAGGATAGATCAAGCATCTGAAAATACAATATTTTCATCAAAAGAGGAACAAGACGTATTCAGATGTGGCAGAACCCTAGAAGAACTAAGAGATAGTCAAGTTGGATTGACTATTAGTCCGGAAGAAGTTGTGTTTGAAAGGAGACAAAATCTATTAAAAGAATCCTCTTTATCATGTGCACAAATATGTCAACTTCAAAATGCAAATGAGGTCAATCAAGAAGGAATTTGCAATATTAAAGATGTGCATGTGGACATAATCCATTCATTTAAGGGACAAATGTCAGTTGAAGAACCACTTGAGTGTGAACTAAAAAATGCTAATATTAATTTTGTTAAGACTAATTTGGAGAGGCTTGGGAAAGACAATTCTCAAAAACATTTAATCTATGACAGTACCTATTCTATGCCAAGCTATGATCATTATGTCATGAATGTTGAAACACCTAATGATGACAGTGATTACGATTTACCCCTTCTTCATCCTAAATTAATTGATTGGGATAATTTAGATAACCCCGAACTGAATGTCTTTTCCAATGATCATGACTTAGCCGTGTACCTTAACATTGTTGAACCCATCCATCCTAAGATATCTTCTATTGCAGAATCAAGTGATGTTTCTCGTAGTGAGGAAAATGCCAAACTTTCCAGTTGCAAAAATGAAATAAAATAAGGAAAGAGACCTATTGTTGAAAACCATTTCATGGCAACATTAGATTAATCAAAAGAGAAAACAAAGGACGTATCCGATGGTGAAAACCTCCTTGAGGCACTAGAAGATGGAAAGTTTGACTTTTTTCCTGCATATTTTCAAGAGAGATCTGCTATCTTGATAGAACCAAAAAAAGTAGTAAACATTGGTACATCAAAGGATCCTAAAATACTTCATTTTGTTGCCTCATTGTCAGAAAAAGAGAGGAAAGAATACATAGAGTTCTTTACGCAAAGACAAATAAATTTTGCTTGATCTTATGCAGATATGCCAAGACTTAATCCTGATCTTATCATGCATCATCTTAATGTGGATTCAAAAGAAAAACCCGTTAAGCAGAAGCTAAGAAAGATGCATCCACACATTGCTCTTCTTGTAAAAACCGAGCTGAAGAAACTATTAGAAGTGGGTTTCATAAGACCAGTTGCTTATCTAGAATGGGTTTCAAGTATTGTAGAAGTATCAAAGCCAGATAAGAGCATATGGGTCTGTACAGATTTCAAAGATCTGAATAAAGCATGTCCAAAAGACGATTTCCCGCTACCAAACATTGATATCATAGTGGAATTATCAGTAGTGCATGAGATGTTTTCATTAATGGATGGCTTCTCAGGATATAATCAAATAAGAATTGCACCTAAAGATCAAGAGAAAATAGCTTTCACCTGTGCATGGGGAACATATTACTGGAATGTCATGCCATTTGGGCTTAAGAATGCAGGAGCGACTTATCAAAGGGCTATGACGATAATTTTCCATGATATGATGCATACATTTATGGAAGATTATGTCGATGACATACTTGCAAAATCTCACACAAGAAAATAACATTTGAAAATTTTAAGAAAGATTTTTGACAGGCTGGAAAGATATCAATTGAGATTAAATCCAAAGAAATGTGCATTTGGGGTAACCTCTAGAAAGCTCCTTGGGTACATTATATCAGCTCGTGGAATTAAAGTAGATCCTGAAAAAGTCAAAGCTATCATGGAGATGGAGTCACCTAAGAACATAAGCCAATTGCGATCTTTACAAGGAAGATTGCAATCAATTAGGAGATTTGTTTCTTAGTTGGCCGATAGATGCCTTCCATTTACCCATCTTCTACATAAAAATGTTCCATTCAAATGGGATAAAAAATGTGAAGAATCTTTCTTGCAAATAAAATAATATCTTATGAGTCCTCCAGTACTGATATCACTAGTCAAAGGGAAACCATTGTTACTCTATGTCTCAGAAACAAGTGTATCATTAGGCGCTCTCCTAGCTCAACATGATGATGAAGGAAAAGAAAGAGCAATTTATTATATCAGCAGAACACTTGTTGGCTACGAATTAAATTATTCCTCAATTGAAAAGATATGTCTAGTAGTTGTATTTGCAACTCAGAAGCTGTGACATTATATGTCGATTCATTCTGTGAAATTAATAGCAAAGATAGATCCTCTCAAATATTTGTTGAGCAAGTCAACATTGACAGGGAGACTAGCCAAATGGGTTATGATACTGAGTGAATTTGACATAGAATATGTTGACCGGAAAGCTATTAAGGGACAAGTCATCGCTAATCAATTGACTGATGCACCTTTACAAAATGACATGCCTTTGCACATCGAATTCCCTGATGCAGATATCTTAACATCAAGTATAAACTTTTGGGAATTGTACTTTGATGGTTCTTATACCCAATATGGATCAGGCGCAGGAATATTTTTCATCACACCTCAAGGACACGCAATTCCAAAATCATATAGACTGCGATTTCCATGCACCAATAATACTGCAGAGTATGAAGCATTGGCTATAGGGCTCAAAATGGCCATTGAGTGGAACGTCAAAGAACTCCATGTCTATGGTGATTCACAACTTATCATTAATCAAGTAAATGATAAATATCAAATAAAGGATGATAAGCTTATGCCATACAAACAACTGGTGGAGGAATTTAAAGAACACTTTAAAGAAATCACATTCACCCAGATTCCAAGAAATGAAAATAAAGCAGCATATGCAATGGCTACAATAGCATCTCTCTTGCAAAATAAGGAGAATCAACAATGTTATGAATTTCTCGTGGAAGATATCTTAACCCCTACCATCCAATCCTAGCATACCTACCAAATTTGCCATAAATCAGGAACCAGTCAATCCTTATACGGTCAAACCTACCACTATTTGAAAGATCATATCCTTCTTCTTGAATTATCTCGTAATTAGAGAAGAAACTTTATCCGTCAGTCCTCTCGCTATACTATTATTGTTGATATCCTATATAGGCATGGTCTAGATGGTACGTTGTTGAGATGTCTTGAAAAATATGAATCTGAGAAAGTTCTTAATGACATTCATGCGGGTATTTGTGGTACACACTCAAGTGGTTTAACATTGGCTAAGAAACTTATTCATATGGGTTACTTTTGGCCTACTATGGAAAGAGATTCATTCACATATGCTAGAAAATGCAAACAATGTCAGATCCATGGAAATCTCATTCATGCACCAGCACAAGAGTTATATCCTATGATAGGATCATGGCCATTTTCACAATGGGGCCTTGATTTGGTAGGAAAGATCAATCCCTCATCTTCTAGTGGACATAAGTTCATTCTGATTGCTACTGAATATTTTACTAAGTGGATTGAAGCAATGCCTTTAACAACAGTGACAGGAAAACAAATATCATCATTTATTTTGAATTATATAATATGTCGCTTTGGAGTTCCTATGACCATTATCACTGATAATGGAAGAGCATTCAAAAATCAAGATGTGAAAGAGCTATGTGAATAGTTTCATATCCAACATAGGTTCTCTACTCCATAATATCCACAAGGTAATGGTCAAGCTGAGGCATCAAACAAAACTATCTTGAAAATATTGAAGAAAACAGTTAATGAAGTTGGAAAAGATTGGCACATTCAGCTAAATCCTGCTCTTTGGGCGAACTGAACTAGCATCTGCACTCCAACATGGGCAAGTCCATATTGTTTGGTCTATGGATCAAAAGCTATATTACCTGTAAAAGTAGAGATACCTTCTCTACAAGTATCCTTGCATGGTCTTATACCAGAAGAAGAACAACGAGTCTCTCGACTCTAGGAACTAGAACTGATTCAGGAATGTTGCCAAAATGCAACAAAACATTTTAAAGTATACCAACAAAGAATGGAAAGAAGCTATAACCACAAAGTCAAGCCAAATATTTTTCAGATTGGAGATATAGTTCTAAGGGAGAATCCAAGAAATCAACAAGACCGAGAAAAAAAGGGAAAATTTGAACCAAATTGGCTAGGACCTTTTGTCATAGTAGCAACATATGGATCAGGAGCATACAAGCTATCTACCCTGAAGGTGATTGGTTTGATGAACCTATCTATCCATCTCAAGAAATTCTATTCTTGAGATATAAAGTCCTAAAAAAATCATAAAAAACATATAAAGTCCTAAAAAAAATCAATAAAAAAGCATATAAAATCCAAAAAAACAATAAATTTAGATGGTGAAAACCTGGTAAATAGGTGCTATCTAAGAAGTAGCTTCCTCCATCTATGAGATCTCTTTATGCACTTATCCACTCCATCCTATCACATTTATCGCTTCCATCTATTGCAATTTATCCATTCCGTCTTTAGCATCCATTTGCTCTGAACCATTTAGAAAGAAATATGCAGCTTACCAACAGTTATCAATCTTTGACATACTTGTCATAGTCACTGTCTTGGACCTTATCAAAATCAATCTTATCTGCATTTGTATCCCACCATGGTTTGGATCTTGATCAATTCATACATGCATAATAAATTTATGTTTCCGCTGAGGGCAAAATCCTAATTCCTTTTGCTAAGGTGATCTTTTGAATCTTTGAAAATCCCAAAAACATTCAGAAAACTTAGAAAAACCAAAAACACCTAGGATTTTGAAACAGATAACGAGCAACAAAGCAATGAAAATCAAGGCATTTCATCAACAACTAAATCATGAAACTCAAAAAAATGAAGAATCGATCAGGAAGTAATAAAGGATTATTAAAGATCATTCGTCAAGATGATTATATCAGTTAGTGACCATCAGAACATGTGAATGACATACAAGTTTAGTGTTTATATCTTGATCTTATTGCTAATCATGTACTCTATGCAACTCAAGGATGTCCATGACTAGAGAAGCTATGATGCGACATGATTATTTTCTTTAATTGTTGTCTGTGGTTTATCTCTTACTATGGTATGGACTTGTCTCGGGATATGATCAAAAAAAGATCAAGGAGGACGTTCCAAGTCATGCATGAAAGGAGATAATCCTTGTCTGTTCTGCAAGCAACACTCAGGTCATCTTGGTTTAATTATACCTCGATGCTTGTATTAACTTGCTATATCAAAATCCATGTAAGGAATACTCAGGTCATCTTGAATCATTATGTCAAATTGCTTGTATTTTCTTACAACATTTTAAAGCTCAATGATGAAATCAAGCACCGTTACAAGATAATATATGGAGAATGGCAGTATAATTTTTAGTTAGATGATTTTGGATTAGCTCATTATTCATCTGCATTATAAGCATTCATTTATCAGTTGCATTATAAGCATATCATTTCATTAACAGATCAACAGTCATAAATAAAGATTGAGTATAACTTGGACAAACAAAAATAATTTGCATTTAATCATTGTAGGTGCATTCATTTTAGAATCATTTTAAATCATTATGCATTTCATTTAGTTGCATTTCAAAAATTGCATTAGTTTGCATTCAATTAAGTGCATTTCATCATATAGTGTATCATCATTATAGTTTGCATTATCATTCCATTAACAATCATTTAGTTGCATCTTTGCACTTAGATTCATAATCATTATAAAAATTACATATAAAAATACAAAAACATTTCATATAGATCATTTGCATCATCATCAAATAAACCGCATCAATCATTCACTTGCATTCCATATAGATCATTACATTTGCATCATTTAAGATAGAAATCATTTTTATTTGCATCCAAAATCATCAAAATCAAAAATCAAAATAAAAACATATAATCATATAAAGCATCATCAAAGAACATAAATGCATCATCATATAAATCATCATTATCATATAGAATCCATGTCTGCATATAGATCATCATAAAACAATAAAAGTCCAAGTATACAATGATATCGAATAAATAATACAGATGCTCCAAATCAAGTCACGACTTTCCTGTACCACTACCACTTGACTCTGTCCGTCTCTGTGGCTATGGGCGAGAAGATCCTCCAGATGCCTGTCTCCCATGATCACCACTCCTCTAAGGAGGTCCCATGACCCCACCACTGCTAGTATCCATCAACACGGTGGTATGATAACTACCTTCTCTTTGGCTCTCTGTAACTGCCTCCTCATATCATCATTGCCAGTGGGAAGTCTCCTTCCCGGCCTGAACTAGTGCTCTAACAGTGTCAGCCAGGGGAGTACCTGATCCAACTTGCTGAATGTGATCAAGAAGGCCCTGAGTATCCTGCTATATCCTAATAGCTCTATCCCTCAGTCATAAGAGTCTGCACCTATGCTTGAAACTGATCAATCTGTTCTCTAAGACTTTTAATGGTCCCCTGCTCTGGCACATCATGCTCTGGTGCATCCTGCTCTGGCATATCATGCATTGGTGCATCCTGCTCTGGTAAATCCTGTTGTGGTGCATGAACCCCAATCCTCTCCTCACCAACACCCTATCCAATTGCTGGAATCTCTGTCCGAGTAACTCTCCAAACCCGTCGTCTAATCAGGGGAACATGATCCTTATCATCTCCACTATGCACTGCAATAACCTTAGGGTCTGGCTGAATCTATCCAAAATCAATGCCTCTCTTGCAACCCCCATCCAATCCCGTCACCCTGCCTGCTCCTGTCAATGGCAACCCTCTCAGTGATCTCATACTTTCCCTACCATGCTCCCTCCCAATCCATCCAACATCTCTCCCACCCATAGGACATGCTATCGCAATCCTGCCAACTGGTCCAAATGGTCCTCCATGGACTCTCAAGTGACCTCCCCTTCGTCCAGGTCTCCTACCACCACCACCTCCATCCCCTCCCTCATCACCACCTCCCCCGACCTCCTGAGAAGCTCTGAGCTCTCGTCTCCATCTCCGTCTCCTAAAAACTGGATCATCTGAATCATCATCCTCATCTCCTGAGCTGGGAGGAGGATCTGTTGGATCAGTAATGCGAGGAAATGGATGAGCTAATATGTACTAAGCATAATCTGTAGTAACCCCAGGATCAAGAATGTGCAATCTCATATCATAAGCCACTCTCAGAGTAGCAACAAACTTTGCACGAGCAATCTCAAATGATAAAGAAGGGTCCCCAATATCGCGTATCTCTATACCGCCAAGTATATATCATCACACTAGTAGGCATAGGCTAGATCATCCTAAACTATCTCAGAATGTGACTAATCAACTGTCGCTCAACAACGTAAGGTGTCCGACCAATGAGATATCTACTCTGCATGATAAATGGTAATGTCTATGCATCATCCATCCATGGCTCACAATCAACATATGGTCTCCAAGTAATGCTATCCAATGAATCAAGCACCCAACGCCAATACTCCATCTTACCCAGCTTATGCTGAGTAAGGATACCTGCATAAAAATATACATATGACTGCCTCTCTCCACGAACTCTATGATGGATACGTCAAGTAATAGCAATGTGCTCCCAGCACCAGATCTACAATAAAGTGCATCCTGTAGACAAACTCGCACTCTCATCATACACTACCTGATGAAGATCATGATATAAATGTTCCATCATGCAAACACCCCAAGCATATTGAGTACGATGCTGCATCATACTCAAGAGAATCTCACCACATCCAACCGAAAAGCCTCGCGATCGCCTATCAGGACATATAAATCCTCCAATCAGACCAGGAAGAATAACGGGAAGAGCCTCGTAATACATCACCATATCAACCCATCAGATCTCTCCTCTACCAATGCTATCATTAGCAAGCACGACTCTGCAAGCCTATGTACCAACACGATCCTAAAAATCATACTGCACTAGCTCTCTAGTCACTGGGATGTGCAAAATCCTATAGACATCCTCAAGAGTCACACTAATCTCACCCGTAGGCAGGTGGAAAGTGTTATGCTCATTGTGCCATCTCTTGGCTAACGCCGCCAACAATCCTCTATTATGCGTAATCTCAGGCATATATAACAAATGACGTAAACAACATGCATCTATATGTCTAATCTCAGCCTGTGTCAACTTTGGCACTAAATGACGCACTGCTGGCAATTTCTCCTGACACTAGAGAACATCAAGTTTCTCCTATTTACAAGAGAAATCAATGAATCATCAAATCAAACTAAAGCAATCTATGCTATCTATCTATCTATCAAATCAAACTGAAGCAATCTATTCTATCTATCTATCAAATCAAATTGAAGCAACTTACGCTATCAAATCAAATTGAAGAAACTTATGCTATCAAATCATTTTAAAACCTATCAATCATGGTTTTCTATCAATCACTGAGTTCACTCAAAACTTTGCTAAGCTCTTACATCAAAAACTAAATTGGTTTCTTAGAGCTACTCAATCAATCAATCAATCAATTTATCAAGCTCAATCAATCAAGCTCAATCATATCAATCAATCAATCTATCAAGCTATCAAAGCTATCTATCAATCACATAATCGCTCAATCAAGTCCCTATTTCATCATCAATGTGTATTAAACATGATAAATCTAATCATCAAAGTTATTTATAACCTTTGCACTTATCAAAAACATCAAATTTGAGCAAAAACGCTATCCTATTGAGCATTTGCGCTAAATCTAAAGGCATTTGTGCTAAACTAGAGCATATGCGCTATTCTTTTGAACAAAAGTGCTAAATCTACAAGCATTTGCACAAACCCATGCAAAAGCGCTACCTTATTGAGCAAACACGCTAACAAACGAAACATATGTGCAAAACTATGCATAAGCGCTAACATCCTATACACATGCGCTAACAAAAAGAACATTTGCGCTAAAACATGCAAATGCGCTAAACCTAATTGCATATGCGCTAAAACAAAATGCAAAAGTGCTAACTTAACGCTGAAAAAATCACAAAATATTTGAAAATTAAAAAACGCGCAAAAAACATGAAAATTTGCACAAAAATTTGAAAACAAAGCTCGGGATAAGATACATGCCGGATACCCATACTCGGGAGGTTGCTGATATCGCCTAACACGCTCAAAACGATGGTTCTCCACATGAATCACCATTTTGCCACCTCAGCAAAAATATTTTCTCCACAAGCTGACAAGGATAACAATGAAATTAAAATTAGCCTTGGTTAAATTTATATTTACCATTTGAAGAGTAATTAATTTCAATGGGGCAATTTAATTTTTTTTTTTTTTTTTGACAAATGAATTTAATTAACCATAAGTTTATCAAATTATCATGAGATTAATCATTCAAAACCATAATTTTCGACAATTTCACGATCAATCTCTCGAGGGGGCACACAATCAGGATTTTCAATCTCCATCAGGCGCACTATCGAGACTTGATTTAATCTTTGAAACAATGTTGTCTTCACATCATTTCAAAGAGGGGCAAAATGTATACACATAAAAATTGGCTATGAGCAATTAAATAAATATTTTATATTTATTTAATAATTATTCTTCTATTAAATAATTAATTTGAAAAGATTAATTTATTTAATTCATTTTCATGTCTTTCTATTAATTAATATTTTATTAAGTAATTCATCTATCCTATTCTTCTAATTAATTAAATATCTAATATTTAATTATCTCCTCCAATCAATTAAATATCTAATATTTAATTATCTTTTTAATCAAGTTAATTAAATGTTTAATATTTAATAGTTATTCTCCTATCCTATAGTCTCAAATATTAAATAATTTCCTAAATTATTTAATCTTTCTTTTCCAACTCACCCTCCATCTCCACTTCATCTTCCCTTTGCCAACCCATCAAACATGTGGCTAAGGAAATTAATATTTCTTAAATATTAATTCATCATTTATCTTCAACTACCAAAACTTAATGAAAATTGTGTACGTACACACATTTCATAACCATTTCCTATATTCTCTCCAACACCCCCTACATCTTAGGAAGGACTTGAGTCCATTTGTCCTATCATGCCTAAATCTTCTCCAACCATCCCTAGATTCTCTCAGTCAACAACCTAGTTAAGGTGAGATGAGTGACACTTGTCTTCTCCTTCCCCCTTTCTCTCAACCTTCACCTTTGCTCACAACCATTCAAATCTGCAGATCTGATCATGACCGTTGAACTAAGCCACATCATCTCATCCTCTCAAAGTCTATGAAATCAAGAGCTTCAATTGAGAGAGAATTAGACTTCAAGAGACTTCAAGTGCTTTTTGCAAGCTAATCATATGCATCTGTGAGTTTTAGTTTTGAAGCAAATAGCAATTATCATATAATATCATTTAGCATAATCATTTTAGCATAATCATGTAGTATTGCATATCATAGTATCAATTAACTACAAGTTATCAGTCCATTCTTCATATGCCATCTTTGAAGCCATCAGTGCATTGTCTGAGAGCACACCATCTGCAACCAGGAATAGTGGAGTTAGGACACAATAAGACATAAGCCATGAAGGTAATATTAGTATTTTATTTTTATATGTACTTCATGTAGTTTCATTGGTTGAGTTTGGATTTCCTATAGTATTTCCATTTGTATTTTGTGAAACTAAATTATTGCAGGTAACATTCTGAGGATGAAATTCAAGTCGACACAGTCCCTATATAAAATATGTGGGATGAAAGTCTTCATAACGGGTGCTAATTGCCTACCTATGCCAACTTCCCCAGTACCTGTGCTCTATAGGAAGGAAGTCTCCTAAGGGAGAGAGAATATATGGACACCCAAAAGAGATTCCTGTACTAATAACCTTGTTTTAGTAGCTAAATCATACATTGATGGTGTAGGGAGTGTGGATCGTACCCCAAAGTAACCTCTCATGCACCCACTCAAGATGAGACATGAATCCCTCAGTTAAAAGATCTTCGGATCTTTGGGGTAAGAGAATCTGGTATTGCCCGAGAAGTGAGTGCCATGGAGTGGAGTCAATGCTACCAAAATCTCTATCTGTCTGCTTGTTTGAGGTATCACTTTGTGCGAGAGGCCCCATTCAATGATTTCCAATTTTTAGCCTAGATTGTATGTTTTCAAGTGTTTTCATTATAATTTTGTTATTGGGCTAATCTAGGCCCTCTTCACTCTCATGCTTAGTATAAAGTGTTGTCCTTGGCCAATGTGTCTTCATTGTCTAATTTTATCTTTCCAAGAGTAGAGAAGACTAAACATTTTCTGAATTTGACCAAATTTGACCAAACTTTATTTAAAATTTTCACTTAAAATTGTCAAAACCATCCTTCGGCATCTCCACCCTATCAAAATTATCCTTCGGGATCATCGCCTCACTATTTCAATGTCTCCGCACTATCTACTTTGACTTCTCCACCTCAGTTATGTTTACAATCAATTTCATTCATGCACCACAAAACAAAGTCCCTCAAGCATCCCAAAAAGTGCATCTACTGCCAAGTCAAGAAGAATAAGCCTAGCTACAAGCAAATCCTCAAGCATCGTAAATTATGATACATCAATCAAAAACTCTTGTCGAAACATAGGACCTTCTTGAATTATTTCCACGATTATCTTCATGGTCACAACAATGAGTTTGATGAGGAATTTTTGAGAATTTACGCTTTCCATCAAAGATCAAGTCTATCCCAAAGTCTCAATCGAAGTGGCCGCATCCCTTGGTCCACCCTGCCATATCTTGAAATCACCTATTGAGTCATTTGTCCATCTAAGGTAACCTTTTATTTTCTAAAATTTCTTTTCTTCAATCAATCTCTCTTTCTTCCATAGTCATTGTCACCCTTTTTAAGGACTTAGCACAATCAATCGTCAACCTTAATCAATCAAATCATCCAATCAATCAATCAACCTCATCCTAAGGTTACTACTTTGTGAAAGTTTGATTTAGACCTTTATCTTTAATCAATTATCAATTGGGTTTTGTGCTTGGGAAAGAACTCCCCAAATACCTTTTTCTCAATCATTTGGGTTGATCAAAAACCTAGTCCTTTTGCCCTATTTTTCTTAGGAATGTAAGTCTATCTTAAGTAGAAGAAGGTCTTAATCCATTGTACCTAATCCAAAGGTTAATTTTTCCTAGCTTGGTTGCCACCTTTCTTTGTGATCAACATCATCAATGCCCATCTAAGTCCTAATCTGAGGGCTAAGGTTTCATCTTAATCAAATCAATCTTATCCTAATCCAAGGACCATTCCCAATCAATTTCATCTCAATCCGAAAATCAAATCAAATCTAAATCTTGCTAAGTCCTTTCATCATCAAATTTAAATCATTTCCAAAGTCTTCTTTCATCATTTTATTATTTAAGGTTACTCGTGTATGGTCTTGACTCATTCACAAAAAGAGAAGATGGTCATTGAAGGCAATGAGATTCCTGAGACTATTCATCCCTTTGATCAAAATACTCAACAAGAAGAAGAGAAACTCGTTGATCAACTTGAGCTTTCACCACGTGTACAATCCTTCATAGAAGACCCTTACAATCAAGAGATGATGGAAAGATTTTTTAAATACAATCCTAATAATCTTGTGGCTCAACTCATCACCCAAGGGGCATGCTTGCCCCTTGATTTTGACCGATCTATCCTTGACACATCGCCAGAAGGTGAACTCCTAGACAACTCCATTCTTGACCTCCTTCTTCATCCACCACTTGCGACTTCCGCACCTATGATCACTTTACCTTCAATTTCCATCCTTCTAAACATTTCTAATCCTCCAAGGTCATCCATACCCCTTCACAACTCAACCAACTACATTAACACTAGTCTACCTCCCGCTAGCACTATTCATGGGTCACACCTTCAAATCACTTCCCAACCTCCCAGTTCCGCTTATCAATATATTGGTGGTGGTGGTGATATCCCGTCCATGTCCAACCAAATCCCAGGATGTAACATGGGTCATAATGTCCCTAATGTCAATGCCCTTGCCCTATAAGAAGTGAAATGTTTTTCTTTTTAGGGGTTTGAAACTTATTTTTGTTGGCATTTTTAGATTGTTGGTATTTTGCATATAGATTGCATTAATGATATGTATTGATTGATGTCAATTGAACCAGTGAATGGTATTCATGATTTTGTTGATTTTATTGTTGATATTACTTTTGTATTGTAACTGGCATGATAAACTTTATGGAAGATGTTGTAAATCGGTATATGGTAGTTTGTAAGTTAAATCGGTGTATAAGGTTAAACCTTTCTATGTTTTGTAATCAGTAAACCCTACCAGTTGTTTTTATTAAACCTTAGCCGATCAAAGTTTGTTGGTTTAAAATCTGATGTCGAGCGGTAATGATAGTGACACGTGTGGTCATTGTATGAAGATAAGTTCAAGTTATTTTGGTGCGTTTGATTGTCTTGGAAAGGAGCAAAGTGGATTGCATCAAATGTAGAGCGCGTGATGAGTTACAAGTCCGATGAAGTGGTGATTATGGAGTGGTTGGAATTTTCTTGTTAAATGTGAAGAGATTGTTATGATTTCTAACGGTCAAGATTGTACTAACTTGTTTGTAATCTCGATGATGTGAGTTAGTTTTTTTTGTGTTACTGACCTATTTGATTTGTATTTAAGGTTGATGATGTTGTTTTATTTTAGTGTTGGCGAATTTGGCAGAAATTACTTGAGTGTGAGGTTGCCTAACCAAAGGATAGATCTACAGTTTGAGTGAAGGCAGATTTGAAGCTTAAGAAGGATCTGATCAAGCAGATGTAGTGCTATTCAGACAGATCAAGAAAATCCTATTTTTTTCTAACAATCACAACATAAATCAAAATCCCCTAACAGGGTAAGCTCTAACAAGCTTGGTTGCTGTTTAAATCCTCTAACAAGGTGGTCCATTAGATTGGATTCTCAAATCCTCTACCGAGGTTACTCCTAACCGGTTATTGTGCTTTTCATCAAGGCATATTTATAAAATCCCCTAACCGGGCGATTCCTAATAGAATCATTTCTTAATAGGACTTGTTGTAAAGCTTTAACGGGCTTGGCTCCTGTAGACACCCAAAAATGGTCAACGCTTGCAAGGTCATACTTTAACATTTGCGCATTGCCTCATTTTAGGTTTTTGCGTCGCATTAACATTTCTCCTATGTCACGCACTTGGTCTTTATCATTTGCGAACATCGAGTCATTCTTCTATATTCTTCAATCATCTCCTCCTCGAATTTGGTCTTGTCGATAACATTATCTAGTCATGATTCTGATCGATTTTACTCTGTCACATCAATATGCGCATTCATTTGTCATCATTTTGGACATCGTCAATCCTAATTAGGGTTTTGTCCTCCTGTCAATCTTATCAATCTTATCATCAATCTCATCATTTTGGACATCGTCAATCCTAATTAGGGTTTTGTCCTCTTATCAATCTTGTCGATTTATCATCAATCCTTCAATCTTGTCATTTTACGATCGATTTGTCATCGATCGTTGTCATGTTCGATCTTGTCATCTTGCGATCAATTTGTCATTAATCGTGGTCATTATCAATCTTGTCATTTTGCGATCATTTCGCTATCGATCATTTTGATATCGATCATTGTCTATCTCAATTATGTCAATTTGGATCAATTTGTCATTGTTCCTCGTCAATTGGCGCATTTCTCAATCAAATCATTTTGTCGCATTGGTCATTTATCAATCCAAAATCAAATTGAATCGAGTCAATTATCTTTCAAGACCTAATTCATCTTCTAGGGTTTCATGATTTAATCATTTAACCTTGTGTGTGTCATTTCTTCCTTTAGGATTAATAAATTGTTTATTTATCCTAAGTCTTCTCATTACAATTAAATATTCATTTAATTGGCTAATTATTCCTCTTTGTGAGTGAATTAATTAATAAATGAAAAATTATTGATTAATTCATTAATTTCTAATTTCCTAATTTCATTATTTCTTAATTCCTAATTTCCACCTATTTTCTAATTTTCTAATCCTAATTTCCACCTAATTAACTTGTCTTTAGTACTCCCTATTTTTATGCTTCATGCGTCATACTCTTGGCATAGCAAGATGTCATAGGGTTCTAGTCATCTAAGTTTTGCATTGGCAATATGTCATAATTCATGACATAGAAGGTGTCATAACCTTCCTCTTTCCACTCAATTGTGCCATTTTCGAAATCAATTGCCAAAATATCAATGTCATGCTAATCTTGTCTTTTCTCCAATTTCTCTATAAATTGGATGATTTTCTTCAATCAATCCCTGGGAATCCTTCTAATCCTTCAATCACTTCATGAATTTCAAATTTCTACCGAACCTTCGTTTCTAGTACTCTTGAGCCTTTTTGCTTTCAATTGTGTGAGCACTTGTAGGTGAGATCCACAAAACTATTGAAGAGGAAAGAACAACAATGGAGCCGCATGGAAGGAGTATTCAATCTTGAATCTGGTTTGCATAATGTTTTCTTTTGAATGCTTCATTTTCATACCTCTATTGAATGTGCATTGTGATTAGGTTCATTGCAATGAGTATTTCTTTGATTGAGCTATCATGTTTAACGTTTTGATTGATATACTTATCTTGTGATGATTCCTAATTCTGATGCTACATTAACTGGTGAACCCGACGTGAAAAAAAAAGAATTAAAATTAATTGGTGAACCCGACGTGAAATACTAACCTTCTAACCCCTCTACTGTGTTTTTGAGTGCTTCTAAGTTGATTTGCAGGTCAAAAACTCAAAAACAGGGCCGTGCAGGGTATTTTGGAGACTTCTGCACTTGTGTGAAGCATCTTGCGCCTGTGTTGAAGAGTCTTGCGCCTGTGTCAAGACATTCTGCGCTTGTGTCAGACATCTTGCGCCTGTGTCATGTCTTCTGCGCCTGTGTAAAGTCCAGAACAGAGGTAAAAAATGCAGTTTTTACTTGAAAATTTTTATATGTTTTAGTAAATTGCAATTTTGAGGGTCTTCGGTGCATTTCTGGATAAATATGGTGCCCGCAAACATGATGAGAGATCATTGATGTTTCCGAAATTTGGTTCTAGATTATTTGAATACCTTTCCAACGCATCAAACGGTTTGTAATTCGGAGCTAGGATGAGAAAGTTATGCCTTCTTGAAGTGGACTGAAATTTTGATAGTTTTCATAAATCAGATCATCTGTGTTTTGGATTTTGGTACTAATTGTTGGTGCAGGATCTTGGCGTACGCATGACAAAGACTAAAAATCAAACTACTAACATGTGTTATGTAGATTCGATGGTCAAAGACTACAAATCAAACTTCTGACATGTGTTTTGCAGGTTGCCTTGGAGAAACAACCAAATCGTGTGTTTGAGATTTTTAATTAGGCACTTAATGATTTATAAATAGGTGGAAATGAACCTTTGTTTGCTTTGTTTGTTAAGTATGACATTGGAGTAGGAGAGTATGCTCTCATCCTTCATAGGGTGATCAGAAATCCAGATCTTCGATACCATGCTTGTGTTGTTGATTGTTTGTCTCCATTAGAGGGCCTGCCTTTCCGACCACTTTGCTTTAGCAAGCGAGTGATAATCGTGAGAAGGGGACGACCCAAAGTGAGTACGGCTAGAATTCCTTGGCATTCTAACTCACTATAAAAAAATACCTGATGAGCGAAAGCTTTGAAGGAAGTGTTACGTGGGAATTGCAGTTACTTGGGAAGTGATGACCCTTGGACTCTTTCTCATATCAACATCTAAGTAGGGCCTCTTGGTCTAAATCGCGCTTGCGTGACTACATTTGTTGGTATCTTGATGGGCTTAATGTCTCAATCATGCTTGCATGACATCAAGGAGTAATGCTTAACAGAAATCCTTACTACATACCTTGTTTTTAGAGGCCAAAAACCCTTCTAGTTGCTTGAGAAGGACAAATTCGGATACTTGGAAGAGATACTAAGTTCGCCATGGGGAGATTCCATGGGGACTGATGCTTGGCTGCCCTGAGAAGTGAGTGCCGTGGAGGGGAGCCCGTGGGGTCAAGCATCTATGTATTCTCCTTGAATCTCATAATGAGTCTACCTCTCAAGTATCTAATGTCTTTGCCTACCCTAGGGAATGTGGAAATGAGCATGATTGTCTTGAGTCTAAGTTGTGACATCTTGTATTCTTTGATTGTCAAAAGTTGAATACCATTTCATGAACAAATACATTGATATAACATAAGATTAAACCCAAGAGACATTCATCCAACAAAAGTTCAACAAGGTTCAAAGCACATCTTCCAACATGGTTATCCAACATTGTTCAAAAGCTTGTCTCAATATTTATGTCACTTACATTTAGGTTCATCCTAGGTTGCATTTTTCAAAGTCATTGTCAAGTATCAAGCTTAGATTTCACCTAAGTCATACTTCTTTTGCATATCAATAGAAGTCATCCATTTGCATGTGTCCTCTTGCATAAGAGTAATATCATTTCATAATTAAACCTTAGGTTTCATCTTAGGTGGACATTGTCATACATTTGCATTTGCATATCCCAAGTCTCTTCATTAAGCCTAAGTCATTGTCATATCATATTAAGATCATTTGCATATGTCCTCTTGCATAAGAACAATATCATTTCATAATTAAACCCTAGGTTTCATCTTAGGTGGACATTGTTATACATTGGCATTTGCATATCCCAAGCCTCTTCATTAAACCTAAGTCATTATCATATCATATTAAGATCATTTGCATAGTAATTATCCCTTTGCATATAGTCTCAAAGGCTAGGTCTTGTCATACTTGAGTAATCCAAATCTTTGATAAACCCTAAGTCATTGTTAGGAGGTCTAGACCTTATCAAACTTTTTGTCCTTTTGTCATTAATATCATTTCGTCAAACCTAGCTTAGTATCCAAGCATATAGGTGAGACATTGTCAGTTTGTCCTTTTGTCACTTGGTCCTTTTGTCCTTTGAGGTCTAGACATCATTTCAATTTCCTAAGGGTCTCTTTTTAGATTTGCATTTCAAAAGTTTGTCAGAATCTTCAAAAACAACCAAAAACATCGATTGCATTTTCATTTATCTAGTTTGCATTTAGTTGCATATCATACATTATCCTTGAAAAATTCCAAAAATATTGCATTTGCATAGTGACATGTCTATTGAAACAAGGTTCCAAGCACCAATGATGCAACAAAGTTTGACATACCAACCGACAATGCAATCACAATTCTATCCAACCCAACAACAAGGCAATATTGATCAAACTTTTTATGATGAAACAAGTCTCCAAATACAAAAACTAGAGGAGAAACTAGCTCAAGAAAATGAGATTTTGGAACAAAGAGTGAAAAACATGGTGAAGAATAGATCACAAATGTCCAAAATGCTTCGAAAATTTCCAGGTCAAAATCCAAAGATTGAGCCAATTGATGTAAGATCCCTTCTTGAACGATCAGACATACCAGCCCTTCTCTCGCAAATAGAGATGATGAAACAATTACAAGAAAGGAGACAACATCAATTTCAACATTATGTGCCTCCACAACAAGAACAAGGTGTTTACTATCAATCAGATTTTCAACCATCACAACCAATGGTCCAACATATACAACCAACACAACCAATAGTCCAATTTCAACAATATGTCCAACCAACTATACAATGTCAACAAATAGTTCAACCAATGGTGGAATATCAACAAATTCAATCAACATATCAATGTCAACAACCGCCACCAAACATTCAAAAACAAAGGTTGCAGCACACACCAACCCAAGTTTCAAACATGTTGGAACAATTGAACCAAGTCCAATATCAAAACAAGACATCAGACCAGAACCAAATCTTTGCCAAACAAGTTCAAATCCCAGATACAACTATGTCAAAACCTCGAAAGAAGGGTGGCCTTATTGCAATGCTCTTAAGGAAACGACCAAGTGAGTTTATTGAGGAAGATCAAGATAATACAATTATGTCTAGCAATGCCTCATCTCCTCGCAAGAAAATTGACTCTCCAGTGGCATCTATCCCTACACCTTTAAAAGTTTCACAAGAACCTTCCATATTGTCCTCATTAAACAATACACCCAAGGCTGCAATTATCCAAGAGCTATCCATAATTGATTGCCAAGATAATCCAATTCATGATGCACATCCTTGTCATATTTCAGAAATACAAGACCCAATGCCACCATGCACTTTATTGCCATTACCTGTTTTAGAGGACCCCATTCGAAGTCCCTCTTCCTCATGTTCAAGCATTGATTCCTTGCCAGAATCCATCACAAATGTTCAAAGTGCATTTCCTTCATGCCAAAACATTGATCCCTTGTCAGAATCTTCCATGCATATCCAAAGTTCAACCTCATGTCAAGAGGATAATTTAGAGCATGAAGAAATGAGTCCTAAAGAAAATCAAGATCAAGATCCTAAAACCTTATCATCCCATCCAATTGTTGACCAGGACCCCATCTTCCCAGACACTCATGATGATTCCCCTATTCTTGTCCATCCTATCCAAAGTCCTATTGACACTCCATTCTCCGAGCAAGATCAAGATATCCTAGTCCACCCAATCCCAAATGATCCCCTTCCATTTCATGAAAAAAATGTCCTTTCAAATCCCATTGACATTTCAGATATCCCTTCCATCCTTTATGATGATCCCATTGAAAGTCAAGAGCAAAGCAATTTTAAAGAGGAATCCAATGATCTTCCTCCTTGTCAAGGTCAAAGTATCCTTCCAAATTCATTTCCAACACAAGACCCTATCATTCCTTTAGATCCTCCACAAGATCCACTTGTTCCTCCATCTCCTCGTCCTAATCCAACATATACACTCCAAGATCACATTTCTTGTGATGATCCCATTATTTCTCCCATTCCATCTCTTGAAGAGCCTGTCATTGAACCATGTCCACTACATAATCCTAGTCCCCCTCATGATCATAATTCCCCTCATGATCCTGATACCCCTCATGATTCTAATGTGTTAGTGCAAGATGTTCATGAACCCTCAACATGCATAATGGGTTCTTCCACTTTGGTGAAATCCAATCCACTTCAAGATCTCATTATTTCTCTCATATCACATCCACCTCACAATGGACTCGCGTCTTCTTCCCAAAGAAAAGAGTATCCTATTAGTCAAAATATTGATAAAGGCAAAGGGGTAGATCTCCATAAGCAAGAATCCCTTCATGTTAAAGAGTATACTAATGGTCATGGCTACAGAGCTCACACTCAAGGCATTGGTATCCCTTCAAAGTCAAAATCCAAATGTCCACCTTCCCCATCATCGCTTCCATCCATTCTAGGTCCCTATATCCCTTCGTCCTCTATGCAAGGTCAGCAAAGGCGCACATCCTTGAGTAAATTTCATCCATCCCACATGCCTCCATATCATTCCCATCCACACCAACATTCATTCCCTCTTCCAAGCAATTTGGATGCCAAGCATAAAAGTCGTAAGTCTAGCAATCCACATGTATTCAAGGATCAACATGTCCAATATAATCGACATGTCAAAACAAAGAACAATATGATCTATAAAGAAAAAGAAAAATCCAAAAGGCCACAAAGGCCCACTGAGCAAAATAAAGCAAAGTCAAAATCTATATGGGTTCCTAAATCCCTTGTGCAAGCAATGCACTCTAAGGAACCACAAAAGCATGAAAAATCAAAAACCATGTGGATCCCTAAGAAGCTCCTTGAAGCACAAAAGGAAACATCCAACTTGGCATCCAAAATTGCTATTCCTCCATCCACACCTTCCAAGTCTATTTCTCCATCACCTTCTTCATCCATTTTGGGCCCTTATGTCCCAAAATCCATAGCCTTTCCTCCATCCAAATCTCAATATCCAAAATACGTCTTTCCTCCATCAGTCCATCACCCCTCAAGGTGTGTGCCAATGTCAATCTTGCCTTCATTTCCATCCACTCAAGCCCAATTCTTCCAATACCCTATCCATTATCCAATCCATATTTTCCATCCTTCGATCCCTTTGATCCAATCCTTTGCATAAATCCTCGCCTTAGTTTCATCTTATTTTCCACGTCCTTATCCTATCAACGTCTTTGAGCATACTTTTAAAGGTCATGGTCCATTTATTTCAAGGCTACTATCCAAATAAAAAGACGCTTGAGTCCTTCTTCTATCACTATCATGTGTACATCTTCTATTGAAAAAGTCAAAATACAAAAAAAGAAAAAAAGTGACAAAAAAACAAGAAAAAAGTGAAAAAAAAGACAAAACAAAAAAAAAAAATAAAGAAAAATAATTCGTCCACTGGTGAAAACCTGGCAAACAGGCACCTTGGGCAAGTACCATGATGAAAACCTGGCAAACAGGCGTCATGTGTAATCTATGAACTTCTTGCACACCACACTTGGGGGCAGGTTTCCTCCTTCATATCCTGTTGCACTTCATTATCCTATCATACCCCTGTCATTACCCTCCATTATCCTGTTGTCCCTCATGTCCATTTTTCCCTTTCCATCTTTGATCTTGACAAGGCTGAGAATCGTCATGAGCATCATGTATCTTGTTTGCAGCTTTCAGTCTATCATAGCCTTTGGTCTTTATCCATTTGCTTATTACAACCTTTCATCCATATTCCCTGTCTTATTGCAACTTTCTGCCACTATCCCGTATCCTATCCCGACCTTCAGTCCATATCCCTTATCCATTTTTGGTCTTGCTTATCCTATCCATATCTTATCACTATCCATACACTCTTTTTTTCCCTTGATCTTGATCTGACATAAGGTCACGAAATGCAAAACATATTTTTCAAAACACCTCTTGACATGTCCCTCATGCCATGTCACTGCTATACATTGTCATATCCAGTCTCTTGTCCCATCACGCAATAGCTCTTGGAAATTGCATCTGCATTGTCTCCATAATAAAAGGCCTTTGTCTTCCCTCTATCCACCATCATTGCAGCAAGCCTATTTATTCACTTGTCATATTCCTTGCCTTGCTAGACACTGGGGGCAAAATCATTAAAAAGTCTTAAAAATCACATAATGTCCTGAAAAAAGTCATAAAAATTGAAAATTGTCCTGAAAAAAAATCATAGAAAATTGGAAAAATGTCTTTAAAAAAATCCAAAAAAATTGAAATAAATCAAAATCTCTAAGAAAAAAATTGAAAAATGTCCTGAATAAATCATAAAAATTGAAAAATGTCCTTGAAAAAGTCTTAAAAAAATCAAATAAAGTCCTGAAAAAATCTCATAAAAATTGAAAAATGTCCTGAAAAAATCCATAAAAATCAAATAAAGTCCTGAAAAAATGAACACAAAAAAATTGTAAAACTCCAAAAACCAAAACAAACATTTTGCAATAAAGTATTCCTTTTATGCATTGACAGCTCACTGAGTATACATCCAACGACTCGCAATCAAACGCTGTGCTTTAATGAAATCATGCATTAACAGATGAACTTATTCAATCAACTCAAACGTTCAAACTGATCCAAATTATCTTATCAATCGAATATCCGCATTACAAATCATTTGTCCTTGTCACATTATCATGGGTCTTATACAGGGTGTGGTATACTCGAAACCAGACTGTGTCCTGTCTTAGACGGGGTACCACATTTCCTGAAACCAGACAGCATGATCGTCCTATCAACACGTTCAACTTTTGACAATGAAGATCAAGATGTTTGTTTGATTTGCTTGAATTTGTGAGTCTTATCTTTTTATTGATTTATCTTTGTCTTCAATCATGTTCCTATGTTGCTCGATGAGGTCACTGAGTGATTTAGAGTGACCGGGATGGCTCATGGTCTCTTTCTTTGATTGTGATTGTCGTTTGTCTATGCTGTGTCTGTCTTTCGCAAATCGGGTTGCATTTCAGCTCTGGCCTTCAATGCCATGATGCTACGCATTCGTTTTGCTACATAAAAATAAAGGTTCTCACCTACAAAGTGCATTACTGAAAGCAAGTTTTCATCATCTCTAACTATCTTCTATCGCATTTCTTCTTACTAACACTTCTTCCGTCCGGTCGGATAGTCAGTTCAGTCTAGTGCTCTGATATCCACGAACATATGCTGCATCCTGCATTCATTTCGTTAGTACATTTGCATTCCATCACGTATATTACATCAAGCATTTTTATCCATTTCATTTCATAAATGCATCAAAAAAAAAAAACATAAAAATCCATCCATACATGTTCATAAACAAGTGCATAAGTCATCCATACATGCAAATAAACCTCAGTCATAACATATTGCATTCCATCATATCGATGCATTTCATATCACATATATGTCGGAGTACAAAATCGGACTGTCTGTCCTAAGAATGGCCCGCAGGCTGACTACATAATGGCAAACTACATAATGTCCACTGTCTGTCATACGGAGCACGTGCCTTTGTCACTGGGTGCTTCCTCTGTCCTCCTCATCCCCGCAATGTCCCGCAAATGCGTCAAATTCATGAAATTCAACACATGGGTTTTTGAGATACATACCGCTGCTCCTGCGTCCTCCGGTCGTCTGAATGTGCGTACACGTTCCCCAAGGTGATCCGCTGTTGGAATGTTCGCCATCTGTCTGCAAGTGTCCTTGTCCAGAGCAACAAATCCTCTTCTTTAGCTAGTGCAAATGAGTCATTTTCACCCTCTTGATCCCATTCATAGCTCTTTGTCATTGCATAGATGGACGTGCATCTTCTCCATCTTATGTTGGTCGCGGTCTTGTGCACTTTACATTGCTTTTCCTTCATGCATTTGATATCCGATTGTCAGTCCAGTCCGTTCGATCCTATCATTTTTTATCGATCAATTGGCCTCTTTTCCGCATGTTTCCGGCCAATTCCTCGAGGGGGCATGCATATGTCATTGTTATTGTCTGGGGCATTTTCATTATTGTTCTTTGAAACAATGCTCAGAATCGCATTGTCTCAAAGAGGGGCAAAATGTAGACACCCAAAAATGGTCAACGCTTGCAAGGTCATACTTTAACATTTGCGCATTGCCTCATTTTAGGTTTTTGCGTCGCATTAACATTTCTCCTATGTCACGCACTTGGTCTTTATCATTTGCGAACATCGAGTCATTCTTCTATATTCTTCAATCATCTCGTCCTCGAATTTGGTCTTGTCGATAACATTATCTAGTCATGATTCTGATCGATTTTACTCTGTCACATCAATATGCACATTCATTTGTCATCATTTTGGACATCGTCAATCCTAATTAGGGTTTTGTCCTCCTGTCAATCTTATCAATCTTATCATCAATCTCATCATTTTGGACATCGTCAATCCTAATTAGGGTTTTGTCCTCTTATCAATCTTGTCGATTTATCATCAATCCTTCAATCTTGTCATTTTACGATCGATTTGTCATCGATCGTTGTCATGTTCGATCTTGTCATCTTGCGATCAATTTGTCATTAATCGTGGTCATTATCAATCTTGTCATTTTTCGATCATTTCGCTATCGATCATTTTGATATCGATCATTGTCTATCTCAATTATGTCAATTTGGATCAATTTGTCATTGTTCCTCGTCAATTGGCGCATTTCTCAATCAAATCATTTTGTCGCATTGGTCATTTATCAATCCAAAATCAAATCGAATCGAGTCAATTATCTTTCAAGACCTAATTCATCTTCTAGGGTTTCGTGATTTAATCATTTAACCTTGTGTGTGTCATTTCTTCCTTTAGGATTAATAAATTGTTTATTTATCCTAAGTCTTCTCATTACAATTAAATATTCATTTAATTGGCTAATTATTCCTCTTTGTGAGTGAATTAATTAATAAATGAAAAATTATTGATTAATTCATTAATTTCTAATTTCCTAATTTCATTATTTCTTAATTCCTAATTTCCACCTATTTTCTAATTTTCTAATCCTAATTTCCACCTAATTAACTTGTCTTTAGTACTCCCTATTTTTATGCTTCATGCATCATACTCTTGGCATAGCAAGATGTCATAGGGTTCTAGTCATCTAAGTTTTGCATTGGCAATATGTCATAATTCATGACATAGAAGGTGTCATAACCTTCCTCTTTCCACTCAATTGTGCCATTTTCGAAATCAATTGCCAAAATATCAATGTCATGCTAATCTTGTCTTTTCTCCAATTTCTCTATAAATTGGATGATTTTCTTCAATCAATCCCTGGGAATCCTTCTAATCCTTCAATCACTTCATGAATTTTGAATTTCTACCGAACCTTCGTTTCTAGTACTCTTGAGCCTTTTTGCTTTCAATTGTGTGAGCACTTGTAGGTGAGATCCACAAAACTATTGAAGAGGAAAGAACAACAATGGAGCCGCATGGAAGGAGTATTCAATCTTGAATCTGGTTTGCATAATGTTTTCTTTTGAATGCTTCATTTTCATACCTCTATTGAATGTGCATTGTGATTAGGTTCATTGCAATGAGTATTTCTTTGATTGAGCTATCATGTTTAACGTTTTGATTGATATACTTATCTTGTGATGATTCCTAATTCCGATGCTACAGCTCCTAATAGGGTGAACTTCAGAAGAGTTTAGATAGCTATCCTTGTGAGTCTCATCTCACCATGGTTTTTACCTATTTGTGTTTTCCACGTATAAATATTTGTGTCAAGTGGTGAATGCTTTTGTGGTTATGATCTTATTTATTGATTTGATTAAGGCATGATAACTGGAAGCATGAGAGTTGAAAATGTTGATATTTGATTAAGCATTGTCGATGTTTACAAGATTGATGTTGTTTACTGTTAAGTTGGTATAACAGTCAAACTGGTTGATGTTGGTAATCTTTGAGATATTATTTTGATAGAACTATTTTATTGATAAGTTTATTTTGAGTATATTGATTCAACCCCCCCCTCTCAGTATTCTACCAGATACTTATTCTTTCATCATATCATCAATTTTAAGGGATATAGAGAAGGTTCTATAGGCAGGATTTTAGCCTCAAATCTAGTATTGTTGCCTAAACTAAGATAATTAACTGTTCTTCTGGTCTCTTAGATTACTTTATTCAGTGTGCATTGATAGTTTTCTGTGCATTTTCAAATTCTGGTGTGACTTTAGTAATATATGCTTAAAATTGTACTGATTAAATCATGTTTGTATACTCTTTATCTAGTAGATGTGTGGTATATGTTGCATTATGTTGAGGAAATATTTAGATGTATCTTAATTCATGTTCAGGGCATGTAGATTGTTGAATGGGCCTTAGAATGACATGTATGCGAAGTTCTCTCTGCTTTTAGTTTGACAAAAAAACTAATTCAACATATCACTTTAAAGTAGGTTTACTTTATGTTTCTTTCTTCCCCTTTTCCCCTTAACCAATGAAGAGTTGGCTTTTAAAATCCTGAAGGTTACTTAGTGAAAATGTGTAGGTCCCTCATTATTGAGTTTCCCATAAGACTGTTTCCCTACTACATTTTTTAGTGATTAACAGTTCTTCTTCTGGCACACCCGGTGGAACAAAAATTCTCTTAACTCAAAGTGGGTGTATGATCCATAGACCTATTACCAAAAGCCAATCTGCTTTAAATACAAACATGTTAGTACCACCTCTGGTTACAACCCAAGCTAGTGTTAGAATTTGCATGAAGATTGTATTGATGAACTATTATGTTATCATTGATGTCAATTATAACCGGTAATGATGTTGTTATGATGTTGTTTTGCAACTGGTAAGTGAGCTAGTGAAGGAAATCGGTACTACTTAAGAAGTAGTGAGATCAATCGGTAACCCTACATTTTGATGTACCAAACCCTAACTGGTGAAGCTTGGTGAATTGGTTGTATTGGTTTATGATAAAATGATGAGCAGTAATGATTATGCCACGTATGCATATTGTATGTGAGGAGTTTCAAATGGTTTGGCGCATAGAGATAATGGTTTTATCTTGGGAATGAGCGAGTACATTGCATGAAGAGAAAACCACGTGATGAGTTACAGGAACTGATGAAGAAATGATCAAGGAGTGGTCGAGGTTGTTTTGAACAATGTGCGATGATTGCTATGTAATCTAATGGTCACACTTGAACCAATTTGTTTGTAATCTCTATGAGACCTTAGGTTTGTGATGTGTTACCGGCCTATTGTTTTCCTTATAAGGTCGATGAGCTTTTTTGTTGTAGTGTTAGAAATTTTGGTTAAGTGTTAGTGTGATTGATTGAGAAACCAAAAGGTGTATCTACAGTTTGTGTGAAGGTAGATAGAAGCATGAAAATGATCTGATCAAGTAGAGTAGTGCTATTTACCAGATCAACAAACTCCTGTTGTTCTCTAACAATTACAACAGTCAAATCCCTTAACTGGGTAAGATTTAATAGGCTTAGTGCTATCTAAATCCTCTAACCAGGTAATCCATTAGCTTGGATTTGAAATCCTCTACTGAGGTTACTCCTAACAAGGTATTGCTTCTAACAGGACATTATAGTCAATCCCTTAACTGGGTGGTCCCTAACAAGATCTGTTCTTAACAAGACTTTTTGTAAAATCTTTAACAGGCTTGGCTCCTAACAGGGCAAACTTCGGAAGAGTTCAAAATACTTGTGGGTATTCATCCCCACCATGGTTTTTCCCATTTGGGGTTCCGTGTCAAAAATCATTGTGTCAAGTGGTGAATGGTTTTATGGTTATGTTTGATATGGATAATTTTCTTAACTGTTAAATCCACTTAGATATGATAAGATGACCGATAGTAATATGAAATGTGCTTTTACTTTCGTCAGTAAAGTATTTGGATGTTTTGGTTAAATGGTTTGAGAGTTTTAGAGTTATTATACTGTTATTTTGATATGCTAGTCAAACTGGTAAAGTGTTAATGCTATTGAAGTTTGTAGTTCAGTGTTTGAACTAGGTAGTTTTGAGATTGGCTTGGGAGGTTGTTTTTGAGTTTGGTGAAAGTTTAGTTAGTTTTCTATCTACTGATTCACCCCCCCCTCTCATTAGTTGTCTGGATCCTTATTGATTCATCATACCATCAATTGGTATCAGAACATTTTAGGTCCTCTAGTGTCTAAGCCTAACAACTTGAGGTAAAGATATAGAAGAACGTGATGAATAAAGAAGGTCCAAAGTTTAATAGGGAAAACTACCGAATATGGAGTGATAAGATGAAAACCTATATCAAGAGTCTAGGAAGTCAATATTGGGAACATGTTGTTACACAATATGTTGCACCTAGTGGGACTATGTCTGATGATCAAAAGAAAGAACAACAAGAGAATAATCAAGAATTGGAGGCCATTATCAACTCTTTGTTTGATTCGGAGTATGTTGATGTACATGGTCTGGAGACTGCTTATGATGTGTGGAAGAAACTTGAGGAAATCTACAACGGTGATGAGCATGTGAAGATTGCCAAAGAAGAGAGTCTAAGAGGTAAATTTGATGACATGTAGATTGCTGAAGGTAAAAATAATCAACAGTATGGTTAGAGGATCAAGGAGATAGTTGGTGAGATCAAGAGTGTTGGTAGTAAAGTGGAGGATGCCACAATGGTCAATAAGGTGTTGAGAACTCTTGTACCGGTCTATGCTATCCGAGTTGTAGACATTCAGGAGCTAAAGTCTATTGATAAAACTAAGGTAACTCTTGATTCCATCATTGGTAAACTTACTACATTTGAATTAAATGGTTATGATGGTAGTGCTCAAAAATTTGAATCTCATTTAGAGCTTCAGTTTCTAACCCACCTGTGAGAAAAAGCAGAGATACTAGTCACAGTTACGAGTATAGATCCAGTAGAGAAGTTGATGATGAAGATAGTTTGATCGAGCTTGAAGCATTGTTGGCCAAGTGGTTACCCAAAGGTACTGGTAAGTACATAGGTATGTTACCTTGAAATGTTTTGCATGTAACAAGATTGGACACATTGCAGCTAACTGTCCTAATGGTGACAATGAGCATAAGCGTGAGAAGTACAAAGGAAAAGGCAAAAGAGATTGTCTCATTGCAATTGATGGTGGTATCACTGATGAGGAATCTGAGGGAGATGCTAATGATGACATTGTCTTTGTTGCCATTAAAGAAGATACATCTAATCAGAAGGCATTAGTATCTCACATGGATAGTTCTGATGATTGGATCATAGATAGTGCTTGTTCACATCACATGACCGGTGATCAGAGTAAATTTCTTACTTTGAAGGAATTTGATGGAGGAGTTGTGAGATTTGGAAATGACTCACCTTGCATGGTAAAAGGAAAGGGAACCATTTATCTTAATGGAAAGAGCAGTGTAGATGATGTCTATTGGGTTGAAGGATTACAACACAATCTTTTGAGTGTAGCTCAACTCAATGACAAAGGTTATCCATTGGAATTTAAGAATGGAATGTGCAAAATCTATGGGAGCAAAGGTGAACTGATTGTAACTGGAAAGCAGACAAAAGGTAACCTATTTCACTTGAATCCTAAAGTCAACAACTATTTAATTGCTAAAGTAGATGATAGTTGAATTTGGCATCGAAGATTTTGTCATATAAATTTTGATAATATTGTCAAAGTCAGTAAGTCCAAGTCGGTAAGAGGTTTGCCTCAGTTGGAGAAACTAGTGAATGCTCTGTGTAAGGAGTGTCATTTAGGTAAGATGACATCCTCAACTTTTAAGAGAAAATATTTCTCATCAGAACATTTGTTAGATTTAGTTTATAAAGATCTTTGTGGACCAATAAGGACTAAAAGTATTCAAGGTGATAGATATTTTATGATCTTCACTGACGATTTCTCAAGAATGATGTGGGTCACATTCTTGAAGGATAAAATAAAAGCCTTTAGTAAGTTCAAGGCATTCAGGGCCTTAGCTGAAAAGGAAAGTGGTAAGAAGATAAAGTGTTTGAGGATTGATCAAGGAGGTGAATTTACTTCAGAGGAATTCACTAGATTTTGTGAAGACAATGGAATTAAGAGGCAACTTTCTCCACCGAGGACACCACAATAGAATGGTATTGCAAGAGGAACAACCAGTTAGTTGTTGAAGCTGCTAGAATGATGCTAATACAAGGAGGAGTAGCAAAAACTTTCCGGAGAGAAGCTATCAACACAACTGTCTACACTATGAACCGAATATTGGTAAAGAGAGGTAAGGATAAAACTCCTTATGAATACTGGTATGGTAGATCACCTAATGTTAGTTATTTTAAGATTTTTGGTAGTAAATGTTTTATCAAAAGAGGTGACTATGTTAGCAAGTTTGATGCTAAGAGTGATGAAGGCATATTTCTTGGTTACTCCACCAAGAGTAAGGCCTACAAATGTTATAACAACCAGACACATAGAATCGTTGAAAGTGCTAATGTTCGAGTGGATGAGTGTCCTGAATTTTAGGAGAAACCAGTGAGGAGAAAAAGGAAGATGAACCTTACATTTTGATTTTGGAACCAGAACTGGTGAAGCCAAAAGCTCATGAAGTGAATGTTGTAGTACTAGTTCAACCCCAACAAGTAGATTCAGAAGAAGATGATGATAGTGAGAAAGAAGAACTTGAAGATAATGATCATGTCATTCCAAGGTACATGAGAATCAATCATAATCCTGACCAGATTATTGGAGATAAAGATACTGGAGTGTTAACCAGAAGAAGAATTAGAGAGAATTCTTGCATGATCTCCACTATTAAGCCTAGAACTGCTAAGGAAGCATTTGGAGATGATAATTGGATCAAAGCTATGGAAGAGGAGCATGAATAGATTAAGAAGAATAATACATGGACCCTAGTAGCCAGACCGATGAATAAAAATGTGATAGGCACTAAATGAGTATTAAGGAATAAATTGAATGAAGATGGAGTAGTAGTCAGAAACAAAGAAAGATTGGTATGCAAAGGTTATGCATAGGAAGAAGGAGAAGACTATGGTGAGATATTTTCACTAGTTGCTAGATTAGAAGGTGTTAGGACTCTACTTGCCTTTTCAACATATAGGGGATTCAAAGTATATCAGATGGATGTGAAGTCAACATTTCTAAATGGAATACTGGAAGAGGAAGTATACATTGAACAACCAGATGGTTATGCTTTGACTAATGGAAATGATATGGCGTGTAAACTACACAAGGCATTATATGGTCTGAAGCAAGCACCGAGAGCATGGTATGAAAGACTACATTCACACCTGATGAAGATAGGTTTTCAGAGAACCAGTGAAGACAACAATATATATCTCAAGACAAAAGGAGATGAGATACTGGTTAGTGAAGTGTTTGTGGATGATATCATATTTGGAGGCAATGAGACATGAGTGATGACTTTGCAAATAAGATGAAAAGTGAATTTGAAATGTCTCTAGTAGGGGAGATAAAATTCTTCATAGGTTTGTAAATTCAACAAATGAAGAGTGGTATTTTTATCACACAGTCTAAATATGTGAAAGAGGTACTGAAGACATTTGGAATGAGTGACTGCAAACCAGTTGGGACACCAATGGTTACAGGTTGTAAACTATCTAAGGAGGATGATGTCGCATCTGTTGATGAAAAGGAGTATAGATCAATAATAGGGAAACTGCATTATGTTGTTCACATCAGATCGGATATTGCTCATGCAATTGGTTTAGTTGCCATTTTTCAGAAGAACCCAAAGGAGACACACATATTTGAAACTAAAAGGATATTCAGATATTTGAAAGGTACTATTGATTATGGATTATGGTATCCATATGCAGGTAACTTTGAGTTGAAGGTTTATATAGATGCATACTGGACAGGAAATGTTGATGACATGAAGAGCACAACCGATGGTGCATTCTTTCTTGGTGGGAGACTTGTATCTTGGAGAAGCAAGAAGAAGAGTTGTATATCACAACCCACTACTGAAACTGAACATGTTGCAGCGTATATGAATTGTACTCGAACAATCTGGATGAAACATATTCTTGAAGGATTCAAGATAAAGATCACAAAACCAGTAAATATTTTATGTGACAACACCGGTGCAATAAATATTTTAAAGAACCCGGTGTTGCATGCTAGAACCAATCATATTGAGTTGAAATATCATTTCTTGAGGGAGAAAGTGTAGAGTAAATATGTATTATTGGAGCAAGTATCTACTAAGGAGCAGCTAGTGGATATCTTTACTAAACCTCTGCCTAAGACTACTTTTCAGTATTTTAGAGGTCAGCTAGGGGTTGTGCCCCTACATGAGGTCAATTGAGAAAGATGTGGATTGCATCAATCCTGGAGGTAATTGAAGAATCTTGAAGCAGGATTGGTTTAGAGTGGAGCTATTCCATAGGGGGAGCATCAAGTTGCAGATTGTTGATGCATAATAGTGAAGTATGAAACTGCATGTTTTTACTTTCACTTTGGCATTGTTGTCAAAGGGGGAGAAGAACTATATGATTATGGGGAGAAGAACTATATGATTGATAGAGAGAAGATCTATAGCTCATCACTAGCTGAAGACACAGAGACTCATTTGAAGGAGAGTACATGCTAAAATCTAAACCAAGATTCCTATACCTATGTATGTGCATTACTCTCAATCATCACAATCAAGGGTATTGATATTTGTATTGCCATCAATGCCAAAGGGGGAGATTGTTGGCATTTGCATGAAGATTGCATTGATGAAGTATGATGTTGTTATTGATGTCAATTATAACCGATAATGATGTTGGTATGATGTTGTTTTACAACCGGTAGGTGAGATAGTGAAGGAAACTGATATTACTTAAGAAGCAATGAGATCAACCGGTAACCCTACCTGTTGATGTGCCAAACCCTAACTGATGAATCTTGGTGAATCAATTGTATTGGTTTATGATCAAATGATGAGTGGTAATGATTATGCCACGTATGCACATTGTATGTGAAGAGTTTCAAATGTTTTTTGGCATGTATAGATAACAATTTTATGTTGGGAATGAGCGAGTACATTGCATGAAGAGGAAACTGCGTGATGAGTTACTGGAACTGATGAAGCAGCGATCAAGGAGTGGTTGAGGTTGTCTTGAAAAATGTGCAACGATTGCTATGTAATCTAACAGTCATACTTGAACTGATTTGTTTGTAATCTCTATAAGAACTTAGGTTTGTGATGTGTTACCAACCTATTGTTTTTCTTATAAGGTCGATGAGTTGTTTTGTTGTAGTGTTGGAAATTTTGGTTAAGTGTTAGCATGATTGATTGCCAAACCAAAAGGTGTATTTGTAGTTTGTGTGAAGGCAGATAGAAGCATGAAAAGGATTTGATCAAGTAGAGTAGTGCTATTTACCATATCAACAAACCCCTGTTGTTCTCTAACAATTACAACAGTCAAATCCCTTAACTGGGTAAGCTTTAACAGGCTTAGTGCTATCTAAATCCTCTAACTGGGTGATCCATTAGCTTGGATTTCAGATCCTCTACCAAGGTTACTCCTAACATGGTATTGCTTCTAATGGGGCATTATAGTCAATCCCTTAATCGGGTGGTCCCTAACATGATCTGTTGTTAACAAGACTTTTTGTAAAAGATTTAATAGGTCTGGCTCCTAACAGAGTGAACTTCAAAAGAGTTCAAAATACTTGTGGGTATTCATCCTCACTGTGGTTTTTCCCATTTGGGTTTCCACGTCAAAAATCATTGTGTTATGTGGTGAATGGTTTTTATGGTTATGTTTGATATGGATAATTTTCTTAACTGTTAAATACACTTAGATATGATAAGATGACTGACAGTAATATGAAATGTGCTTTTACTTTTATCAGTAAAGTATTTGGATGTTTTGGTTAAATGGTTTGAGAGTTTGAGAGTTGTTATATTGTTATTTTGATATGCCAGTCAAATAGGTAAACTGTCAATGCTATTGAATTTTGTAGTTGAATGTTTGAACTAGTTAGTTATGAGATTTGCTTGGGAGGTTGTTTTTGAGTTTGGTGAAAGTTTAGTCAGTTTTATATCTACTGATTCACCTCCCCCCTCTTAGTAGTTGTCTGGGTCTTTATTGATTCATCATACCATCAACTAGAAGTTTAGGAGAAGGAACATTAATCCCAATCCAGATCCCCATTCCAATGACAATCCCTCCTCCTAGGAATTTTGTTACATGGTATAGCGGTAGCTACCTAATTCCTCCTTCTCCTCCTGCTTAGTGGGACATTATTCCTACCTCCGCATTAAAATATTTTCCAAATTTTACCAAAGAAGATTCTAAAACCCCTGGAGAACACTTACAAGATGTAGCTAATGTATGCACAGTGCACAATGTTTCACAACAAAATGTGGCATTAAGGTTGCTTGCAACTTCCTTCAAAGGGAAAGCTCAAGATTGGTATAGATCTTTTACACCAAATTCTATACGAGATTGGGACCAGTTGGGAGATCATTTTTTTGAACACTTCACCGAAAAGGGAGATAGATCTTCCCTGTTGCAACAACTGATAACCATTAAGCAAGCTCTTCAAGAAGCTATCACTAATTTTAATTCTAGGTTCCAAAAGTCTTGGCAAAGAATACCTACATCTACTCGACCTCTTGTATATATAGCTTTCATGTTCTACCTAAAAGCTCTTAATTCTTATATATTAATTATGATCCAATCTTTAGGCGAAATCACACTTCTAGATGCATATGAGATTGTGGTATGAGCAGAGAATAACTTGATCGATACTGGAAAGCTCCCTCCAAGACCACCTATAGTTGTATTTGTTGAATCAACAAGTCAGGCGCTCGAGCAATCACCCCCAACCACGTATGCTTTGCAATCTAGATGTATGTATACCCAAATACCCAACAATCAAGCACTTTTGCCCCTTCCTCCCTAGCTGTCGAAGTAAGTGATATGAAGAATTTGCTTAGGAGTTTTTCAAATGAAATAATTAATCTTAAGAGACAACAAACGTCTCCCATTAGGCCTCCTTTTCAGAATTACCAGGGCGAAAGGCCTCCTTTATTAGCAGAATCAATACCAAGGAGGTGCGAGTGCTACTCAAGATCAAACAGATAATCAAATTGTATTTGTGCCAACCCCTTTGCAAACCATACCTCCTAATTAAAACAAGGAGTTATTTGTTGGTTAGAATAACCTAGTAAATGATACCAATTCTTGGTGCTTCCCCTACAATGATGCCCATATGCCAAGGAATTTCCCAAGGGGAAGCCTACAAGAGAAGGTGGCTAATCAAAGAAGTCAAGGAATGGGCCATGATGCAAGGGTATATGCTTCCTCGAGGATGGATAATGCCGCATTTATACCTCAAATGCAGAGCATGTCTATGGAACAAGAGGCTAAAATCACCCTAGATCATGCCCTTTTTTCATGGATGGAAGGAGAAGAGACAATACTTACAAATGATGATTCTGCATCACCTTCAAAGATGCCTCAAGTACAGTCTAACTATAATCTCCGCTCAAAGCGTCGCTTCACAAGAGAACTTGTAGTCCAACAACCAAAGTCAGTCTTGGATAAACCTCGGGAGCAACCTATTATGGTTTCTACTTTTCAAAATTCTAAAGAATTCATACCCTACAAGCCCAAAGAGGTGAAATATCTTGTTCCTACAATTCTTGTTGTAGTAGAACAATTAAAGAAAGCCCCTACAAACATATCCCTATGGGATATTCTTTCCATTCCAAAGCAGAAATTCCACCTCCTGGAGGTGCTTGGTGAAGAAGAAAAGGCTTTAGCTAGTCCAACAATAAATATAATATGCACAAAGGAAAAAGGACCTAAGGTGGGAGATCAGTCATAGACATCAGCAGTGTTGGCAACTGTTAGATTGTTCAAATAATTGGAAGACAACCGAGAGGGGGGGTGAATCAGTTGTCACAGATTACTGGAACCATTATCATTTAGAACTTTAATACTGGAACCCAAAACATTAATACCAAAATAACAATTAAACCAATTAAGCATAAATAATAATCACAGAATAAATACCATCCACATTGATACCAAGATTTATACGCGGAAAACCTGGTAAAGGGAAAAACCACGGTGTGAAGCCTACCCACAGTCAGATAATACTCCTGCACTAAGTATGTGAATCATAATTGAGGGGCCTACACTTGTAGGAAGGCCAACAACCTAGAGCGCACTGCTCATCACAAAAGGAGCCCCACTCACTAAATAGAAATCCATACTACAATCCAAAGAAGTGATGAACTGCAAAAGATAGCATCTCATATGCCCGAGTACAGTTCTAATTAAGCTCAATACCAGAGGACTAAATCCTCTTACATAAACCCAATTCGATCTCTAATGATCGACCAAATCCTCTGCCTGAATGATATTACATTATTCACACATTACATCCCTTGACCATGACTTCTAACATAACCATGATGATGTACAATGAGATCTTACATTTATATATAAAAACCCTCGACCATAAAAAATTAGGTCAGCCACCAGATAATAAAATAATTACATAATTACAAACCATGTTTATCTTAGACCAAACAAATAATATCCAACACATAAGACATCCCAAAAACACATCGAGAGGTCCAATCCACATATTACATTAAAACTGGTCTATAATCTAGATCAACCGGGACCCAGTATAGGTCCACATGCTACAACAATGATCTCCATCTGCCAAGTCTCTAACATGATCACCATTAGCATCCTGAAACTCTACCAGAAGCTGTAGCAACACCACTTATACAATTCATCAAATATCTTCATCAAAAGCTCTGCCGGTGAAACCCTCGCCGGAACCAAAAACTAGGCTTCTAAGTAGACAAGATAGCATTCGATCACCAGACCAAAACCAACTGAGTAAATATGAGCATGAGAATCATGAAAAAACCAATTCCATCACCAAACTTTATTGGAGCCTACTGGATCATACGAGATTCAAATCAACCAGAAACCACTCAACCTACGGGGACTAGAAGGGTGTCGGTAAAGCATCCAAACAACTAGTGTTGGCATCAATGATAAAGCATCAATGCAACACATAATAAACTCCACCAAATGGCCAACAATCTCCCCCTTTGACATTGATGACAACACTAGATGTGAAAAACATCTAAGTACAAGGAAATGCCAAACAAGTCTCCCCCAATGGAAGACAACCAACAATATCCCATAAACAAATGTAGCAATGAGGTTCTGAAACAAAGACCAAACTCCCCTTGAGAATGATATCTCTATAAAGCTCTCAATCTCTCTCTTTATAAACATCTCTCCCTTTTTTTCTTTTTCTTTTTCTTTTCCTTTTTTCACATCAATATCACTCCCCCCTTGACATCAATGCCAGAAATTTGACAAAAATATCAAAGCAAAAACATAAACCACTGAATCACAAAGCTGACTAGCATCCCCACATCAATGTCATAATGAATAGTATCTCTGATAATGCATACCAGACTGATGCTAATCCACATCAATCAAGTCTCAACCAGAGGGGCATAAACTCCCAATCTGTCTCTCAGGTACTCAAATGATTCCTTGGGCAAAGGTTTAGTGAAAATATCAACAATCTTCTATTTAGTGCTCACATAAACCAATCTAACTTCATTTTCTTCCACCTTTTCCTTCAAAAAGTTGTACTTGATAGATATGTGCTTTGTCTTAGAATGAAATACCAGATTCTTTGATATATCAATAGCAGCATAGTTATCACAGCGAATAACTACTGTTGCATCACAATCCACCTTTATATCCTTCAATATTTGCTTCATCCATAAAAGTTGTGTATAGTTAGTAGTGGCAACAACATACTCAACTTCAACAATAGATAAATAAGTACATGACTGTTTCTTGTTGATCCATGAAACCAACTTCTTTCCAAGAAAGAAAGCTCCACCAAAAGTAATTTTCCGGTCATCAACATCTCCAACCCAATCAACATATGTTTATACACATAAATTAAGGTTATCTTCCTTAGGGTACCACAAACTATATTCTGATGTACCTTGCAAGTATCTAAAGACCCTTTTTCACTGCACTCTCATGATTTTCTCTAGGATCACTCTGAAATCTTGAAATAATACAAACAACATTTATAATGTCAGGCCTAGTCTGAGTCAAATAAAGAAGACTTCTAATCATAGATTTGTATCTTGTAGGATTTATAGGTGCAAAAACATATTTTCTTGTTAATTTCTCACTTGTAACCATAGGAGTACTTACCGGTTTAGAATATCCCATACCAAATTTCTTCAACAATTCCTTAGCATACTTAGTTTGGCAGATAAAAATACCTTTTTCTATCTGAGTAATCTGCAAACCTAAGAAAAATTTCATCTCACCAATCATGGACATCTCAAATTCTTTCGCCATATTCTTTGAAAATTCTATGCATAACTTATCTTCACCTCCAAAAATAATGTCATCAACAAATACTTCTATGATCAGTATATCATCATCAATGATCTTATAACATAAATTGCTATCAGCACTGCCCTTAGTAAAACCAAGCTTCAAAAGATATTTATCCAACCTTGCATATCAAGCTCTAGGTTCTTGTTTCAATCCATATAAAGATTTCTTTAACCTGCAAACCATGTTTATATCATCTGATCCTTAAAAACCATTAGGTTTCTCAATATAAACTTCCTCATCAAGATACCCATTCAAAAATGCACATTTAACATCCATCTGATAAACCTTGTAGTTTTTATAAGCAACATAGGCAAGAAATAATCTTACAGCTCTAGCTACAGGTGCAAAAGCTTCTCCATAATCAATTCCTTCCTTCTGAGAATATCCTTTACAAACCAATCTAGCCTTATTCCTTATAACTTGACCATCCTCATTCGACTTAATTCTAAAAACCCATTTAGTTCCAATAACATTTTTATTTTTAGGCCGAGGAACCAAAGTCCATGTGTTATTTTTCTCAATCTGATCTAATTCTTCTTCCATAGCTTTCAACCAATATTCATCTTTACATGCCTCAATTACTGATACCGGTTCAACTTGTGAAATTAAACATACCTCTTTAGTTTCTAGTCTTCTTCTCGTCATCATTCCATTTATCTTATCCCCAATGATCTGATCTTCTGAATGATTCAATCTCACATACCTAGGAGTCCTCCGACTCTTTGTTCCTCTTTCTTGTTCTCTAGTCACTGTAGAATCCTCTGATACTGCCGGAGCAAATGGTTCAACATTCTATTCTAGTAAGGGTGCTACCGGTTCAGATATTATAATTTCCACTACAAGTTATTTCTCATAAACTCTGATTTTACTTATGTTCAGCTCATCTAATTTGACATTAGTACTCTGCATAATTCTTTTCAATCTCTTGTTATAACATCTATATGTCTTGATTTCATTAGAATAACCATGAAATATGCCTTCATCATATCTAGGATCAAATTTTCCAATGATATCATCTCTCCTGGTATAACATTTACTACCAAAAATTCTGAAATACTTAACTGTAGGTGTATTGCCAAACCATAATTCATAAGGTTTCTTACCGGTTTCTCCTTTGATATGTACTCTGTTAAATGTATAAACCGCTGTACTCACTGCTTCTCTCCAGTAGATATGAGGTAGAATAGATTCCATCATCATTGTTCTAGCAACATCCAAGATAGTTGGTTCTTCCTTTCCACAACTCCATTCTGCTGAGGTATCCGTGGAGCAAAAAATTGTCTTCTTATACTATGCTTCTTACAAAAGTTATTAAACTCACCAGATGTGAATTCTCCACCATGATCTGACCTCAAACATTTAATCATCAATCCTATCTCTATTTCCACTTTAGCCTTAAAGATTTTAAACTTTTCAAATGCTTCAGATTTTTCTTTTAGAAAAGTAACCCACATCATTCTAGAATTATCATCAATGATTAGCATGAAATATCTATCAACTTGAAATTTTTTAACTCTAGCAGGGCCACACAAATTAGTATGAATAAGATCATGAACATCATTAGATTTATCTTGTATACTCCTAAAAGAGGTTTTGACATGTTTACCCATTTGACATTCTTTACCTACCGGATTATAGGGCTTCATAATCTTAGTTATGTCCCTAACTGCCTTAGTTGAACTGATCTTCACAATACAATAAAAATTCACATGACACAACCTTTTATGCCATAGCCAACTCTCATCAATAAGTGTAATCAAACATGTCTTCTCACCGGAGTTCAAATGAAATATATTACCTTTTGTCTGTGTACCGGTTGTAATCTCTAAACCATATTTGTTAATGATTTTGCATTTTCCATCCTTGAACTCTAATTGAAATCCCTTATCTACCAATTGTCCTACACTCAAAAGTTTATTCCTCAAACCTTCAACATAATAAACATTGTCAGTATTGTTCTTACCATCCAATGATATAGTTCCTTTTCCTTTGATCATACATGTTTTGTCATCTCCAAATCTAACCAGATTGCCATCAAATTCTTGCAAAGATAGAAACTTCCCTTTATCTCTAGTCATATGATGTGAACAACCACTATTAATTACCCATTAATCCTTGTCTTCAATTTTAGCAACATGTGCCTTCTCTTCAGGTACATTCTCTTCCAGTGCCGAATCATCTTCCTTGATAGCTAGGAACACCCATTCCTTCCCATTGTCAGAACCACTAGCAGAGTCTTCTGTCGGTTCATCATCAGAATCAATAATGCCCTCCTCATCCGCTATGTAGCATGATTTATCTTTGTTTTTCCTATACTTATACTTTTTCTGATATCCACGGTTAGGCTTAAATGATATTCTAACTTTTTATTCAAATATTGAATTCCTTTTAGGACATATAGATGCAAAATGACCAATCTTATTACATGCAAAACATTTAAAAGGTGCTTTTCCTTCATACTTACTTCCTACCAGTCCTTTAGGTACTCTTCTAGAAAATAGTGCTTCAAGTTGCTCAAACTCATCATCTTCTCTCTTCATATCTTCCAATTCCTTTGCATACAAAGATTTCCAATCTTGCTTACGGGTTGTAGATGTAGATGCATGAAAAGCAGGTTTAGTCTTCACAGCTCTAGAAGCTCCAAATTCTTCAAGCTCAAAAGAAGATAGTTTCCCAACCAAAGTATCTATGTTCATAGATGTATTAGCCATTGTTCTCAACTCATTAATAGCAATAGCCTTTATTTTTTAAGCCGGTGGTAGGGCTCTCAAAATTTTAGAAACAATTTTGTCCTCGCTTAGAGTTCCACCACAACATTGAATTCCCATAACAATCTCATTTACCCTTTCCATGAATTCAGTAATCCTTTCATCTTCTTCCATCTTTAGGTTTTGATATCTCACCTGATAACCATCAATTTTAGCAATCTTCACTGTAGGGTCACCTTCATTAAGAGTCTCCAACTTATCCCATATAGCCTTTCCAGATGATTTGTCAGTTAATCCCATTATTTCCTGATCAAAAAGTGCACACAAGAGGGCTTCTCTTTTTCTAAAATCATTCTCAAGATCCTTATCCAGGTTTTTCAGAGGAGGATTGCCAAATCTTGGATTATAAGGTGTGACACCATTCTATGTGATCTCCCAAATCTCCTTACCAAGACATCTTAGACGAGTCTCCATCTGAATTTTCCATACTGTGTAATTTGTTCCATCAAGCCTAGGAATATCTCTCTGAAAGATATATCCAGAAGAATTGGATGAACTTGAATCGTTAGTTGCAATAGGATCTTCCTCAAGCGGTTAAGCTTTCTGCAGTGAGGACCAAATCTCTGATACCAATTGTTAGATAATTCATATAACTGAAAGACAATTGAGAGGGGGGGGTGAATCCGTTGTCATAGATTACTAGAACCATTAGCATTTATAACTTTAATATCGGAACCCAAAACATTAACACTAGAATAGAAATGAAACCAATTAAGCATAAACAATAATCACAGAATAAATACCATCCACATGATACCAAGGTTTATACGTGGAAAAAGTGGTAAAGGGAAAAACCACGGTGGAAAGCCTACCTGCAGTCAGATAATACTTCTACAGTAAGTATGTGAATTATAATTGAGGGGCCTACACTTGCATGAAGGCCAACAACCTAGAGTGCACTGCTTATCACAAAAGGAGCCCCACTCACTACATATAAATCTAGAGTAGTGATGAACTACAAAAGATAGCATCTCCTATGCTTGAGTATAGTTCTGGTTAAGCTCAATACCAGAGGACTAAATCCTCTTACATAAACCCAAGTCGATCTCTAACGATCAACCAAATCCTTTGCCTGAATGATATTACATTATTCGCACATTATATCCCTTGACCATGACCCCAAACATAACCATGATGATCTACAATGAGATCTTACATCTATATATACAAACCATCAACTATAAACAATTAGGTCAACCACCAGATAATAAACTAATTACATAATTACAAACCATGTCGGCCTTAGACCAAACAAATAATATCCAACACATAAGACATCTCGAAAACACATCGAGACGTCCAATCCACATGTTACATTAAAGTCGGTTCATAACCTAGATCAACCGGGACCTAGTATAGGTCCACAGGCTACAACAATGATCTCCATTTGCCAAGTCTTGAATATCGTCACAATCAGCATCCTAAAACTCCATTAGAAGCTACACCAACACCACTTATGCAATTCATCAAAGATCTTGATCAAAAGCTCTACGGGTTAAACCCTCGCTCGAACCAGAAACCAAGCTTCTAAGAAAACATGATAGCATTTGATCACTAGACCAAAACTAACTGACTGAATATGAGCATGAGTATCATGAACAAGCCAATTCCATCACCAAACTACATCGGATCATGTAGGATCCAAATCAACTAGAAACCACTCAACCTATCGAGACTAGAAGGGTGTTAGTAAAGCATCCAAATGGATAGTGTTGGCATCAATGACAAAACATAAATGTAACACAAAATCAATTCCACCAAATGGCCAACAAGAAACAACAATGAAGGAAAACTAAGAGGGGGGGTGAATTAGTTTTCACTAGATTAGACAATTTAAGCACAAATTAAAATCTGATCAACTACAACAAGGATAAATATAAAAACAATAACAACAAAACACATAATACCGAGATTTTTAATGTGGAAAACCCAGTTAAGGGAAAAACCACGTTGGGAACCTACCCACAATAAGATGATACTCTGTAGTAGTATGTGTAAATATTACATTGGGGAATGCACATGCATTCAGGCACACTTCCTAGAGATCACTGATCAAAATATAATGACGTAGAAGGCTACAACCCTTAGGGAAGGTTCACTACCTTACAATAACATTCAGACTACAATCCGGTTAAGATGAACTAAAAGAACAACATCTCCTAATTCTTGATGACAGTTTTGGTTAAACTCATTTGTCTGCCCTGTAACAATCTCTGCTCAACACTTCACACTGAAAGATGAATTCTCTTATTCTCTCATACACCACCCTTCAATAACATAGACACAACTCCCATCCATGAATTACATGAATATATCACCTATTTATACAAATCATCAACCTTGACTACAAGGTCGGCTCAACCCTTAGTACCTAATTACAAAATTACATCACACGATACTTAAATAAACCATCAAACCAATACAATGTCATAGACAACAAAGAATGGATCCAAATCAAATCCTCAAACATGCAACACCACTAGAAATCCTGCCAAGACCAACCACAACATGCTACACCACCAAAAATGCTGCATAAAACAAAGAATATCGCTAGGCCCATAAGATCTTCAATAACATGCACAAAGATCAATGCAGACCATCAAAACAAATAGGACATGATTAGGAAACACCAACAAGCACATTAGAACCATCCACAATAGCTGCACCAACACCACTTTATCAAATCTTCATCGATCAACACGCTAACACTCAATAACACCTGATAACAGCAACTGGGACAAGAAAGATAGCTTGCAGAGCATTAAATCACAAACCTAAATTGAAGATACACACAAACATCCCAAACACTCTCCCAAATCCACAACCAATAATTCAATCATACCAGAGCACATCAGATCAAATATCAACTTAACTCTTTGCAATACTGGAACACCAAAACATAGGAATATGTTGACATCAATGACAACAACATCCTAGCAACAACAATATCCAACAAGCAGTACTCACAAATGAAAGCCCAAAAGATCTTGCTAATATAAATGAAGGTAAGTTGAAGCCCAACTCCTTTTTTTAACCTCTTATTGTTGGGGATAAGCTACTCCACAACTCTATGATTGATTCTACTGCTAGCACTACGGTCATGCCCAAACAAATAGCAGAGGTTCTGAAATTAAAATATGAGCCAATAAATAGGGGGGTCATGCAACTTGATGGTAATAAATTTGAAACCATGGGTGTGATTAAAAATCCCCCACTCACTTTATTTGCTTGTCTGAGCATCACCATTTCCCAAGAGGTAGTGGTCATTGATATTCCCCTATCTTCGACCTTTATTTGTCCAGAGATTTCAATGCAAAAATAGGAGGATATCTCTCTTTAGATTGGTCTCACCTTATCCTTAGAACCAAGCACAATGCTAAGTTAAATATATTGTCTAAACTTTTGTATTCAAAGAATATAGCTGATGAAGCTATGATCAATTTTTAAGCAACTCATACATCCATTTCAAGAGACAAACTAAGATGTGTAGAATTGTTAGAAGATGAAGAGGTAAACGAAGATCTAACTCAAGATCAATAATTTTTCCTCAATGAATTTATAGATGCGGACCCCTATGGGAATTATCATGCCATCGGGATCGGAACTTATGTGATCTTTGATGAAAATCAAACAATTCCTAAAGTGTCAAAAGACCCACAAGACAAAAAAGCAGAAGGAAGACCTGACTTCAAAACTCTAGACCTTGTATTTCAATGGAGCAAGATGCAAAATGAGGTCCAGAGTGGGAATTTTCCTAACTTATCCTTCCGAAGAACAAATCCTAAGGTATTTATGCTTCCATTTTACCTATTCGAATAATGAAGCAGAATATGAAGGCTTAGTCCATGGTTCGAGCCTTGCGAAATGCTTAGGCGTCAAACAACTGGAAGTCTTGGGAGATTCAAAGTTGGTGGTCTATCAGGTTCAAGGAATATCTTCTATAGAGCACACCAGCATTCATTCCTACCATCACCAAGTTTGGGACCTGATTGAGCATTTTGAAGCTTTGAACATCCAGAGAGTTCCCCAGAAACAAAATGAAGTCATTTATCACATGACCATGATTGTATCTCAGTTTGATCCTATTTCAAAATTGTTAGAAAATAAGCATTTGGTTCGAGTGATCATTAGACCAGCTATACCCAACAATGATTTACATTGGCAAGTATTTGAAAATGATGAACATATAGCCATGTTCATACAACAGCCTGGTGAATTTGCTGATCAATTACAACCCAAAATTGTAGTGGCATATGGTGTCCAGGTGATTCAGCTGATATCAAATAAGCTCCCAAGGGTCTTGATCACATTGGAGAACCTTTTTGATTGTGATGATGTGAGGAATGACAAAAGAAAATTTGTAGCAGATAAAGGAGATTACACTGAGCTTCAAGTTGGAGACAGATGAAAGATCAAAGTTGGAAAAAATGTCCCTCAATATGATAGGGACAAACTAATTAATTTCCTTTGATGAATACATAGGAGTGATTGTATGATCATATGATGAGCTAGAAGGTTATAATCTCGATGTAATATAACACACCATTGAGCTTACTGAAGGAGAAAAGCCAGTTCGGCAAAAATGACATCCTATTAATCCAAAGATTGAGTCCCTGATGTCTCAGGAACTCAGGAAATTAATTGAATCTTGAATCATCTATCCAATTAGACACAATACATGGGTTTTCAACCTGGTACTAGTTCGTAAGAAGAATGGGGATATCCGCCTTTGTGTGGATTTTTGAGACTCGGATAGAGCGTCTCTAAAAGACCATTATCCTCTCCCACCAATGGAGAAAAATTTACACACAATAGCAGGATTAGAAATGTTCTCCATTCTCGATGGCTTCTCTGGGTATAACCAGGTACTCACCAAACCAAAGGATCAACACGTTCACCACAAAGTAGGGAACATTTGCTTATCAGAAAATGCCTTTGGGATAGTCTAATGTAGGGGATAATTTTCAAAGAGCCATGGATATAGCTTTTCGGGAACTGATAAATAAGATCATTCTCATCTACCTAGACGATTTGACAGCTTTTCAAAAAATAAAGGAGATCATTTTGATCACCTATAATTAGTATTTCAGAAATGCCAAGAGTTCAGTGTCTCCCTAAATCCAAAGAAATGTATCTTTGGAGTCCCCAAGGGAAGTTATTAGGACATGTAGTGTCCAAAGAAGGGGTTTTGATTAACCATGACCGTGTGAAGGCCATCGAGGAGCTTCCCCTACCTGTAGACAAGAAAGGTGTTTAGTCTTTCTTGGAAAAAATTAACTTTGTCAGCCATTTTATATTTAATTTTGCCGAGATTATTAGACCCATCACCTTAATTCTGAAAAAGGATCTACACTTCAAGTGGACTCTAGATGATAAGGAAGCTTTCAAAAAAGTGAAAGAAGCTATCTCATCCACTCTGGTCTTAGTTAACCCAAACATGTCCAAAGATTTTATAATGTATATTTATGCCAACAACTTTAGTATTATTGTGCTAACACAGAAAGATATAGAAGGCATGGGGGAACATCCAATCACTTTCCATTCAAAGACTTTGAAAGATTATGAGATAAAATATAACTTTGTGGAAAAACAGGCTTTCGCTATTGTGAAAGGTCTAAAAAATTTCAAATATTTCATCATCTGTAATAAGACAACTATCTATGTTGCTCACTCAGCTGTCCATGAATACATAATGGAGGGAGAAATCACAGAAAAGAGAGCAAACTGGATTTACCAAAATCCTACAATATGACATTGATGTGAGACCTACCAAAGTAATATGTGGAAAGGCTCTTTGTGAATACATAACTCAAGAGCCTGAATCTCTAGGAGAGGCACAAGATGAATTAGTGTTAATGCATGCAGACCAAAATGAAATGTGTTGGATTACCGACCAAAAGGACTTTATGAAAACTGGAATATTTCCTCCAGAACTTCCCCATGAAAAAAGGAAAATTTACAGGTTGCAGAATTATGGTTATTGGTTGATTGAAGGAATCCTCTTCAAGATAAACTTTAATGGAGTGTGACTCCATTGTGTGGATAAGCAGAAAGTCAAGAAAATTTTACATGATTTCCACAATGGTCCCATGGGAGGTCATTTCTCAACCCAAACAATTGCTATTAAGATCACCCCCGTAGGATATTACTGGCCTTCGTTATTCAATGATGTGCATGATCTTTTCCGTGAATGTAAAATATGTCAATTCTATGTCAGGAAAGGTAGAAACACGGCGATGCCACTCAGGCCCATAGTGGTAGATGAACCATTCGCTCCATGGGTATTGGAGTTCATAGGGATGATCAATCTAACATCTTCAGCTGGCCATAAATGGATCCTCACCACAATGGACTACTTTACAAGATGGGCGAAGGAAGTCCCCTTAAGAAACACAACTAAGGGTGAAATTTTAGGCTTCTTAGAGGAATTGGTTTCAAGTTTTGGTCCACCAAAAATCATCATCTCAAATTATACCAGAGCTTTCACAGGTTCTCGGGTTACTCAATTTTCCCTCAACCATGGTATTTACCTGAAAACATCTTCTAATTATTATAAGCAAGGAAATGACTTAGTCGAGTCAACAAATAAAAACCTGATTCAACTCATCAAAAGAATAGGAGCTGGGCATAAAAAATAATGGCACCAACACTTGAGGAGTGTGCTTTGGGCAGAGCGAGTGACCCCTAAATAGATATTGAACAACTCCCCTTATGAAATTGTGTATGGTAAATAGGTTCAATTGCCAGTTTCTCTAGAGATCCTTTCTCTGTAACTTTTGAAATCTCTAGAGCTAGAAGATAATGAACCCATGGAAGTAAGATTGGTGAAACTCTTAGAATTGAAAGAAAAGAGGGAGAAAGCTTTTAATTCCTTCCATAAAAGGAAACAAATTGTTAAGAGATGGTTTGACAAAAAGAGTTTGGACCTAGGGTTTAAACGCAGTGACCTTGTTTTAAAATATAATGAACGAATTGATAAATCAGGTCAACACGCGAAGTTCGACAGCCTGTGTGAGGATCCTATCCGTATCCTCGAATGCAAAGATTTCAATGCCTTCACTCTAGAGGATATGTAAGGTGAAATACTTGGGATTCTAGTTAATGGGATCCATCTTAAAATTTTTAATTAAGCTGTGTGGGTTTTAATTATGTAAATATTGTAAATAGTGTGTTTCTCATTTCTTAGAGGTTGCTTTATCCTTGTCTAAATTTTGAAGTTCTTAAGCCCGTTTAATTATCTGAAAATTGAGAAGATTTAGCAAAGAAATGGAAAACAACACAATTCCAAGAAAAGAGCCATAGTAACATGAAAGAAAAAGTATTATATTGTATTATGTACTATTTTCTTTACATATACAGACACAAAATGACTCTTAGGCTTTTTCTTATCATAGCAACAAAATAAAAATGGAAGCACTCAGAGCATGGTCTCAGTCTTCCTAATCGTCTTATTCTTCTTCAGTATCTTCCAACATATAATCCAAGTTTGAGTTGGAGAATAGCATAATTACTTGGAGAATGGGAGGATCCTCAGAAAAATGTAATCCCGAAAAATCAGTGTACCAAGCAACACCATCAATTGGAACGAAGAAATGTAGGCATAATAGAAAGTCAGAAGCCTGCTCGACTCGGTCTTGATGCCAGGATAGATTCATGGTTTTAAAACCAGATTCCAATAGGAGCCATGGGATGACCTCTCCATGATCAACAAAAAGCATAAGGTCTAAAGCTATGAGAATTCCCACTAAAGAAACAACAACCTCAACCACCTCAGCTAACCCTCTCAGGTACGTTTCAGGGAATAGCACTTTAGTAAGATGGTCATCAAGATGTCCATTCTTATAAATTTCTAGTAGGGATGCCACGAACCATGAATATATATCCATTTTCACATGGTATCTATCTTCAGCATCAACAAAATCCTCTCCCAACACCTATTTTATGACAGCGATTAAGATTAGATTGCTCATTCTAGTCATGCGTTGTGTCGGTCTGAAATATTCTCTAGGAAATTTGTCTACAACCTATTGCTGACTAATATAGTAGAAGTATCCATAGCTCATCTACTATGTAACTAGAGAAAATGCTAAGATGGAAATATCTACCCGTCCTAGTCATATTTATAATAGTGCAATGTCTTCAGGCTGAAAGGATGAGTTAAGAGCTCAAGAAACCTGTGCAAGTTGATCCATGGCATAAATTTTCACAAGAGGTGAAAGGAATTGATTGAAGATCATACTCCAGCTGTGCAGGGTCTCAAAGAGAGTGTATGGCATGAGCATTTGTGATGTGTCTTTTTGTAGCACTTTTCCCTATTTTGGCAAATCTTCAAAAAGTTGATCCATGGCATAAATTTTCACAATAGGTGAAAGGAATTGATTGAAGATCATACTCCGGCTGTGTAGGGTCTCAGAGAGTGTGCATGACACGAGTATTTGCCATGCATCTTTCTATAGTGCTTTTCCCTATTTTGGCAAATCTTCACAAAGCCTTACATGTAAAGGACCATTTTGGGCATTTTGTGAGCCTCAGCTTACCTTCCCCTTTCCTCCCTGATAATTCAATTTTGAAGGCTGAGTAGATTATGGACCTGATTGAAATTTAACGAGAGCAAACACTTCCCCAGGTTTTAAGTGTTTCGCCTGCGACCAGTGAAGTTGAATAATTGTTGCATCCCCTAGCTCAACTCCATACTCTGTTCGAGTGAGCTCACATCAAGCTAGGAGACCTACCTTTCCATGAGATTATCAACCTTGATTAGAGCTATCAGATCCTCAAATATCAAAATCATCCCTTAGAGGAAGATTGGACTCCCTTGCAGCAGGTCTTTGATCAGCTATACCCAATGGATGCATAAAGTTTGGTTGGAAAACTAGAAATTTTGGGTTTCAAAATCTCACAGGTAGGATTATCCCAAAAGTCACCAAGAAACCGTGGATTTATTTATCCATGCTACTGTTAGAGGGTTTTTTGAAAGCTTTGCGCCCCTTTCCTTGCTCTCATTAATTTTGTTCTCAAATTGCACGCACCCACCACGTGTTGGCATGATGCATGTCTTTAAAACCTCCCCTTTTTCTATGATAGGGAGCTACGATCAGCTGATGCATGGTGACAATTTTCTTTTCTTTTGCAACTTTGGGTTTGTATTTTTGAATGAAGTATATGCGATACATGGTAGCTCCCTGGGGGGTTTCATTTTGTAGTTTTGTCGAAGCCTTGGTCTTCACCTCCTGCTATCATGTGTCTTTCATACTTATGGCTGGGAGATCCCCTGAGGGTGTTTGCTAGAGAGTGGGGCATTTTGTTAAGAGTCACAAGTAGTTGGGAATGACTGTGAACCTTTTTGATCTAATCAACAACAAGAGTTTTGGGGGAAGTTGTGCTAGATGCCAAAAATGATGTTTCTCTTGTACTCCTTATTGTTGTCATGACTAATGATGAATATGCAAGCAACACATCATCATGATGCTTTTCTTCTTTTTTCCAGTACCAGGTTGTTATACCCTCACCTTATAAGAAGTGGGATGTTTTTCTTTTCAAGGGTTTGAAACTTATTTTAAGAGATACAAAGAAGGTTATATAGGCAGGATTTTAGCCTCAAATATGTTATTATTGCCTGAACTAAGATAATCAACTATGCTTGTGGCCTCTTAGATTACTTTATTCAGTGTGCATTGATAGTTTTCTATGTATTTTTAAATTATGGCGTGACTTTAGTAATTTATGCTTAAGATTCTACTAGTTAAATCATGTTTTTATACTCTTTATCTAGTAGATGCGTGGTATATGTTGCTTTATGTTGAGTAAATCTTTAGATATATCTTAATTCATGTTTAGGACATGTATATTGTTGAATGGGCCTCATAATGACATGTATATGAAGTTCTCCATGCTTTCAGTTTGACAAAAAAACTAATTCAATGTATCGCTTTAGAGTAGGTTAAATTTATGTTTCTTTCTTCCCCTTTTCCCCCTAACCAATGAAGTGTCAACTTCTAAAATCCCAGAGGTTACTCAGTGAAAATACATAGGTCCCCCATTACTGAGTTTCCCACAAGACTATTTCCCTAAGAGCTTTTTTAGTGATCAATAATACCCATTGAGCAGAGGAGCATTAACTAGAAGATTGGCAAAATGGGTTACGATCTTGAGTGAATTTGACATAAAATATGTAGATAGGAAAGAAATCAAAGGTTAGATCATAACAAATCAATTGGAAGAGGCACCCATTTAAGACTACCATCCATCTGTTGGTAGACTTTCCTAATGAGTCAGTGTTTACACTTAAAGCATCCACAAGTTGGAAATTTTATTTTGAGGGATCATACACCAATCATGGAGTAGGAGTGAGAATCCTCTTCATCACTCCTCAAGGAGACTCCATTTCAAAATCATTCAGAATCAACTTCCTATGTACCAATAATATAGTTGAATATGAAGCCCTAGTCATAGGACTTCACACTGCCATACAATGGAAGATAATGAAATTACAAGTCTATGGAGATACCCAGCTTATCATGAATCAGGTGAATGATGATTATAACACTAAAGATGAAAAGATGAAACCTTACAAACGGTTGGTGGAGGAAATCAAGAAACACTTCACCAATTTAACATTTGAGTAAATTCTCAGAATACAAAATAGAGCAGCTGACGCAATGGCTACAGTAGGATCTCTTTTAGATATGCCCAACCATGAAACTTAGTTCGAGTTCATAATAGAACAATTAATGGTACCACCATACAAAATCCCATCTTCTGAGTATGTTTGTATGATAGTAGGACCTGAGTCACCATGGTACCAAGAAGTATATGCATATCTACGCAATCAATATATGTCTCTTGATCTTTTGCGCAATCAATGAAAGACTCTTATACATCAAGCATCAAGACACACAATCATTGTTGATACTCTATACAAGAAAATCTTAGATGGCACTCTTCTTCATTGCCTAAATTTTGAAGAAGCACAATCAACCTTAAAGGAGGTTCATGATGGGATCTATGGTGCTCATTCTTCTGGTCTTGCATTAGCAAAGAAACTGCCGAGAATAGGATATTACTGGCTAATAATGGAGAAGGATGCTTACAAGTATGTCCAAAAATCCAGATAATGTCAGATACATGTAGATATGATTCATGAACCTACCGAGGATCTTCAACCAATTACATCACCATGGCTATTCTTACAGTGGGGACTGGATCATATGGGGAAGATAAACCCTACCTCCTCTAATGGACACAAGTTCATACTCACAACTACTAAATATTTTACTAAATGGGTAGAGGAAATCCCTCCAACTTACACTACATGCAAACAGATAGCTAAATTCATTCTAAATCATATCATCTGTAGATATGGAGTCCCCATGTGCATCGTTACAGATAATGGGGGACCATTCAAAAACCAAGAAGTGAGTGAACTTTGCAACTAGTTCCACATCCAACAATGTTTTGCAACTCATTATTCCCCAAAGCAATGGTCAAGTAGAGGTAACTAATAAAACGATCCTAAAAATATTAAAGAAAATTGTCAATGAAACAAGACAAGATTGGCATATTCAGTAAAATCCTACACTTTGGGCTTATTGAATAGGTGTACACACATCTACAAATGCTACACCCTACTCCTTTTTATATGTTTTAGAAGCTATTTTTCCCATTGAGGTATAATTTCCATCACCGAGAGTCTTCTTGAAGCACATCATATCATAGGAGGACTATAGAGTTGCACGTTTGTAAGAGTTAGAACTATTGGATGAAAAATGACAAAACACTCTGAATCACTTGCAGGGTTCCAAAACAGATTGAAACAAAGCTATAGAAAAAAAGTAAGACCCCGATGCTTTGAGGTAGGGGGTATAGTTCTTAAATAAAATCAAAGGAACCTAGCAGAACGGGAAAAACCAGGAAAATTTGAGCCTAATTGGTTGGGTCATTTTGTGATAATAAGGGCCATTGGAAACAACAACTATAATTTGACAATAATGGAGGGAGATCCACTTCGTGATCCTATGAATAGAATTCACCTTAAAATATACTACATCTAAGGGCTAGGTTAGTTTAGACTTTACTTTCTGCATTCACACATCATTTCCTTAAAAGCACCGAATTAGTTAAGCATATTATACTCACAAACTTCATAGCATATAGTCTCTGCATTCACATATAGCTTCATCAATAAAGCAAGGAGATTGTCTTAGTTATTCACTTGTCTGTACTAAACGAAGCGAAGGTCATCTCATTTCTCAGATACTTGTGCATAAATTTATTGAAAACCTTGAGTGATTCATCTTCAATATCACCTTGTGATTGATATTTATCTATGGTTAGGTAGAAGTTTCACTATTGATCCTTGTTACTCGAAATCTTTCAATTGCTATATCTTACACATTAATCATTTTCTCTAAGTCATTATAGATACCTAGTTGATCATATGTCTAGTAAAAAATCCAAAATTCTACTTCAGCACTGTTGTAATTGGCAAACCCATGTAGGTTTTATTACTTACAAGCCAAGGAAAGATTAAAGAAGAAAGAAAAGAGCTATGCCTATTTACAAATCAAAATATCAAGGCAAAAGAGCAAGGATATATAACTAAAATATCATGCAAAAAGTACATTAAAATCTTAGCTATGGGAACATGCGGGTAACTCCATCAGGGCTATGAATGCTTGCTAGTAATGGAGCAATATTCAAGAGATTACAGTGAATAAGCTTGTCAGGACTACAGATGTCTAACTGGCAGTGAGGCTCTATCCATGATGCTTTTGAAGTTGGAATAACTCACGTAGCTAGTCATATAGGATTTTAAGGGTCTCTAATGTTTATAAGAGTCAGAATAAATTCAGTTGCACACACATAGGCAAAATAAGATCAAAAGTTTCAATAATTGGTGGGAAGTTTTTTGCGTCTCCATTTATAAATCCTAGCTACATAGTATGTTAAGTTGGATGGTCCCAAGTCTTTTGAGAATGGATTGAACTCCTATCTCTGAACTTTTTTGTAACTTTCATTTAATTAGTGCATTACAGAATGATAAGTGCATACGATCATTCTTGTTCAAAATAGGAAATTCATCCTCATCTTGCATCCTATATTAACGTGGTTACATATTGAAAATTTCATTTATCTCCAAGTGTATTTTGTAGATCATCACATCATAACATGTTTGCATATTGAGAGCATACCTAAAAAATCACAAAAAAGCATAAAATGTCTTGAAAAAAAAAAAAATTAATCAACTAAAAAGCGTAAAAAGTCCTAAAAAATCAATCAACTAAAAAGCATAAAAAGTTCTAAAAAAATCAACTAAAAAGCATAAAAAGTCCTAAAAAAATCCTGAAAATCCTAAACAGTCCTTAAAAAATCTCTAAAAATTAGAAAAAAAACTAAAAAACATTTATATACGATCCTTGACAAAATCAAGCAAAAAAATTCAATACGAACTAGAAAAAAGCACAAAAAACATTAAAAAAAGATCTTGAAAAAATCCAAAAACATCAAAAAAGCTTTTGAAAAAGAAATTAAAAATTGAAAAAACAATAACAATAAAATATCTTGCAAGAATCAAACAACCTAGCAAATCCTTCACATGAAGTTCACAAAGGATACAATTATCTAAGCAACAATCTGTAATCAAACTGATCAAGATATATTTCCATATCAAAATATCATTATCTTGTCTTAAACAAAAGAAAGATACACTCAAAATCAAATAGGTTAGTCTTAAACGAGCTCCACATTTTCTGAGATCAAACACTATCAACCATCACATCAAACAATCAAAGAAAAGGCACAGATCAATATGACTACTAGATTTTGTCCTAGTTGGTCTTTAACTTTTATCAATTGGTGATAAATCATGTTACTATGCTACTCAAGGATGTCCACAAGTGACTAGAGGAGTCATGATGGGCATGATCTTTATCTTTGTTTGTTGTTTGTGGTGTGAACCATTGAATTTCTGGGACAGGTGTTATGGGTGTCTATGATAAGTACATTCACTTTATGAATGTCTCACATACCTCGACTCCTAGCATCATTCCTAGAATGTAGGGTTCACTCCTTGTCTGCTACATGTCTATTTCTGTAATGAGATATCTTTACATCTTGGTTCCTTATACCCTGATGTGTAATGCTTCATTGTTACATAATGAGGCTCAGTGATAAATATATATTGTATTAGAAATAAAGACACAAAATTTTGTGTATTCATCATCAATCTTATCATGTTGATTGTATCAATCAAGATCATCCTTACATCAAGCATCTTTTCAGGGATCAACCCATTCATTATTTATAATCATTGAGTCATCTAACATGGTCTCTCTCATTGGTTCATCTTACTAACAGTTCTTCTTCATTAATTGAGTCAAGGGGGAAAAAAAATATTTTGGCATATCATCAACAAAAAGATTCTTTTAGTTGCATTCATATAAAGGCCTATACGTATTTAACTTCACGTAATTGCATTATCACTTAGTCATATTAATATATAGATTAATTTCATTATAATCACATAGATTCATTATCATATAGAATGCTAATCTCATTTAGCTTTCATTATCCAAAAAGATTATACATCATGCATACATCATAATCATATAGAAACATACACCATAAAGAATATAGAAACATGCATCATATAAAGCACATATAATCATGCATCACATAAAGATAACACATGCATATAACCACCACCAAAAATGCATATCATATATCTATATCTCAAAAATGATAATATGTCATAATATACATCAAATGCTTGAAGGCTCATATAACACAATAAATCAAAGTGTCAACGACACTACCTCTATCGACTAGTGGGTCCTTCCTACTAGATCTTGCTCTGGGATGTCTTGATGGTGCCAAAGGTGGACCCATAACACCCCCACTGCTCATCCTTTGACTCATAGATCCGCTTGACCTACCACCATATCTATAAGAATGATAACTCTGGGCTCTCAGACCCTTAGGGACAACTCTCTCATAGAGCTGTCTATAGTACAAAGCCTCCTATGCGACCTAAAAAACCCTATCTGACTATGTCCATATATCCGTACCAAGAGTAAAATGTTGATCATAAACATCCTGGAGTAACTACAGCTAATGACATGCATCATCTTTCTCAGCTATAGCCCAATCTCTCAGTCACAATGCCTACGTACTCCTAACAAAAGGTATCCTGGTCATCTCTACGTCTCTGCCTCTCTGTGGCTAAGGCATCCTCTAGGCTCTGGATCTTCTCTCTAAGGACTTGTGGATCATCATCCTCATCGTCACCTTGACCTCCATCACCGCCCTGTGCACCTGCTTCTGTAGCAAACGCATCCTCGGGCTCTGGAATCTCAAAATCGCTAGAACTATCTTCCCCATTGCTGTTGGATGACATTGATGAAGAATAATCCTCATCCTCACTACTAGAATTGGTGTCACCTTATCCTTAGTCTGACGTTTGGATCTTTTCCGGCAAGTTATCGCTTTTAGATTCCAAGACAATTTTTTGGCTTAGATTATCGGAACCACTTGGACCTATTGTGGCTTTGGAAAATCTTGCGGATCATTTTTGTAGCTTGCGGAGCTTCAATTTATTGTTTCCATCATTTCTTGGCATGTGGCCAACCTTCCCTTTGGTCCACACTTCTTCCTTTGTATTTTCTGGAGGATTTTCTTTGGTGGAGGCCGACCTAATGGTTTTAAACGTTTCATCTTGTTCATCGGCATTTGATTCTTCTTGAGCCGACATGGATCCCTATAGATCATATAAATCAATATAATTAGGCTTGTAGAATTCAATCATTAGAACATAAAAGATCTATCTTGAGATTAAGAGGTCTGGAGTTGACCGATACCATAATTGAGCATGTATGTATTTAGGTCCGTGAGCCGAATCTCGTAGCCTGTAAGTTTCCAATAGATTGTAATTGGTTTTCATGATATAATTCAATCTGTTTTACATTGCCTCCATCATATTGTCTTGTTTACCAAGGTAGGCTACATCTACCTAAGAAATCCAAGATGAATCTTCAATTGGTTTATCCTTCCATTTCACAAGATACTCTTTGTACTAGTTGCTCTGGGTGCTACGCCCAATCCTACTACCCAAAATATCTTCAATCTAATCCGGTCCCTTTCAGGGCATCCATTTCTCCTATTGGCAATTGACACTTAATTGGTTGGTTTCACTATGTTGTCATTGATGGAAACATGGTATCTTGTTCTAGCTTCATGTTTTGGGTTAGTTGTGTACTGACAGGCACTTCACCGACACTGACACCGACATTGACATGATGGAAGGATTTCTTTTGTTACCAGCAATGCAGACCGACATGGTTTAGAATCAGGTTATCAGTATTGGAGGCCGACATCTTTTGGATCCCGCATCGACAATTGTTTTTGATATTCATGTGTTTATGTTATCTAACCGACATGTATTTTGGTATTCTAAATATCTTTGTAAGCCGACATAAGACATGATAAATTGTATAGGGTATATAGGTCAGTTGGATAGATCATTTTGAACATAATATAATGGATGCGAATATGGATGTTAAGTAATGCGACATATCACAGAGAGATCATGTATGTGAGGATATTATTGTAAGGGGTTATTTCGGTAAAGGGTTTAGGGTTTCAGATCGGAACAGATAGAGCTTAATTGAAAATGTATTCAGGCATAGAAGATGCTATCTTTGCAGTTCATTCATTTCTCTAGATTGTAGTCTAGATTTATATGTAGTCAGTGAGGCTCCTTTTGTGATTGAGCATTGTGGTCTAGGTTGTAAGCCTTCCTACAAGTGCATGCCCCTATATTTTGTAATCTCTTCATATGGCTAGTGGATTGATATTGTGGGTCATAAATCCCATCATGGTTTTTCCTCTTTGAGGTTTTCCACGTATAATTCTATGTGTTATGGTGTTCATTTATGTGATTGGCTTATTGGTTGCTTTATTTCTTTCAATTCTGAGGTACCAGTATACTAGTTGGTGTATGCATGTTTTAATAAGGCTAAAATTGATAATTCCAGTATAAAACTGATTCACCCCCCTCTCAGTGCTATTGGATTCCAACAATTAGTATCAGAGCCTTGTGCCTCGGAGGAAGTTTAATAGCTTGAGGGAGATCCTAAATCTGGAATCCATGGATATGGGTTTGGAGAAGCAACTTGAGATGGCAGTTGAAGATTATGATGCTGAAAGGATGAAGAGCTTAAAGCTACAAGATGAATTGAATTCTACTAAGGAATTCATTCTTGTCCTACAAGAGAGGTTGTCATATGTTCAAGTAAGGAGGAAGGAACTTTTGCAAAATCAAGATGATGAAGAGAAAGATGCACTTAACGAATAGTGTCAAAATTCAATTTAGGAGAACATGGTTATGAAAAATGAAATACAAGATATAACTATGAGAATGTCTAAAGAGATTGAGGAATGGAAGAAAAAGGAAGAAAATCTTGCTCTATCCTTGAAGAAAAAAATTGAAGAATGTGGTAGGTTGGTTCATGAGAATGATATGTTGAGAAATGATTTAGTACAATCCCAAAGTAATGAACCAGATCTTGAGAGACAAATGATAATTTTGAGAGAAGATCTGACTATTGCAAGTGAGTATAAAGAAAAATTCAAGATTAGTTCAGCACAGCTAGATAAGTTATTAAAGAGACAAAGGCAGAATGGAGATTCCAGTGGACTTGGATTTGAACAAGGAAAGAGTTTCAGTACTACTAATGAAGATCAAAACCATAAGGCACCGGTAAGGCAGTTTAATGCTTATAAATTTAATGGTAGATGTTTTATTTGTAATAAATTTGGTCACATGGCTAGGCAATGTAGAAACAGAGCAAATTAGAACCCCGATTTTGCTCCCAGTTAATGCTTTAAATGCAATAAGTATGGTAATAAGATAGAGGATTGCATAATGAATGTAAAATGTTATGCATGTGGAAAATTTGGACATATGGCTAATCAGTGCAGGTCAAACAATTATATTGGTTTTAGCAAAGCAATTCAAAAGAACAATGTTGCATGTTATGCATGTAATGAGGTTGGACATATTGCTAAATCTGTAGAAGAAGAAATCCACCAGTTGGTAATGGAGAATAAAATGAGAAAGGGAAATAAAAGTTTAAAGAAATTCGACAAGATCATACCCAGAGATGGGTCAGGAAGTCTGAAGAACAATCTGTAGATGGGAATACACCGGTTACTTATTCAACAGAAGAGGTTGCTCCTGTACTGACAGGAAGCTCATTTGGTAACTGAGAAAGATGCCTTAGGGGTAGGCAAAATTCATGAAGATATTGCATATGCCCTGGGAAGAGGTTCTAGAAGATGTTCCAGACATTGGAGATGCTTATCCGATGTGGAGATGTTTTGTTCGAGATCCAGTATCTTTCACCAAAAGTCATTGATGTCAATGAAAGATTAGGGTTTTTCTTGTTCTTGGAGGATAAAAGGTTGAATCTAATTTATTATTGATCATCTTGCATTTAAAAGCGATTAAGAGTGATTAAAGGCGATTCAGTGTGATCAGATATCTTCTTGAGTGATTTCACTAGTGATTGGAAGAGGTCTTTAGGTTTTTCACTGGCAGTGATTCACATGTATTTATCTTTAATCATGGAAGAAGAATCATTATCTGTACCTATCTTTTTGCAAATCCGGCTATAGTTGAGGTCAAGGACCGCCCTAGGCTGACTTTCAAGCAGTATCTGCATGTGGCAACCCTGAACAATTCAGTTGGCACTTTTTTTCGTGTCTTGGAAGAATTTGTGTATGTCGAAGATGTAAGAGCCTACATCCATTGTCATATTGAGGATTTGGGAACATCTGATATCAAGAGCATGTACATGGGTGAGCTAATGGGAGATTCTGGAAAGATTAAGCCTAAGTTCAAACATATTAAAGATTTAGGGTTTACCAACATTCTAGATATTTTGAAATTTGAAGATGAAATTGTTAGGTATGTTTTGAGCAGAGTGCATGGAGATTTTATCTGGCTAGATAAACCATATAAGATAACAAAGGAGGCCATCAGGGCAATCACTGGTTTACCACAGGTTGGGAAGCGTCTGGCTAAGAAGGTTTCTAATGATCATGTCAACAAGATTACTGGTGTAACATCTGCCAGACGATCTATGATAATCAACACTATCACCAACAAAGACATCAGATTCAGTAGCATGGTCATCGGTTACAAGGTAACTCAATCAAACCAACAAAATTCCATTTCTAGCTCCCGCATTTACGCAGCTTATAAGATGATGAGAGAAAATGAGAAATTGGATCTTGTGGTTGGATGTTGGATAAACTGTTGATAAACCTAGGAAAGATTAAAGGAGAAAAGAAAGGGACTTTCCGGTATGGTAGCCTAATTTTCTGTTTAATGCTATTTTTTCATGAATGAGACACCAGATTTTGGGTAGAGGCAATGGGCATTTGATATCCTGGTAGGGAGGCAACTAAAATAGACAATTAGTTTATTGGGCAGTCAGAGAGATGACAAAGTATGGGAATATTTTAAGGCATTCCAGAAGGCAATCTAGAGAAATGGTTCGTAAGCATATTGTTGAAAAATACTCAACCGACATATGCTTCATGGTGAAGAAAGATGAAACACTCATGGAAGCAGTCAAACCTCGAAAGATCTAGATTGAGTTCAATCGAAAGAAGAGAGAGAAGCGAGAAGGAAAGGCAAGAAAGTTTGGCGAGAAGGTTTCATAGGACATCAAAGAATTGATTGATGCTATCTTAGAGAAAGGTAGGAAGAGAAAAGATCCAGAAGTATTCATTAAGCCTATTATAGCAGAGTTTGAATTTGAAGATGATACACCCCTAACATTCAAAAGGGTTATAAGGAAGAAAACAAAAGAAACCAAGATAGAAGCTAAAAAGCAACTGGTTAGGAAAGTTACATTCAAGTTACCGACACATAAACGAGCTCCAAAAGTAACACCTTCAGCTCCATCTAGTACTGGAAGAAGGAAGAAGAAGGATGACATTGATCTAGAAATTGAATCTATTTTATTATGAAAATTTAGAGGATGATGAACAAAGAGAGATAGAGGAAGCAATTTTTCTATATTTGGATATTTATAAGAAAGCCTTGATAGAAATTCAAAATCAAATACTGATAGAATTGTATGATATGTTAGATGCTAGGAGACTATCAACAATGCAAGAAGACAAGCATATTAAGATACAAGAGTTGTTATCTATTTGTGTTTCTATTGCACCAGAGGAAATAGATATGACACTTGAAGTTGCAGATAAGAAAGTCTTTAACAACAAACATATAATAACCAATCTTATGTTAGGTAGAGTAAATGAGATAATCAAGGAAACCCACAACGCATGGGTTAAGTTCTTTGAAGAGAACCGTGGCTTTTATACTTCATCAGAATAAAAAATAGACACTGCAGACATCCCAATTGAAGGAAAGGGAAAGGGTATTTTGGGTACTTCACCCTCAATTTTGAAAAACATTAAGATAGTGGAAATCAAGCTCCCGGTAGATACAAATGTATAGGCAAATATTGAGATATGCGTAAATACAGAGAGTGTAAAGGTTGATAATGTACAGGATACTAATGTTGAGGACAATAGTCCTCCAGATACAGATATACAGGCTAAGGTTATAGTTCCTAGGGAGGAATCGACAGTTACTGAGACTGCACCAAGGGGTGAAGCCAACGGTGCAAGTGAGGAAGCTATAAAGGATAAACCATCAGAGGAGAAGAAAGAGGAATCCGACAGGGAATTGATAGTGAGTCCATAATTGTTGTCAATTGACACCTCGCAGGTTGAAAAGAAAAGCATAACCAAGATGAGTTCTATTGAACTCATGATGATGGATGCACAGAAAATGATGAAGGAGGGATCTATGGATAAATAGATTATTGATCAGCCTATTACTATTTTGCATAGACTAGTCCCAAAGTGCAAGTTTGACAGAGAAGCGAGCCCTTTCGACAAGCTTAAGATAATTACTAAGCATATTTCAAATGATTTCCAATCCTTGCAACAAATTTCAAACCGGCAAGCATTGGAGAGGTTCACACAGGCAAAAAGAGCTACATTTGATCAAGTGATTGAGTCTGAGAGAAAGAAGATTAATGAAAAGTTGAAATTGATAGACAATTCTTTAAAGAAGCGTAGACATAATTTTAGAGTATGTTGTAACATAGATGTTATTACATTTAATTTGGATAAGAAGATTAAGGAATCTCAGGAGAAAATTGTAAGTATAGCTAATTATTTTGACAGATTGACTTCATTGACTACATCCATTGATGGTCAGATTTTGGTTTTGGAAGCCTAAATTTCTGTTCTTGAGAAATAAAAAGACAAAAACATTAGAAGGGCAAGAAGTTTTAGAGGTTTGGTGAGTCCCCAGTTGGATTTACTCAGTGTACATAAGAAGGAGTGTATAGATCTGGTTGGTAAACCCACACCGATAGAGTTAAATGAGAAAGAGTCATTTGCACATATGCTAAATGGACTTGTATCTGTTTCCAAAACTTTCAAATCTTGTTGGGATACTTATCTTGAGCTATTGGAGAAGGCATATCAGGATATTTTCAAATATATTAAGCTCTGGTAAGGTATTTTTGGGACATTCATTGTATAGTCTTTTCATTCTTCGTCCCGGTTTTGGATTTTTGGTATTATTTTTGGAAATTTTGATGGCATTGATGTCAAAGGGGGAGTGATATAGATGTGAAAAATAAAAAGGGAGTTTTATACATTGGGGGGAGATATGGAAAACTATGGAAGTATGGAGTATTTTGTATTGATGGATATTCAACTCAGGGGGAGCAAGTTCAAGATGAAACCGACAGATGAAACCATGATCATTTTTCACATGAGTGTTGCCATTAATGACAAAGGGGGAGATTGTTGGCAATTGACACTCAATTGGTTGGTTTCAATATGTTGTCATTGATGGCAACATGGTATCTTTTTCCGGCTTCATGTTTTGGGTTAGTTGTGTATCGAAAGGCACTTCATCGACACCGATAGGATGGAAGGATTTCTTTTGTTGCCGGCAATGCAGGCCGACATGGTTTGGAATCAGGTTATCGGTATTGGAGGCCGACATATTTTGGATCCAGCATCGGCAATTGTTTTTGATATTCATGTGTTTATGTTATCTATCCAACATGTATTTTGTTATTGTAAATATCTTTGTAAGCTAACATAAGGCATGATAAATTGTATAAGGTATATAGGTCAGTTGGATAGATCATTTTGAACATAATGAAATGGATGCAAATATGAATGTTAAGTAGTGTGAAATATATCAAAGAGATCATGTATGTGAGGATATTATTGTAAGGGGTTATTTTGGTAAAGGGTTTAGGGTTTCAGACCGGAACAAACAAAGCTTAACTGGAACTATATTTAGGCATAAAAGGTGCAATCTTTACAATTCATTCATTTTTGTGGATTGTAGTATGGATTTATATGTAGTCAGTGAGGCTCCTTTTATGATTGAGCAATGTGCTCTAGGCTATAAGCCTTCTTGGAAGTGCAGGCCCCTATATTTTGTAATATCCCTTCATATGGCCAATGGATTGATATTGTGGGTCACAAATCCCACCGTGGTGTTTCCTCTTTGAGGTTTTCCACATATAATTATGTGTGTTATGGTGTTCATTTATGTGATAGGCTTATTGGTTTCTTTACTTCTTTCAATTTTGTATGTACGAGTATACTAGTTGGTGTATGCATGTTTTAATAAGGCTAAAATTGATAATTCCAGTATAACACTGATTCACCCCCCCCCTCTTAGTGTTATTGGATTCCAACATCTCCAAGTCTATAATACTGTCTTCACTAAATTTTGATTCATGATACTGATGTAGATCTACAATATTGAATATAGGTGATATACCCAAACTATCCGATAACTCTACTTCATATGCATTACCAGAACTGAATTTCCTCAAGATCTTACAAGGTCCAAACTCTCCCATCTGCAACTTGTTATAGGTTCCAATTGGAAATATTTATTTTCTCAGATACACCATCACTTCATCGCCAACTTCAAATTCCTTATTTATTCTCTTCTCATCTGCTTTCTCCTTATACTTTCTATCCATATCATCCAATTGTTATTTAACCTGAACATGTACGGCTCTCATATGATCTAAAAACTCCTCTACTTCTGCACTCCTCTTGTCTTCATTACTGACATCTGTCAATTCTGATATACCTCTAGGGTGTACTCCAATAACTATCTCAAAAGGTCTTCTTCCAGTACACCTGTTCACTGATTTATTGTAGGTGAACTCAGCTTGTGCAAGAATCAAATCCCAACTTTCGGTCTTATCTCCAACTAGGCATCTCAACAAATTTACCAAACTCTGCTTTATTACCTCTGTTTGTCCATCAGTCTATAGGTGAAAAGTAGAACTGAATCTCAAATATGTCTTCATCTTCTTCAAAAATGTAATCCAAAAATAACCAGCAAACTTAAGGTCTCTGTCTAAAACTATTCTCTTAGGCAATCCATGCAATCTCACTACCTCCTTGAAAAATAAGTCAGCTACATGCATTGCATCTAATGTCTTCTTACAAGGAATGAAATGAGCCACCTTTGAGAATCCATTCACCACCACAAATATAAAATCATTCCCTCTTTGTGTCTTAGGCAATCCAAGTATGAAATCCATGTTTATATCCTCCTAAGGTCTCTCTGGAACTGTCAAAGGCTTATACAATCCCACACTCTGACTACTACCTTTTGCAACCTAAAAAACTCTACAAATCTGCACAAATTTCCTAAAATCCTTATGAATCTAATGCCAAAAGTAATGTTCACTAACCAATGTCACTATTTTCTCAACACCAAAGTGTCCAGCTAATCCTCCACTATGCTTCTTCTTTATCAAATTCTCCCTCATAGAACTCTTTGGCATACACAACTGAACTCCTCTGAATAACATCTCATCCTAAATGAAACAATCCAGCCACTTACTTCTATCCACCATAACTGGTTCTTTACATGCATTCCAAGGTTATGCAAAATTCGGGTCATCATCATACAAGGTCTTCAACTCCTCAAATCCTAACACTGTCACTCTCATCTTTGTCAGCATACTTCTCCTTCTACTTATTGCATCAAAATTTTTTTTTGACTTCCCACTTCTATGCTTCAACCCAAAAATGTAACTATGCAAGAACTCTACCCATCTCATATGTCTCTAATTTAACTTACTCTAACTATTCAAATACTAGAAATCTTGATGATCAATATACAACATAAATTCCTTAGGCAACAAGTAATGTTTCGATTTCTTCAAGGCTTGAACTATGGTATAAAATTCTTGATCATACAATGAATATCTCCTTCTTGTATCATTCAACTTTTCACTAAAATAAGCTATTTCTCTTCCTTCCTGACTTAACACTGCTCCAATCACATTTCCACTTGCATCACAGTCCACTTGAAATACTTTGCTAAAATCTAGTAAAGCTAACATAAGCTGCTCAATCACCTTTTGCTTCAATAATTAAAAACTCTTATTTGCTCCAGTTGTCCATTTGAATTCATTTCTATCTCCTCTTATTGTCTCTGTCATAGGGCTACAAAATGAATTGAAATTTCTGATAAACTTCTGGTAGAAACTAGTCAATCCATGAAATGATCTTACCTCTCCAACGCTTTCTGGTGTAGGCCATTCAACAATTGCACTTACCTTTTCAAGGTCCATCTTCAATCTATCCGCAGATATCACAAATCCAAAATATACCAATTCTTTCTTCATGTTACTACACTTCCTAAGATTTATCATCAACTTGTCTTCCCTCAATCTTTGCAAAACTTGTCTTAAATGCAACAAATTTTCCTCCTTTGTCTTACTGAAAATCAAGATGTCATACAAATACATAATAAAAAACTTACCCAAGAACTTATTCAATACCTTGTTCATCAATCTTATGAAAGTACTTGGGTCATTAGTCAACCAAAAAGGCATCACCAACCATTCATACAATCCTTCATTTGTCTTGAATGTTGTCTTTCACTCATCCCCTTCTTTGATTCTGATATGATGATATCCACTCTTCAAGTATATCTTTGTGTAGTACTTGTCTCCACTCAAGCAATCCATTATGTCATCCATCCTAGGCAAAGAAAACTAGTACTTCACTGTGAGCTTGTTTATTGCTCTAGAATCAGTACACATCCTCCATTCTCCATTCTTCTTAGGTGCTAACATGGCTGGTACTACACAAGGACTGAAACTTTCTCTGATCAAACCTTATTTCAACAATTCCTGCACTTGTCTATTGAACTTTTCATTTTCTGTCGGTGTCATTCGATGTAGGTCCATGCAATGATTGATACTCCTTACAGGCGGTAATCTATCAGGCACATTATGTGAAATGATGTCTTCATACTCTGTCAACAACTCCTTCATCTCCTCCAATTATTTTTCATGCTCTGGATTCTCAGTCTTCTTAGGAACTAAGGAAAAACACATACTCTCATGTCTCATTCCATCCATGAATTTCCTTCCATCAACCAAACAAATTTTTGCATTCGTACAAACTTCACTTTTCAGGGGTTCCTCCAAGGGTAACAAGGTTTGCTTCATCCCATTTGCAACAATAGTGTATATGTATTTTTTCCCATCATGTATTGCCTGTTTGTCAAACTACCAAGGTCTTCCCAACAAGATGTGACAAATATCCATGGGCATAATATTGCACAAAATTTCATCACGATAATTTCCAATTTTTAATTTCATCAAAAATTGCTCACTTACTAACAACTTATGATCATCTTGAATTCATGCTATCTAGTAAGGCTTAGGGTGTTTCAATCTTTCCAACTTGAACTTATTCACCATCTCCTCTAAAGCAAGATTGTCTAAACTACCACTACCAATAATGACTTTACAACACTTACTGGATACCTTACATTTGGTCTTGAACAAATTTCTCCTTTGCAAGGGTTCTTCATCCTCTCCGGTATGACACAAAGCTCTCCTCATCATCAACAATTCTCCATCTTCTGGTTTGTTAGCTGATTTGGTAGGGTCTTCTTCTACCAATTTTTTTCTTCCAGTGTTCTCTTCCTTCTTACATTAAAAGCATGATGTCCTTCTCCTCCACACTTAAATCAAGTTCCTCTAAACACTCTCTTATCTTGTCTTCTATCATCTTTTCCATAACCCTCATTTCGGTAATCATCAAGTTCTCTTCTCCAATAGAAATTTTTTTCATCCTTCTGGTATGAACTAGCATCCTTGCTTACTTCCTTGTCCTTGTTTTGATCTACACAGGTTCCTCTTCCTCCAAAAAACCTTCCACCTCTACCTCTTTGTCTCTGCTTATGTCTTTTGTTCAACTTCTCTTTTTCTTTCAGGGCATATTGACAAGCTTCTTCAACACTCTGCAACTTGATCAAAATAAGTTAATCTTGTATAGACATCTGCAACCCATTCAAATGTCTCACAACTTATTCAACCTCATCATCAATATGTCCGGATCTAATATTCAACTTGTAGAATGCTTCGGTATACTCCTTCACACTAGATTCCTTATGTTTTAGGAACAAATTCACTTGATAATCAGCTAACATAAACTTTGATTTCAATTTGGTAACCATTCGCTCCCATTGTTTGATCTTCTCTTTACCTCTTATCTATCTATCAACCTGCAAATGTTCCTACCAAAGTGATGCATGACCTTTCAACTTAGTACATGCATATATTACCTTCTTATCTTCCGTGATGCCTTCAAAATCAAAATACATTTCTATCTATGTGATTCGACTATCTTACAATTCATTTCAGTCCAACCTACCATCATAATCTGATGGAATAAAATGCAGTCTAGTATTTGCTCTTGACAATGCTCTTATAGACTTTTCTTCATCTGGGTCATTCACTGGTGGGTTTGCTACTTGTTCTTCTGGTGCTTCTTCTTCTTCATCTTCACTCACATCTTCAACATGTCAACCTCTTCTTTGGGCCATTTCAACAACTTCTAACTGAGCTGCAATTTATCTCAACTTTTACATCACAGTAGGGTCTGCATTCCCACATGCTCTACCATTCCTATTTCCTCTTTATGCCATGTTCATGCTAGTCCTCTACAGCTGAAAGTCGGATCGACAATCCGCCACCCTACAACAAAATCTTCAAGACATGAAATCTTCGTAACAAAATCTAGCTCTAATACCACTTGGTGCTGCACGATCCAAATTTATTTCCTCGAGGTCCCTCCTAACTGTGACTGCACCATCCACCATCATCTCCCCTAGGCCCTCTCTGATATCATATCTGCTACAGTGTGATAGGAACTATAGGATTGATCAATGAAATAACTCTGTGCTTGAACCACCATGCATCGTACTAAGGTGTCATACTTGGATTTGCAACCCCAACTCCCCATCACCAGTGAATTGTATGAAGAGTATCAACCTCTGTGGTAGCCACATGAGGCTGTATACAAGCACCCTAATCTGATACCTCTCGAGCTACCCGAGTGAAGTAAGTTGTAATTGTAGGCATACCTTGGACCTCTCCAAACTATCACAACACCAATCCTGGGAGCTATAAATCAATGATCCTATGAGTATCAACAGTTCGTCCGATAAGGTACCTCTATTGCCTGTAGAATGGAAAATATTGTGCATCATCTTCCCAACTAGGGCAATCCAAATAGGGTCTCCAAATGAAATGTTATAGAATGTCTATCTGGTGCCTCTAGTACATAATGTATACCTAAACCTCTATGCCTAATCCTGGGTGTATACCAGAATGCATATGGCTCCTCGGCCTAAAGCTTGATATGTACAACTGGTCTGAAGATAACAATGTGCTCCCAAGCGCAGACCTCAAGTAGATTAATACCACAACTAATCGATTTGTATGTCAAATATACTATACCATGCATTTGATAATAAAGCATGCTAAGAAGGCAAGGACCCCATGTGAACACGCATCGATGAATGATCATATCATGAATCAACCTACTCCATCCAATAGGGAATCCATGAGATCTCCTGTAAGGAAGGAGAGGACCCTGCAGAGAACTACTATTAGATCATCATAATCTAGATGGCCCCATGCTATCTCATACCAACTGCTCATCTATAAGTCCTACTCATCGAACTCAAAAAGCTCACATAATCTTACAACACCTACTCAATGATCATTGATGCAAGAGCATCCCCGGTTCATGGCAATCTTCCATCAACCAAAAATATTTCCTTTCTGTTTGTAGTTTCAACATCTCTTTCCGTGTTTCCTAGATTTGGCTCACCGAAACTTGTGGAGTTGGATTTTGCTTGAGGACTTGATCATCTTCCTTATTCCCAAACCATGGAGCATTTGGATCATTTTTCAACAAGTTATCGCTACTAGTTTTCGAGATAGTTTTCTGTTACCAGTTGCTTGGACCTATTTGCATCGGTGATCTACCAGATCCTTTCCATAGCTTGCGGAGCCTTGAGAGTTGATTCTATTGTTCCTTGGCATGTGGCCGACTTTCCCTTTGATTCTCACTTTGTCCTTTGGATTTTCTGGAGGATTTTTTTTGTCGTAGGCCGACCTTGTTAGTTTTATACGTTAGGTCTTGTTCTTTGGGTTTTGATCCCTTTTTGGGCTGGCCAGATCCCCTTGGATCATATAAATCATTGTAATAGATAATTAGAATGTATAGAAGAAGTTAGACAGAACATAGAAGATAGATCCTAAGATTTGAGGTCCTGGTTGTGACCTATTTTGTATTTTGAGCATGTTTTAGCAAGCCTGTGAGCTGGTTATTGTAATTCAGTTGTTACCGGTTGGTTGTAATCAGTTTTTATGATATAATTCAATCCATTATGTATTGCCTCCATCATGTCCTTGTGTTTCTATTGGGCTTACTCTTGTTGACTGGTCTGGACTAATCTCTTTGAGGTCTCTCCTAACTGGTGACTGCATTGAGTGGTATTAGAGTGAGATTTCATTCTGGAGATTGCATTGTCCTAAGAGATTTTTGTTGTAGGGTGACAGACTGTGGATTTGACCTACAACTGCAGAGGACTGGTGTAAAGATGGCGTGAAGAGGAAATAGGAATGGTGGAGTGTGTGGTAATGCAGACCCTATCGTGATAGAAATCTTGCGAGGAATAGCAGCCCAGTTGGAAGCCATTGAGACAACCCAGAAAAGAGGCTGACATATTAAAGATGTAAGTGAAGATGAAGGAGAAGAAGCCCCGACAGAACAAGTAAGCCCATCGGCGATTGATCCAAATGAGGAAATATTTTTGAGGGTTTTGAGTAGGGCAAATACTAAACCTTATTTTACCCCATTGGAATATGATAAAAAGTTAGATTCAGATGAATTGATGGATTGGATCTCAGAGAAGGAGAAATATTTTTATTTTAAAAACACTACAGAAGAAAGGAAGGTGAAATATGCTTGTACTCGGTCAAAAGGTCATGCATCGCTTTGGTGGGAGCATTTGCATGTTGATAGACAATGAAGAGGTAAAGATAAGATCAAGACATGGGATCAAATGGTTGCTAAGTTGAAATCAAAATTTATGGTAGTTGATTATCAAATGAATCTATTCTAGAAGTTGCAGAATTTGAGACAAAAGGAATCTAGTGTGAAGGAGTACACCGAAGCATTTTACAAGTTGAATATCCGATTCAAACATGTTGATGATGAAGTAGAATGAGTTGCAAGATATTTGAATGGATTGCAAGTGTCTATACAAGATGAAATTAGTTTGGTCAAATTGCAGAGTGTTGAAGAAGCTTACCAGTATGCCCTGAATGCAAAAGAGAAGCTAAACAAAAGACATGAACAAAGGAAGAGAGGTAGAGGTGGAAGGTTTTTTCAGAGGAACATTTCAAGGAGGAAGAGGATATACCGAAGGTAGAGGAACCTGTATGGTTCAAGACAAGGACAAGGAAGTGAGGGTAATTCATACTAGAAAGATGATAGAAATTTGTACTGGAGGAGAGAACCAGATGGCTACCGGAATGAGAATTTTGGAAGAGATGACATAAGACAAGACAAGAGTGTTTAGAGGAACTTTCTATAAGTGTGGAGGAGAAGGACATTGTGCTTTCAAATGTAAGAAGATAGAGAATACTAGAAGAAAAGAAATGATGGAAGAAAACCCCACCGAATTAGCTAATAAACTGAAAGATGGAGAACTATTGATGATGAGGAGAGCTTTGTGTCATACCAAGAGAGATGAAGAGCCCTTGCAGAGGAAGAATTTGTTCCTGACCACATGTAAGGTATTTGGTAAGTGTCGTAAAGTTTTCATTGATAGTGGTAGTTTAGATAATCTTGTTTCAGAAGAGATGGTGAATAAGTTGAATTTGAAAAGATTGAAATACCCTAAGCCTTATCAGATAGCATGGATTAGGATGAACATAAGTTGTTAATAAGTAAGAAATGTTTGGTGAAATTGAAAATTGGGAATTATCATGATGATGTCTTTTGTGATATTATGCCTATGGATATTTGTCACCTTTTGTTGGGTAGACCTTGGCAGTTTGATAGATAGGTAATACATGATGGGAGAAAGAATACATACACTATTGTGGCCAATGGGATGAAGAAAACCCTGTTGCCCTTGGAGGAGCCTTTGAAGAGTGAAGTTTGTACTAATGCTAGAATCTGTTTGGTGGATGGAAGGAAATTCCTAGATGGAATGAGACATGAGAATGTGTGTTTTGCCTTAGTTCCTAAAAAGACTGAGAATCCGAAGCATGCAGAAGAACAACTGGAAGAGATAGAGGATTTGCTAACAGAATATGAAGACATCATTTCAAATAATGTGCCTAATGGATTAACACTTGCAAGAAGTGTTAGTCATTGCGTGGACCTGGTTCCCGAAGCTATTTTGCCTAACAAAGTTGCACATTGGATGACACTGATAGAGAATGAAGTATTAAATCAACAAGTGCAAGAGTTGTTGAAGAAAGGTTTGATAAGAGAAAGACTGAGCCCTTGTGTAGTACCAACAATATTAGTACCTAAGAAGAATGGAGAATGGAGAATGTTTACCAAATCCAGAGCAATAAACAAGATCACAATGAAATACTGGTTTCCTTTACCTAGGATGGATGACATAATGGACTGTTTGAGCGGAGCCAAATACCTTACAAAGATAGACTTGAAGAGTGGATATCATCAGATCAGGATCAAAGAAGGAGATGAGTGGAAGACAACATTCAAGACAAATGAAGGACTGTATGAATGGTTGGTGATTCCTTTTGGGTTAACTAATACACCGAGTACCTTCATGAGGTTGATGAATGAGATATTAAAGAAATTCTTGGGTACATTTGTTATTGTATATTTGGATGACATTCCGACTTTCAGTACGACAAAAGATGAGCATTCATTGCATTTGAGACAAGTTTTACAAAGGTTGAGAGAAGAAAAGTTGTTGATAAATCTTAAGAAGTGTACTTTCATGAGGGAATAATTAGTCTATTTGGGATTTGTGATATATGAGGATGGTTTGAAGATGGACCTTGAGAAAGTAAAAGAAATTGTTGAGTGACCTACAACAGAAAGAATTGGAGAGGTAAGATCATTTCATGGATTAGCTAGTTTCTACCGGAAGTTCATTAGAAATTTCAGTTCAATTTGTAACACTATGACTAAGACAATGAGGGGAGATAGAAAAGAGTTCAAGTGGACCACTAGAGCAAACAAATGTTTTGAACTATTGAAGTGAAAAGTGACTAAGCAACCTATGTTAGCTTTACCAGATTTCAATAAAGTATTTTAAGTGGATTGTGATGCAGGTGAAACAACAATAGGAGCAGTATTGAGTCAGGAAGGGAGAGTAGTAGCTTATTTTAGTGAGAAATTGAATGATGCCCAGAGGAGATATTCAGTGTATGATCAAGAATTTTATGCCATAGTTCAAGCCTTGAAGAAGTGGAGACATTACTTGTTTCCTAAGGAGTTTGTGTTGTATACGGATCATCAATATTTGCAGTATTCGAATAGTCATAGTAAGTTGAATCAGAGACATAGGAGATGGGTAGAATTTTTGCAAAAGTTACACCTTTGTGTTGAAGCATAGAAGTGGGAAATCTAACAAAGTTGTTGATGCATTGAGTAGGAGAAGAAATTTTCTGACATAGATGAGAGTAATAGTATTAGGATTTAAGGAATTGAATACCTTGTATGATGATGACCCAGATTTTACAAAACCTTAGAGAGCATGTAGAGAACTGGTTATGGTAAATAGAAGCAAGTGATTACATTACTTCATTCAAGATGGGATGCTATTCAGAGGAGTTCAGTTGTGCATACCTAAGAGCTATATGAGGGAGAATCTGATAAAGGAGATGTTGGTATTTTGGATATGTTGATATAGTTTTGTCATTGATGTCAACACTTGTCAACATCTGTCAACACTTATCAACACTTGGAGATCTTGATTATGTTCATCGGCAAGTCAGTGACTTATGCACAATCACCGGTATTTGGTTCACCGACGTGATATATTGTTCATCGGCACTTGGAATGACTTGGAGATTACTTGGTTATGTCAAAAACATCATTTGGACACTTGGTTTTGGTGATTTGTTCATTGGTTTGATCGGGTCTACATATTTGATGTTATAGGCAAATAGGTCTAGGTTATGCACTGGTAAGCATATCTATTCGAGATCAGCACGACACATCATAAAGATGATTTGTTATTAATGTAAATGCATTGAGCCGACATGATGCATTGGATATTGATTCATTTGTAATTGATTAGTGAGCCGACCTACTCATTCGGTCTTAGGTTATGGTATAAATGTAAGATCTCACTTGTGAGATTGAAATAGAATAGAATAGGAAAGGATTGAAAAAGGATTGTAATAAGGTATATGCGAATATAAGCAGAGCTATACACACAAACATCATTTAAGATTGAAGGAAGGTTTTAAGAAGGCATATCAGAGCTTAACTAGTACTGAATCCAACATATAAAGATTCTATTTTGAGCAGTACATAATCATTGGATTTAACCATCCAATTGTAGTCAGTGTGACTCCCATTTTGTGATTGAGTAGTGAGCTCTAGGCAGCTGGCCTTTCTGCATGTGCATACTCCATATTGTACACACATACTATCTGCAATAGTATCATCTGATTGTGGGTAAGGCTTCCCACCGTGTTTTTTCCCCTTACATGGTTTCCATGTACAAATATTGGTGTTATGTGTTGTGGATGTTATTATCTTTCTATTTCATGCATTAATCTTTACAGGTACCACAATTAACTGAGAAAATTGTCTACCGACATAAAGTTTGGTTTATCGGTATTAAGCATTAAGTTTGGTTAAGTTTGTTTTGGTTTATATTTATTTGACAAATGATTCACCCCCCCCCCTCTCAGTTGTCTTTGGGACCTAACAATTGGTATCAAAGCCTAGTCCTCTTTTTGCAGAAGTTTAACAGCTTGAGGAGATCCAATGTCTTCTAACTATTTCAGGAAGGACAGTCCTAAACTTGATGGAACTAACTATGGCATATGGAAGATCAGGATGGAGACACATTTGAATTGAATTGGAAAGGACATATGGGAAGTTACAAAGAATGGTTATGTTGCTCCTACTCAAGGTCAACCTAATCCACCAACCTTAGGTAAAGATGAGGAAAATGATTGCAAAGCAAGAGAAGCACTTTTGAGCGCATTATCAGACCAGCAAATCATGGGATTATCTCATAGGTCTATTGCTAAAGCTATTTGGGACAAATTAGAAACATTGAATGAAGGAGATTCCACAATCAAAATTGCAAAACTTGAATGCTTCTAGGTCAAGTATGAAAATCTGAAAATGGAAAATGATGAAAGGATTTATGCTTTTATGGAAAGAGTAAATGAAATTGTTTGAGGTATACAATGTTGTGGAGGAACCTTAAGTGAAGATGAAATTGTTTCTAAATTTTTAAGAGCTTTTCCACTGGTGTATAAATGAAATTCATTGTTCTAAATGAATTGAGAACAATGCCTAATACATCAGTATCTAGAGACACTTTGGTTGGAAAACTTTCAGCTTTTGAACTTGAGGAATTTGGTCCTGTTGCTACTATAAAGATAGATTTAGCTTTTAAGGCATCAACATCATCTACATCATCATCATCATCATCATTTGGTAAATCTATTTGGAAAGCCTTTTATGCAAGAGAACTTGAAGAAAGCAGGAAGGAGAATGAAGAACTAGAAGAACTTGAAGCACTATTTGCAAGGAAAATGTCTAAAGGTCCAATTGGAAGTAAGTATGAAGGTAAAGCACCCTTTAAATGTTTTAACTACAATAAAGTTGGTCATATGGCATCTAGGTGTCCTGATAGACATGCAAGATTGAAAGAAGAAGCTAAAAGGACATATAAGCCTAACCCTGAATATCAGAGATACATATTTAAGAAGAATAAAGACAAATCATGTTACTATGCTGATGAAGGAGTTACTGATGATTCTGATGAGGAACCGAAAGACAATGGATGGGCTTTTGTTGCTATAATAGAAGATCAACTGACACCTATTGTTCAACCGGTAGAGTAGGCCCTGGCAGCTAAAATTGAAGATAAGGATGAATGGATCATTGATTCAAGATTTTCACATCATATGACTGGTGATAAAAGTAAATTCTTAACCTTTTAGGAATACAATGGAGCTCTAGTGAGATTTGGAGATGATAAAGCCTGGTTGATCAAAGGAAAAGGGAGTATATCTTTTGATGGTAAGCACAATACTGATAATGTTTACTATATTGAAGGTTTGAAGCATAATCTTTTGAGTGTTGGTCAATTAGTTGAAAAAGGTTTTCAGTTACAATTCAAGAATGGTAAATGCAAAATCATGAACAGAATTGGTTTGGAAATTGCAACCGGTAATCAGACTAGAGGTAATATCTTTCATCTGAACAACTATGAGAAAACATGCCTAATTGCACATATTGATGAAATTTGGTTATGGCATAAGAGACTTTGTCATGTAAATTTTGATTGCAGTGTGAAAATCAGTACAATTAAGGTAGTAAGGGACTTACCTAAGATTGTTAAACCTCACAATCCGATATGTAAGGAATGTCAAATTGGAAAGCAAGTTAGAGCATCTTTTAAGAGTATACTAGATAAATCCAATAATGTTCTTGACTTAATTCATATTGATTTATGTGGTCAATCAAGAACTAGAAGCTTACAAGGAGATAAGTATTTTATGCTAATCATTGATGACTATTCTAGAATGTGTTGGGTTACTTTTCTTAGGGAGAAATCAGAAGCTTTTGGGAAATTCAAATTATTCAAGGTAATGGTAGAGAATGAAACTGGTAAGAAAAATCAAATGCTTGAGATCAGATCAAGGAGGTGAATTCACATATAAGGAATTTAATACATTCTGTGAAGTGAATGGGATCAGAAGACAGTTATTAGCACCCCAGACACCCCAACAGAATGGAATTGTGGAAAGAGAGAACAAAACTATTTTGGATGCAGCTAGAAGCATTATATCAGAAGAAAACCTACCTCATGTATATTGGAGAGAAGCAGTGAATACAACAGTTTATACATTCAATAGAGTTCACATCAAAGGTGAAACCGGTAAGACCCCTCATGAACTATGGTTTGGTAATACTCCTACTCTTAAATATTTTAGAATATTTGGAAGTAAATTCTATATTAGAAGAGATGAGTATATTGGCAAATTTGATCCTAGAAGTGATGAAGGAATATTTCTTGGTTATTCATCAGAGAGCAAGGCATATAGATGTTTTAATAAGAGATTGCAGAAAATTGTTGAAAGTGCAAATGTGAAGATTGATAAATAGTTTAGAGGAAATTCAAGGTACATAGACTCTGAACCGACAATAGAGATAATATCAAATGAACCTACAATGAGTACACTAGTACAAAATGTTGATCCAGTTACACCGGCATCATCTGAAAATTCAACAGTGATTGAGGAACATCAACAAGTAAAAACACCCCGATATGTAAGATTGAACCACTCTGAAGATCAGATAATTGGGAACAAGTATCAAGGTGTTATGACTAGAGGAAGACTGGAAAATGAAGAGGTATGTCTTATTTCTCAAATTGAACCAGCATAAATTAATGAGGCATGTGAAGATAAACACTGGATTAAAGCTATGGAAGATGAATTGGAACAAAGTGAAAAGAATAACACATGGACATTAGTTCCCTGGCCTAAAGACAAAAATGTAATTGGAACTAAATGGGTATTTAGAAATAAAATTAATGAAGATGGTAAGGTAATAAAAAATAAAGCAAGATTAGTGTGTAAGGGATATTCACAGAAAGAAGGAGTTGACTATAATGAAACCTTTGCACCGGTAGCTAGAATTGAGGCAGTCAGATTATTCTTGGCTTTTGCAGCACACAAGAACTATAAAGTATATCAAATGGATGTTAAATGTACATTTCTGAATGGTGATCTTGAAGAATAAGTTTATATTGAACAACCTGATGGATTTTCATTAACAGATGACAAAGATATGGTTTGTAGGTTAAGGAAAGCTTTGTATGGACTAAAGCAAGCTCCTAGAGCTTGGTATGCTAGATTGGATAAATATCTTTTGAAGATTGGTTTCACTAAAGGTAATGCTGACAATAATCTATATTACAAATTGACTAATGATGACATCTTGGTTATTGAAGTTTTTGTTGATGATATAATCTTTGGAGGAGAAGATGGATTATGTAAAGACTTTTCTATTAAGATGCAAAAAAAATTTGAAATGTCTATGATTGGGGAGATTAAATTCTTCTTAGGATTGCAGATTTCACAGACTGATAAAGGTATATTCTTATGTCAATCTAAATACTTGAAGGAATTACTAAAGAAATTTGGCATGGAAAACTCTAAACCGGTAAGCACACCTATGACTACAACTGACAAACTATCATTGAAGGATGAATCAATACCTATTAATCCGACTAGATACAAGTCTATGATAGGAGGTTTACTATATTTAACACAAACAAGACCTGATATTATGAATGCAGTATGTATTATTTCAAGATTTTAGAGTAATCCGAAAGAAAATCATGAATCAACAGTGAAAATGATTTTACGGTATCTACAAGGCACTACAAATCTTGGATTATGGTATCCTAGAGATGAAAGCTGTGATTTATGTGCATACATAGATGCAAATTGGGTAGGAGATGTAGATGACAAAAAAAGTACCACCAGTGGAGCATTTTTTCTTGGCAACAAATAATTTCTTGGTTGAACAAGAAACAAAGTTGCACATCTTTATCAACAACAGAATCAGAATATGTTGCAGTAGCAACTAATTGCACACAGGTATTATGGATAAAGAAAATGTTGAAGGATATAAAGGTAAAATGCAAGGAACCTATAACTATTTTTACTGTGATAATATGACAGCAATTGATATATCTAAGAACCCAATATTTCACTCAAAGACTAAACATGTTTCTATCAAATTCAATTTTCTTAAAGAGAATGTTGAAGCAAAGGAAGTGAAGTTGGTTTATGTGATTACTAAAGAGCAGATTGCAGATATTTTTACTAAGCCTTTGCCTAAGGAGACTTTTGAATATCTCAGAGAGCAGCTTGGGGTTATACCCCCACCGGTAGAGACTTAGATAGTTGATGTTTGTCATCAACCAATAGAATTAATAGAGAAATATTTTACTCCGACTTTGATGAGGAGAGATACTTCTCAGGGGGAGTAGTTGGTATTTTGTATGAACTATTTTGAAACTAGTTTTTGTATTGCTTTGGCATTTGATGTCAAAGTGAGAGAGATTGTTATGGAAAAACACATTATCCTTTGAGGAAGAGATTTTTATTTTGGGAAGAGATTGTTGGAGAGATTGTTACTCTCTATATTTTGATTTACTGGTTAATAATCCCTTTTGGAGATTGTTGGTTTTTGGTTTTTGGCATTTCTGTTTTGGCACTTTGATGGTTTTTCCATCTTGTGTTGCCATCAATGCCAAAGGGGGAGATTGTTGGTATTTTGGATATGTTGATATGGTTTTGTCATTGATGTTAGCACTTGTCAACATCTGTCAACACTTATCAACACTTGGAGATCTTGATTATGTTCATTGGCAAGTCAGTGACTTATGCACAGTCACCGGTATTTGGTTCACCGACAGGATATATTGTTCACCGACACTTGGAATGACTTGGAGATTACTTGGTTATGTCAAAAACATCATTTGGAAACTTGGTTTTGGTGATTTGTTCATTGGTTTGATCGTGCTTGCATATTTGTTGTTACTGACAAATAGGTCCAGGTTATGCACTGACAAGCATATCTATTCCAGATCAACACGACACATCATAAAGATGATTTTTTATTATTGTAAATACATTGAACCGACATGATGCATCAGATATTGATTCATTTGTAATTGATTAGTGAGCTGACCTACTCATTTAGTCTTAGGTTATGGTATAAATGTAAGATCTCATTTGTGAGATTGAAATAGAATAGAATAGGAAAGGATTGAAAAAGGGTTGTAATAAGGTATATGCGAATATAAGAAGATCTATACACGTAGACATCATTTAAGATTGAAGGAAGGTTTGAAGAAGGCATATCATAGCTTAACCGGTACTGAATCTAGCATATAAAGATGCTATTCTGAGTAGTACATAATCATTGGATTTAACCATCTAATTGTAGTCAGTGTGACTCCCATTTTGTGATTGAGCAGTGAGCTCTAGGCAGCTGGCCTTTCTGCATGTGCAAACTCCATATTGTACACACATACTATCTACAGTAGTATCATCTGATTGTGGATAAGGCTTCCCACCATGGTATTTCCCCTTACAGGGTTTCCACGTACAAATATTGGTGTTATGTGTTATGGATGTTATTGTCTTTCCGTTTCATGCATTAATCTTTACCGGTACGACAATTAACTGATAAAACTGTCTACCGGCATAAATTTTAGTTTACCAGTATTAAGCATTAAGTTTGGTTAAGTTTGTTTTGGTTTATATTTATTGGACAACTGATTCACCCCCCCCCCCCCCCCTCTCAGTTGTCTCCGGGACCTGACAGGAGAAACATAGTGGAGGATTAGCTGGACAATTTGGTGTTGACAAAATAGTAGCATTGGTGGGTGAGCATTACTTTTGGCCCCATATTCATAAGGATGTTAGGAAATGTGTGCAAAGTTGTATATTTTGTCAAGTTGTAAAGGGTAGTAGTTAGAATGTGGGATTGTATAAACCTTTGACAATACTAATAAGACCTTGGGAGGATATAAGAATGGTTTTCGTACTTGGATTGCCTAAAACAAAGAGAGGGAATCATTCTATATTTGTGGTAGTGGATAGATTCTCGAAGATGACTCATTTCATATCGTGTAAGAAGACATCAGATGCATTACATGTGGCAGACCCATTTTTCAAGGAAATAGTGAGATTGCATGGATTACCTAAGAGCATAGTTTCAGATAGAGACACTAAGTTTGTTGGTTATTTTTGGAGAACACTTTGGAAGAAGATGAAGACAAATTTAAAGTTCAGTTCTACTTATCACCCACATACTGATGGACATACAGAAGTAGTTAACCAAAGCTTGGGAATTTTTTTTTAGATGTTTAGTTGGAGACAAAACCAAAAGTTGGGATTTGATTCTTGCACAAGTGGATTTTTCCTACAATAATTTAGTAAACAAGAGTACCAGAAGGACATCTTTTAAGATTGTTACCGAAGCACACTCTAGAGGTACATCAGAATTAAGAGATATTAGTAGTGAAGACCAGACAAGTTCAGAAGCAGAAGAATTTGGAAATCACATGAAGGACTTACATATTCAAGTTAAGCAATATTTGGAGGACATGAACAACAAGTATAAGGAGAAAGAAGATGAGAAGAGAAGACATAAGGAATTTGAAGTTGGCAATGAAGTGATGGTGTATTTGAGAAAAGAAAGATTCCTGGTTGGAACTTATAACAGGTTGCAGATGAGAAAGTTTGGACCTTGCAAGATTTTGAGAAAGTTCAACTCTAGAAACGCATATGAAGTGGAAAAACTAGATAGTCTGAGTATTTCACCCATGTTTAACATTGCAGATATTCATCAGTATCATGAACCGAAATTCAATGAGGACAATATTGCAGATGTAGTCACATAAATCTGTCCTTTTAATTAAATGGACATTTTCTATTTATTTGATTAAAAACCCACTAGCCATCAGTTAATTAAATTAACATTTAATTAATTCATCCTCAAACATTCTCCTATTAATTAAATAAATTATTCAATTTATTTTAATTAATTCATTAAACCAAATTCACAATCAATTAAATGAATAAATCCTATTTATTTAATTTAATCCCCTTTCCTCTTTTAAATAAATAATTAAAACATTTATTTTAATCATTAAATCCCCCCTACTTGCATTCTCCTAAAAATGCAAGTTGCACCTATTTGTTGAAATAAATGAATTTTATTTTAATAAAAATCCTATTTTCCCTCACCCACCAATCCCACTTGCAATCCTAAACCCCTTCTAGACTCTTCTAACCCCTTCCTAATTAGCCCAATCCATCCCCTAATTATTGTCACATTCCTAAGCAACTTGGAGTCACTTCTCAAAGACTCCAAAGTTTTTGAAATGCATTTATTGCTTTATGTGCCCAACAAGCTAACCTCTAAAGTCTTCCAAACCACTAATGGCTCTTACATGACCATTAATGGCTCTTACATATCCATTTATGGTTAAATCCACTTGCACCCATGGTTAGAGACTTTGACCTCTAACTCAACCCTCATGTAACCCATGTGTCTCCTCAAGCATTTATTGCTTTGACCACAATTATCCTCACTAACTCTTGCATAAGAGTTTATCCATTGGATAAAGGAATTATTCTTTGAATGATGAATTTATTCACTCAGCTCAACATTAACCTTACCTCCCAAGTTAACCCTCAAGTCATGTCAAGCATTTAATGCTTCTTCCCTCTCCCCTCAACCCATCTCATGTGGACATTTGTCATCCTGGGATTGGGTTGAAAGCCCTCACATGGATCATAAGCCCTTGAATTCTGACCCTTGTTGAGATTACTCAATCTCAACCATCCATTGCTCCATTTTACCTATAAATAGAGCTCATTTCTTCATAATCCAGATCTTGAAAACTTGTATGCATTTAACTTATAGCCAATTTTAGAGAAGAGCATTTTAGCATAAATCACTAATATATTGTCATTTTGGACTAAAATAAATCTTAGTTCATTTCATAGCATCTCATATTAGTTTGTTTTACACTTGCATATCATAGTTTAAAACATTTCAATCTTAAATCTCCATAAGACATCCATAGTGCAAAAAGTTGCCGAGAGCTCCACTCATTTGGAAACTTGGAGAGGAGAGGAACAAGGGAGGAAGAGATACAAGCATGGTGGAAGGCATTTGGAGATGCCTTGTTGCATTTGCTTTTATTGTTAAATTTTTTATTGTGCTTATAGTGTCTCTCTTGATATGCCTGTTTAGAATAATCTTTGGTTGATTAACACTAACTCTTTGTTTCTTGTGTTTTTCATGTGTGTGTTGCCTCACCACAGGTTTTTATAACATCCTTCATTTGTAGAGCATCAACAAACTTGAAGAAATAGTTTCCTTGGAAGGAACTAGATCGGATTGAAGACATTTTGGATAGTAGGATTGGGCGTAGTACCCGGAGTAGTCAGTATAAGGAGTATCTTGTGAAGTGGAAGGACAGACCAGTTGAAGATTCATCTTGGATTTCTTAGGCAGAGGTAGACCGCCTTGGTTTTCCTCTGACCCCAGCAAAGTGAGAGACTCACTTTTTTTTTCAACAACCTTAGATATCTAATGCAGGAGCATCCCTGGTTCGTGGCATTCTTGCATCAACCAAAAATATTTCCTTTCTGTTTTGCTTTCTATTTGCAGTTTCAACATTTCTTTCTGTGTTTCCTAGATTTTGCTCACCGGAACCTATGGAGTTGGATTTTTCTTGAGGACTTGATCATCTTCCTTATTCCCAAACCACGAAGCATTTGATAATATTTTGACAAGTTATCGCTACCAGTTTTTGAGACAGTTTTCTGTTACCGGTTGCTTGGACCTATTTGCATTGGTGATCTACTAGATCCTTTACGTAGCTTGCAGAACCCTGAGCATTGATTCCATTGTTCCTTAGCATGTGGCCAACCTTCCCTTTTATTCTCACTTCATTTTTTGGATTTTTCGAAGGATTTTCTTTGTCGAAGGCCGACCTTGTTGGTTTTACACATTAGGTCTTGTTCTTTGGGTTTTGATCCCTTTTTGGGCCGACTAGATCCCCTTGGATCATATAAATCATTGTAATAGAGCATAGAAGTTAGAAAAAACATAGAATATAGATCCTAAGATTTGAGGTCCCGGTTGTGACCTGTTCTATATTTTGAGCATGTTTTAGTAGGCCTGTGAGCTAGTTAATGTAACCCGGTTGTTACCAGTTGGTTGTAATCAGTTTTCATGATATAATTCAATCTGTTCTGCATTGCCTCCATCATGTCCTTGTGTTTTCATTGTGTTTACTCTTGCTATCCGGTCTGGACTAATCTCTTTGAGGTCTCTCCTAACCGGTGACTGCACCAATCATACACTACTCTCACACCATAGATGTGAATATGAAGAATGCACCAAACATCCTCTAAAGTGATCGACACCTCACCAGTAGGAAGATAAAAAGAGCACGTTTTAGAATGCCATCGCTCGACCAATGCAGTAGTAAAGGCCTTGTTGGCTATAACTTCAAGCAAATGTAGCACATGGTATAAACCAAGATGTCAAATAAGAGTACCATCCTCGGTGAGTAACTGATCTCAAATACCAAGACCGAGAGGCCTCGTCTATCTGCATCTGAGTACACCAAGATTCTCCTGCAAACGAAAATGATGAAATGTCAGATATTTCACTCGCACAATAAAATCTCATATCATAGATATTAAAAAATCAATTATTTCAATGAATGCGAGACAATAATAACTTATGCGATCCATTTAACACTGATGTGAAACAATTATAATGAATGCGGGCCAATTATAACTAATGCAACATACTTTAAACTAATGAATTTAATAGTTTACTGTGACACATTTAACATCAATGCGATACATTTAGGCATTTGTGACACACTTAAAATGAATGTGACACATTTAGAATGATTGTGAAATACTTAAAGTCACGAGCTTTGACAAAATTTTGAAAAATTGGACAAAAACAGATAAAAATGGGGAAAATTCTCGTAGACATACCATGCCTCCCGTGCCAGGTGGTCTCTAGTATGAACAAAATCGCTCGGAAAGGTGCTGTCGTGCTTTGTAACTAGCCATGATGCTCAAATACTCACAATAATTCTCTGAACTCACAAAGGAATCTATGAACTCAAATGAAAGCAAATGAGAAAATGAAGGGGTCAAATTTCTATTTATAGCCCAAAATTAGGGTTTTCCTCTCTCCAATGATCGTGGTCCCCCTGAATTTCAATGCACATGTAGGTCAGTCAAACGAGCTCCAATTGACAAAACTGGAAACTATTACTCAACAGTACTGTATCGTTAAATTGGTCTCAATTCCATAATTTTTCAACCAATTTTCTGAGGGGTCATATTTATATCCTAAGCGTCATCGGGGCATACTAGGGCAATTCTTTTTTCATTTTCCTTGAAACAATGTCGTTCCAATATTGTCTCAAAGAGGGGCAAATGTAGACACCTAAAAATGTCTCATTGATAGCATACTATATATTCATCTTATTAATTAAATAATTTTTTAATTATTTAATTAAAATAATTAAATTCTTCTAAATTACACCCTAATCATTATTCTTCACATTCTAATTATTCAATTTCCATCCCTTCATCATTCATCATTCAACCCTTTCTCAAATATTAATTATTTAAATAATTGCGATTTTAATTCTTTAATTAAATAATCTTTATTATTTAATTAATTCCATTTCTAATGATTGAATATTCACATTTTAATTATTCAATTAATTAATTAATTCTCCAAATCCCCAAATTCTAATTTCAATTAATTTCATCTTTCCAAATTCCAATTTCAACAAATTTCAAGTTAATGTGCACTTTAGTTTCGTCATTCGAAAACCAAAAATCAAATTCAAATAAAGATGAAAATAAATTTCATTTCAAAAGTCTTACGACACATTTTGAAATTCATGGTTGATTAACCAAATAAGTTAACTAACCAATTAACTCAGTTAACTCTCCAATCTCCACTTTTAACTCCCAATCATCTTTTTCTAACAAACCAGTCAATTCAGTCATCTCTCTAGTCAATTCAGTTAACTAGCTAATATATCTATTTATCTATCCAATCTAATTAGTCATCTCTCCAATCTATCCACTTAACAAGTCAATCAAAGGACTTAACTGATCAATCAAATCAATCTGACTGTCAACCAACACTTGAGTTCCATTTCTCATTCCTTTCTCTCCAAAAATCTATAAAAGCAACATCATTTTCCATTTTTCAAAAAATCACATTTATCTTTGAAAATATTTGTGTCTAACCTATGTAAGAGTCCCAGTGCAATATCTGAGAGCCACAACCCAATATTGGAGGACAATGGAGGCAACATGGATGATAGGGAGTTTTTAATTAGATTCATTTGATTAAAATCTCTTATTATGCTAAATAATTTCATTGAATTATGTCGAGGATTGCTTAATTAGTTAAGGAATTCATGATTTTCCTTTTATTCTAATTAGCTTGATTTCCATGATGATTTTAGGTGTGAAAACACTAATATGTATTATCTTTTGTACAATAGGGTCTCAAAGCTTGTGTACTTTCACAACAATAATTTTGTATCTGATGAAGATACATTTCACAGCCTTGTTCTCCAACTTTCTTTTCTTTTCCTTTGACACATGTGCATATGCCTCACAACCAAAACCCCTAATATGTCTCAATGAAGGCTTATAACTTAACCATGTCTCCACATGCATTTTATCAACAAGAGTTGATGTAAGAGACCTATTAATTAGCTAGCAAGCAATAGAAACACTTTAGAACAAAAATTTTGTTCTAAACCAACACCATTCAACATACTCCTAGATTTCTCCATCACCTTCCTATTCATTCTTTCTACAACTCCATTTTGTTGTGCAGAATATGGATTTGTCTTTTGTCTATTTATACCACAGTCTTTACAAAATCTATAAAAATAATTAGAGAAAAAATCACTACCATAATAAGTCCTCAAACATTTTATTTTATTTCTAGTCTACAACTCAACCATTGCTTTAAATTATTTAATTTGATTGAAAACTTTAGATTTACTCTTTAGAAAATATACCCATGTCCTTCTGCTATAATCATGAATAAATGAAACATAATATGTGGGATTTTCAATAGAAGAAACATCTATAGGACCAAACACATCAAAATGAATAATATCCAAAACACCACAAGATTTATGAGAACTTGAGTAAAATTGAACACGGTTTTATTTTCCATAAATGTAATTCTCATAGAAATTAAAATCAAGATTACAATCATTCAAACCTTGATGAAGGTTTTTATTTTTCAAGGTCCTTAGATATTTTTCTTTAATGCGGCCAAGTCTCTAGTGCCATAACATTGTCTTTTCTGTAGGTAACTTTTCTTCAGAAGAAAGAGCACTCTTAGGTAGCCAAAAGCCATTACCATCTGCTAAAGGTGAAACCCTCACATCTTCCAACCAAGTATCCAAAAAATTGCTTTTGATAGAAGTGCTATTACACTCAATAGTGTATGAATCCATCTTACACAATGTGTTTAATCTAACACCTCTAGAATACATCATAACAACTCTTACATTTTTACATCTTTCATAAAAAAAGACTACGGGTCCACAAACCCGTATCTATCATTTTTCTTACAAATAACAAATTTTCGGCTAAGCTTGGGATATGCAAGACCATTAATCCTTTTTACTATATCGATTCCACCTTCACCACAACCAATAATATCTAAATGAGAATCATCACCTAAGTACACCTTATCTCCGTTAAATTCTTCATATTCAGAAAACCAATTTCTATTGGAAGTTGTGCTATGCTCAAATTCATCATTGCTAAATAGGAAATAAGGAAAATCATGAATCCCTTAACTATCTAAGCAATTCGAACACAAAATCAATGAAATAGATGCAAAATAAAATAAAATTTAAACAATATAAAACTTCCTATCGTGCATCATGGCTTCCATTGTTCTTCTCTTCTTTGTGGTATAATGGCTCTCAGATATCGCGCTGGCAACCTGCAATTGACACAAAGATTCAAAGTTTGTGATTGTTGAGAATGGAGATTGAATGCTCAATTTATAGATTATTGAAGAGGATTGATTGAAAGGTGGAACAGATTGATCAAGAGGTGGAACTCAAGTGAGCTCACATGAAAATTGATAGTTGAACTGCTGATTTAGAGGTGAAACGGAATAGATTGAATAGATTAAATGAGTCAACTGATTGAGAAAAAGCTGACTGAGGGAAGAAAAAGGGTGATTGGAGGAAATAAAGAGGATGACAAAGAAAGTTTTATTTAGAAAAAGCTAACTAGAAGATGGAAATAGAGATTGAAGAGATAATTGAATTAATTAATTTAACATGTGCTTGCACTTTGACTTAGATTTTCAATGTAATATTTGCATGAGATTTAATTCAAATATTGAGTTTTTTTTTTTTAAAGGTAAGTGCTATCTTTATGGGGATAGCGCCCTATATTAATGTATGAAAATATGGTTACATATTGTTTGCCTTCAGACATAACATAAAAACTAAGACTATCCACCCGCCACCCTGATTACATAATCCCGATCCAAGATATACTATGAAGGAAGACCCATATATCTCTTGCCACCTACATATCTTGGGTCGGGATGTTAATTCCTTGGATTTTTTAACCGATGCCTTTGTGTGAAGAATCCATCTTGCTCAGCTCAATAATGCTTTCTGTCATCGAGTATTTGTCAAATGTGACAATTTCATTATTGTATTCAACTCGTAGATTTGCTAGATGGTCTGCCAACCAATTCCCTTCTCTATATACATGATTGATATCGTAAGTTCCAATCAAGCTGAGTAGCTAGTTAATTCGGGGAAGCCATTTTTCCAAATTCCAACTATGAAAATATGATTTGATTATCCCATTTATAACAATCTGTGAGTCTCCCTCAATGATGATTTTGGAGAGTCCTTTTTGTACACATAGATTCAATCCTGCCTCTAAAGCTCTGATTTCTGCCACATTATTGGTGACATGGCCAAGGTCACCATATGCTCCGTGATGAATATCTCCCGTGTTATTTCTGATTATGACACCCAGGCCAGCTTCTCCCGGGTTTCCTCTACTCGCACCATCGAAGTTTAGTTTTAGCCAATCCTCTTACGGAGCTTTCCATCTGATGTTCTTTCTATCCAGTTTCTTATTGGTGGTGAGCGGGATGTATGTCTGTCTTTTCAGAAGCCAATATTTTTCCATCATGCGATCCCATTCATTATATGCATTATTTTTATATTTGCTTACTTTTCCATTGATAGTTTCTTCAATTGCACTTTTGATATTGCAAATGAGTTTGTCTACTGGGAGCTCTTTTTCTTTAAATATCCTCTTGTTCCTTTCATTCCAGATATGCCATGTAATCAATGATGGTCCAACTATCCAGAGGTCGCTCCATTTTGAGTTGTGCTTGATAGGCCATGCAGTGAGGAAGTTATATAACTGTTCATTCCTGACACATTTGAAATTTGTATTCTCAAAGAACTAATTCTAGCAGGTTTCCGCATAAGGACAGTTATAAAGTAGATGATTGGCAGTTTCTTCTTGTGTTCTACACATGATGCACATGTTGGGGCCCTCAATGCCTACCATTTTTAATCTATCCCCAGTTAGAATTCTGTTGTGGAGTGTTATCCACAAGAATGCTCCTGCTTTTGGTAGGAGCTTCTTGTCCCAACATAACTTGTATGGCCATTCCGGATTAGAATTTTTATTCCTTTGAACTTCATATCCAAGTTTTACTGAATATGCACCAGATTTGGCAGCACACCAGAAAATCTTGTCTTCTTCTAATGATATTGGGATGACTCTGCCTTCTAGTATTTCGTTTGTTTGGTTGCATAATATTGGGCATCCATTGGTGAACTGTTTCCATGCTCTTTTCCCATCCTTTTCTTTAGTTGTGTCAAAGTAATCACCCACAAATTGGCCCCAAGTGTTCTCCATGCTCTCGATCCAGTCATGATTGTTGATTAATTCCATCAGAGCGGGTTCCCCTTCCCAAGAATCTCTCCAAAATTTATCCTTTATGCCATTCCTAACATGCCAAGAAATATGCTCTGTTATGATGCTTCTGCAGTCCCACAGAAAGTTCCATGTGGCTGATCCTCTTTCAGAGTTCACCATGGTAAGAATTATGTTTGGGTTTTTCGAGTCCAGATACTTCCTTTGGAATATCCTGCACCATAGCTTCTGGGGCTCAGTGTACATTTTCCATGCCAGTTTTGCGCCCAAGGCTTTATTCTGCAGGTCCATTTTCCTTAGTCCAGCACCTCCTTCTTTTACTAAGCACATTGTATCCCAATTTATGAGAGGTATCTTTTTGGTCTCCTTAGCTCCTTCCCATACAAATTTCCTTAGAATATTGTCTAAGTTTTTTCCAGCAGCATATGGAAGCTTGAAGCAAGAAATACTGTAAATTGGGATAGCTGAAAGTACTAATTTTGCCATGGTGAGTCTCCCTGCCTGTGATAGCCATCTATTCTTCCATTGATCTGATTTTGCTAAACAAGAATTCTTCACATCATTCCATATTTGTGATTGTCTACAACCTTTGTCTATTCAGACTCCAAGATATTTGAGGGGGAGGTCTGCAATTTCTATCCCTATGAGATTTGCAATTCTTTGCTGAGATTTCTTATTGGTGTTCAAAAATATTAATTGTGATTTTTACTTGTTCATAATCTGCCCGGACTGTTCTGAGTAGTTGTCCAATGTATTCATAATGCATTTTGCTTCCTCAATTGTCGCTTCTCCAAAGATAATGGTGTCATTGGCAAACTGAGAATGGGTGACAACACTCATTTGTTCATGCACTTTGATTCCTTTCCATGTGTTTTCTACTTGTCTTTTTTGAATCAGTTTTCCTAACACTTCAGCCATGAGCACAAAAAGGGCTGGGGACGGAGGGTCACCCTATCGCGGACCATTGGTGGCACCAAAGAATCCACATACATTTCCATTTACCAACAGTGAAAAGTTTACCATAGATATGCAAAATTTGATACACTAAATCCATTTTCCAAGGAATCCAAATTTTTTAAGGACACATATTAATAAATTCCAAACAACACGATCATATGCTTTAGCTACATCAAGTTTGATGATCATACCTTTTTGCTTTTCTTTATGGATAGAGTGAATGATTTCAGAAACCAAGATGATGTTGTCTGCTATTTCCCTTCCTGGAGTGAATCCATTTTGATTTTCCGAGATGAGTTTAGGAAGTAGTTTCTTTAGTCTTTCAGCCAAGGCTTTGGAGATGATTTTGTAAATTGTGTTGCACAGGGATATGGGACAAAAATCCTTCATTGATTCGTAGTCCTGCTTCTTGGGTATTAGCGCAATTAGAGTGTGGTTTATTTCTTTAACGAACTTCTGCTTCTTTCTGAATTCCTCAACTACAGACTAGATGTCTTTGCCCATAAAATCCCAACATTTCTAGAAGAATTCTGCAGTCAGTCCATCCAGTCCCGGTGCCTTATGTGGATGTAGAGAAAAGGTAGCCTTTTTTATTTCTTCTAGTGAAAAAGGTGCAAGCAGCATTTCACAATCCCCTTCTGTTATAAGTTTGTCAATCACCTCTGAAATTATAGGGAAATTCTCATTGTCATTCTGGTCCTTTTCTCCCAATAGCCCTATGAAGTAATCTAGTGCTGCTTGCTCTATTTCTTTCTCAGATGTTTTTAGTGAGTCCTGTTCATCCTTGATTGCGCTGATTTTGTTCTAAGCTCTTCTAGCTTTGGAGGATGCATGAAAGAATTTGTGTTCAAATCTCCATCCGCTATCCACAGTTCTCTAGACTTGTCCTTCTAGTATGTTTCTTGCCTCTTTAAAATCTCCCCATACTATTGTTTTAATTTTTTTTCTAATTCATAGTCGGAATTTGTCATTCCGTCCACCATAACCCGATTACTAATAGTTTCCATTTCCTCTTCTAATCTAGTTTTTTCTGCAAATATGTTCTTGAAGGAGAATCTATTCCAGATTTTGAGTTTATTTTTCAAAAAGTGGATTCATTTCATGAATTTGTAGCTTGGGGAACCAGAAAAAATGTTTCCTTCTAACCACCAATTTTTAAGATTGGTCATGAGATTTGGATCGTACCACCACATGCTTAAAAATTTGAAATAGTTTTTCTTACCAGTTAACTCTTGCGCGATTGACAGGGATAGAGGGAAGTGATCTGAGCCGATTTGAGGAACAATGTTAGTCTCCATGACAAATTCACCCCTTATCCACCAATCCCCGACAAAGAAGCAGACTAATCTTCCCAAGATTTTTGAAAAAGTAAGTCTTCTGTTTGTCCAAGTAAACCAACCATTTTTTGGTATAATATCTATCAATTTGCAATTTGATACAAAATCCCTGAAATCATCTATCACCTTTGTAGATTTCCTGAGACCTCCCTCCTTTTCATCGATGTCCAGTATAGCATTGAAGTCTCTTGCCATTATTGTTTTATCCAAATCAAGCAGCCTAGCTTGATCAGTAATTTCTGTCCAGGCTTTCAGTTTCTCTTCTTTCAGTTGAATAGAGGAAAATTGAGGTTTGTTGTTTTATGGTGAATAATGCATGCCATCCAATTGTTGCATGATGCAATCAGTTTGACCTCCACACAAGTCGGGTCCTACATTAATCCCAGCCCTCCAGCAGTGCCTTGAGCATCTTGGAAAACACCTTCCCATCTGAAGCAGTATTTCATAAGTTCCATAGCTTTTTCTCCATTGAGCTTGGTTTCTTGCAACATAACTAGATCTAAATCTAACTTGTTCAAAACTCTTTTGAACAAGCGCTTTTTGTCAGGGGCAGATAGGCCCCTAAGATTCCAAGATGTAATCTTCATCTTTCTCCAAGGGAGGGGTTTCCTCCCTTGGGTACTTTCATGTAATCCAATATACTAATAATTCCTCTTTCCTTTGCTCTTTGTTCTCTTATCATCTTGTGGCTCCTTCTCCCTCTCATTCCTTTGGATCTGCCAAGAAAGGTGTTAGCGGATTGACTTATGCATCTTGGATCTAATATATCGAGCTCATCTCTGTCCTCTGTTGGTTTTGAGTTCTCCGAGCAAGTTTCAACTTGTCCTTCCAAGTCTTCCTCTTGATTGCCTTGTGCCTCCTTCTTAGTTAATTTTGGCTCAATTCCTTTGTCAGATTGTTTTTTGTTCGAAGACTTGTTCGCCAGTTCCTCAGAGGGGGTCTGTGAGACGTTCTGTGGGGTGCTATCTGTTTGTACTTTCAGGGGGATGACCTCTAATCCTTGGCCTTCTTGTGGCAGAATGTTTTCTTTTCTTCTCTAAACTTTTTTAGGGTTCCTTTGGGGCCTATCAAAAGCTTTTTTAACAAAAATTCTGCAACTTTCAGTTTGATGTAGTCTACTTCCACATTTTGTGCATGGCTTTATTTCCTTTTTTATTTCAATGTTTTGGGTCCATTCTCCATCCATTGATAGGAGGGTGATTGATTGTGGAATCTTTTTAATGGCTGCAATTTTCAATCTCGCATATGTTTATAGATCATGTTCTATAATTCCTTCGTCAATTTCTAGCAGAATACCCAATGTTTGACCAATTTTTTCCAGACTTTGATCGCTCCAATACTCTATTGGCAAATTAAATAATCTTATCCAAACTGGTGTTTCATATTCCGCCAAGGATGTTGGATCAAAATTTGGTGCCCATCATTGGATGTATAGAGGACATGTGTCTAAGAACCCATTTTTTAGATCTAGGGTGTAATCTCTGTCCTTGCCATCTTTGAATACAATGACGAAGAAATTTTTGGGAAGAAATTTGATGACAACATGCTTTCCCCAATTTTCGTCCACCCATGTGCGAATGATTTTCCTGTGCATTTTTGGTCCAACAAATCTGGCAATAGCCGCATGAGTTTCAAGGATGTGTCTGTCTTTATCTACTTCCTCAGTGAGGTCGATTTCAATTGTGTCGCTTTCTATTTTTTGTTTTGGATGCCAATTGTTCCAAGCATTTGTGGTTTTCTCCATTGGTTTGTGGCATGCTTGTTCTGCTTGATTGTTTGGCATTCCCTGATCATCCCAGTCTACTTCCAGTATTCTCCATTTGACAGGTTTTCATAGGTGGTCTTGCCCTAGTTTCTCTCTTTCGCATGCATCTTGGTGGCTTTCGCTATTCGCGTGCTCCTTTTCGCAATTCGGCTACTCTTTCTCGCTCCCTATTTTTTTTCTTACAGAATATTACATATTTCTATAATTAATTAAATATTGAGTTTATTTTAATTCAACATATTATTTGAAAATATTTAGAACTTGACTTTGATTTTCAATTTAATCTTTGCATGAGATTAAATTCAATTTATTATTTGAATATATTCAGAACTTGACTTTGATTTTCAATTTGATTTTTGCAATCATGCACATGTATTTGAATTTGATAAAATTAGAAATTAAATGAAATTAGAAGAAATATGAATTAAATGAAGTTAGAATTTGAGGATTTGGAATTTGAATTAGAGCAAATAATTAGTTAATTAAATAATTTAAAGCAACTATTTAATTATTTAGGAATGAAATTTAATTAAATAATAAAGATTATTTAAATTAAAGGATTAATTAATATTTAGAAGAGGGTTAATGATTAATTGAATGGAGATAGAAATTGAAAATGGAATTTATTCAAATAATAAAGATTAATTAAATTGGGGATTAAAAATCACAATTAATTAAATAATAAATATTTAATTAACATTTAGAAAATAGTTAAAATAATTAAATGATGAAAGAATAGGAAAAATAGAATAATTAGTAAGATGATGAGAAAATATGCAATAGAAGAATAATATTAATTAACTTAATTAAATAATTAAATAATTATTTAATCAATTAGACGATCAACGAGACATTTTTAGGTGTCTACAGAAGTCATATGAAAGATACAATTGATGTTGGAATAATTATCCCAAGCTAGGATTTGGAACACAAACACTTCCAAATAGAAAGAGAGAGAGAAAGGATAGAATCACCAAGAAATGATGTATTATTGAGATGGGTTATAGATGTACAAAGCCCTCGCTTATATAGGCAAGAGGCAAGAAAATGAAGAAGATATAAAGAAACATGTGTCTCAATGAAATGAGAAAGTAGGTAGAGTAGGTAAAATCCAACCACTAGACAACTTAGCTACTTAGGAAATATACAATGAAAACTATTATGTACTTAAGTGGAACTTGAGAAAGAGTAAATAAATAATATTTTTGATCCAACAACTAAGTCTATTAACCATTCATCATTACCTACATGAGTGGCCAAAGCTACAATGAATGAATCACTGTCTTCCTTCTCGAACTTAAAATTAGAATCAAACTTCTTCTTTCTCCTTTACTTTTATTGTTTACAATCCTTATGAAAGTGTCAATGTTTTCCATAATTCTAGAAAATGACTTTGGACTTTCCAAGAGATTTATATATCCCCTTGGACCTAGATTTGTCATGCTTCTCATTCTTATTACCTTTTTCATTAGTTCTTCCTTGTACAGTTAGGGATTCCTTCAAGCTAATGGATACCTTTCTCTACATCTCTTCACCAAGCAAGGCACACACCATGTCTTCAAACTTGAAAATAATAGGAGTACTCCTGATAGCCATAACAAGAGAATCCCACAAATTAGGCAAATAAAAAAACAAGATCTAACATTTCTCCTCCTCCTCTATCTCGACACCAATAGATGCCAATTGAGCTACCACCATATTGAATGCTTCTAGGTGGTCTATAATCCATCCACCCTTTCATTCTTAAGGAATACATTTTATTCTACAAGAAAATTTGATTCAATAAAGATTTGTCTTGATACATCTCACCAAGTTTCTTCCATAGCTTCTTTACAAAGGTCTCTTCATGGACATTGATTAGAATAAAGTCTTCTAAGCACAATCTGATTAGACCCTTGGTTTAATAATCTATAATATCATATCGAGAAACCGCATTAGGATCTATAGGTCTTAAGACCTTCTCGTCAACAACATCCCAAAGATCTTGATCTATTATTAGGTCCTCCATCTTCAACTTCAACATCTCAAAATTACATCCAAAAAATTTCTCCACCTCTATTATCCTTAACAAACCTGACATCTAAAAATTCTTACAAAAAGATCGCAAAGTATCTTCTGCAAAAGCTCCAACTCAAATCTAGATTAGTATAAAAAAACCAAACAACCCACAACTGAAACCAAAGGTGATCAAGCTCATATACCACTTGTAAGGAAGTTAAGGTAGTAAAGAAACTTCCTACACTAATCTTAAGACAAGGGTAATGTAAAATTTTATAGATCTTTACAACAATTACAAAAAATTAATAGAAATAAACATAAATAACATGGATACCTGGTGCAGGAGCACCTTGCAGGATTTGAAGACCATTTGAGAAATTAAGGCTCTTAGAAGTGTTTGTAGGTTCCTTGAATGTTTTTGAGTTGTAATAAGGTCTTTCAAGACCATTTGGGTTGTTTTGATTATCCATGTAAGGCTTTGATGCCGTTTTGTAGTATGAGCTTCTTAGGACCTATTTGGTCACCCATGGTCAAATGACATCCAACATGCCTCAATGAGGAAAGAAATGTACTTTGGCTTCTATGTGGCCTATTTGTAAGGTTTATGATGTGTCCTAATAGGTTACATAGGCAAAAGTCATAAGTTGTGAAGTTTGTGCAAAGTTGTCAAATTTGATGACAACTTTTGTTGTCACTTTGTAACTAATCTCCCTCCAAAGACTACCTAATTCAAATTTCAGTTGGATTCAGTTGAGGAGGTTGGAGATAATTATGATGATGAAGTTTGGATGTAAAATTGTGATCAGATTCAATAAACACTCAGAAATTTCTAGAAATTTGTTGTAACGGTGCCTTATACGGACATTGTAGGGATTCCATGTGCAGTCTAAGTCATTAATCTGAATAGGCCTTTGAGTTGATGTTCTTTTGGTTTTTATTTGGCAGGAAAAGACCGAATAACAAGTGATATTTCTTCATTTTTATAACAAGCGGTCTGAAAACCCTCCAAAACCAAGGTTTCCGAGGAAATATCTTCTTAACCCCTCATTCCTCTAGCCAGATTGGCTCAAATAATGAGAAATAGTAGGGGAGAAAATTTACTTTAAGATACTTAAGGTTTCTGAGTGGGCCATTGAACTGGTGGATATTGGGATCAAGCCCTAGGCTAGGCATCCTCATGTGACTAGCCTGTTTTGATTGCTAAAAAATATATAGAGGTAAAACTAGGTATGCTAGACCCTATATGACGGTGGATTTGATGTTTGGGGATGTGTGTATACCTTTTTCATCCATTGGTGTTTTTGGATTAGACCTTTAGAGTGGGGTTGCTTTGTAAAAGTGGCCTAAAAGCCCTTTTAGCCCTCCTATAGCAACAACGTTTGACCCAATTAATGCAAGAGTTGGGTACTAAGTTTTGGAATAGTTTTGTGTCATTATTGGAGGAATAAAAAGTGTCAAGAGTCTGTGGTATCATTAGGAGGATTTCTGAGTTTTGCCTTAAAAGTTCAAAATAGGGCTACTAGGAGTAGGCGTCTTGTTGAGGGCAGTCATCTTGATTGCATCTGTACAAACAAAAGGGTGTTGTCTAGGTTGTGGTCAACATATCTAGGGTTAGACAAAAGGTTCTATAGGGTCCATACCTATTCTGTAATGTTGGATGTGTTATAAACCAAGTTAGCCATAGGTGGCTATAGGAGAGTTGGTGTCAAGAATAGACTTGATGTGAGAAGTTGTATCTCCATGAGTTGTTTATGGATATAGTGGGGTCCCATTGAGCAAAGGGGAGTGTAGAGGAGTCCTTTCATTTTTTTGTTAGGGTTGTCCAAGAATCCATATGAATGTTGAGACCTTGATTGAGGGTTTAGTGGGTTGAGTTTGTGTGAGAAGCCTTTGTTCCTTGGGGCTCTGCATCAATACCACAACACAATGATCCACATGGGGAAAACCCTTTTGGGAGAAAAACCCCACACTCCAAAAGCCACACAATATATTATTCAAAAATCAACAATAGATTATAATATACTTGCAAAACAAGCTTCACACAAGAGTGACACTAATCAAAGATACATTGGTAACTAAACAACTAAAATAATCTTACACACAACCTCCATCTCACACACCTAATATATAGGAGATGCAATACACGAAACTATCAAACGATATTACAAAACGATGGGCTAAAACCACAAGAAAATTGTTGTCCATTTTATCTCTAATCCAAGGTTCCCTATGATGTATCAAAACACACACCAATATTTGTAGCTCCCTTTTACAACTCATTTATGTGTCTGATGCATTTTTTCTATTTTCTATTTTAGGAGATCCAACTTCCAAAGGCCATAACTTTTGAACTAGGTTTTCTGATTGATAAATGATTTGAAGCATTAGAAAGCTTGTGATGTTATTTATCAAGATATATGTCACTATACTAAAATTATAGACACTTTTAGGTTGTTTTAGAGCCTCCAAGGCCTTTAAAATTGACTTCAATTTACCTTCATTTGCAACATCCAAAAATGAAAGTTTTAATATCTTGAAATCTAGACATGATCATGCAATAAAAATTTACAGGCATGTTTATTTAGCCAATTTGAAGCTTTCGGGAAAATTTTGGACCAATTTGTGCTTAATTTTTTTTACTATAAATAGTAACCTTATGTAAATGCAAGGTTGAGACAACATTTTCCTAACGAAGACATCTCATCAAAACCATCCCATAAATCCCAGTCTAATAAATATTGAACATCCATATATCCCATATCTCAATATATTTTCCAACAATTTTTTCGACCCATATTGATCCTAATAAACTTTCCATCTAAAAATTATCATAACAAGATCACAGAGTATCTTTTAAAGAAGCTCTCACTCAAATCTGGATTAGTTAAAAAAACCTAACAACCTAAAACTTAAACCAAAGGTGGTCAAGATCTTATACCACTTGAAAGGAAGTTAAGTTTACGGAACAACTTCCTACACTAACCTTGATAGGAGGATTATGCAAAACTTTTGAGATCTTTACAATAGTTACAAAAACTTACCGAAAAAGAACATAATTAACATGTGCATACCACAACACCATGATTTAAATGGGGAAAACCCTTTCGAGAGACAAATCCTGTACTCCAAAATCAACCTAATATATTATTCAAAAATCAATAAAAGATTACAATATACTTGCAAAGAAAGTTTCTTATAGGAGTATCACCAATAGAGATCCAGTGACAACTCAACATATATCAAACTCTTTGAATACATCACAATACACAACCATAATACAATGCCCTCATAAAATAGGGTTTCCTTCTAGGGCAAGTAAATAATATCCTATATTCACCATTAGATCTATGACCTAATGATAAATATTCAATATTTAGAATGCTAAATTATACATTAAATATGGCTTTTAGGGATGCTTCCCACGAACCCTCAACGAGGTGCACGACCTATAACCTTTTATTTTTACAAGGTCAAGACACCATTTTCCTAATGATAGGATATTCTCATTTGAATTGGACAAGTCATGTAGATAATAGATAATTAACAAGTTATGTTCTCTCTTTTTTTTGGCCCAATTTCAAGGTGTAGTACGAAACAATCTACTATTTCTTTATGAACTACAAAATTGGAACATGCCTAAGAAATGAGGCCACTAAAGAAATAACTCAATTATGAACTAGTATTTTAGTACTCAAGCAACATCAAGCAAGGTATTTTTTACTCCACTATGACAATCAAAGTGCTATTTTGTTGTCCAATAATCTAGTGTTTCATGTTTCCTACTAGAGAAAAGCATTCTATCACCATTACATTAGGCATTTCACCCAAAAGAAAGTAATTCATTTTCAATATTACTAGAGAGGACCAAATAATTGCTTTTTTATCACATATTGATTTATGTGAGATTAAGTTTTCTTATCTTAAAGGTCTTTGAGAAACATGAGTATTTGATGGTTGTCATCCATGAGAAATTTTGTGAATGTCTACCATTCTATGAGTGAAATAATTATTTTGTGTTTTGAGTCATCTTATATGTAACCCCTAACATTAAAGAGGGATACCAACACATTTAATGTTGACATGTATACCATGAACTCTTGATATTTTTTATCCTCTACTCATCTTAAAAATACCTTGATTAAAAATACACTCTAATATCAATATACAAATAGTTCTCAATCATGTCATTGATAACTAACTTCTCTATATAAATCTTTAAAATCTTTATTTCACAATCCATACAAATCACATGTCCTTACATACAAATACCATATAACTTTAATAGACACCTATTGTGGTTGTTAGATGAGTTATTTAATGAAATATGAAATATATTTAGATTTTGAAATACATACAAATAAACACAAGCTACTAAAGCTAACAAAGAATTTGAAATAGTAAATGCAATTTGATTTTACACACAAATATTTTTTTTTATTATTCAAAATAATTTTATCATGCCTTGATATAAAAGTCTTTATCATTCATTACAAACTTATAGACTTGACAACAAGAGAAACTCATTGTAGAAATTACAACCCTTAAAATAGACAATAATGATATACTTATCATTTTACACAACTTTAAAAACAACTAACACACTTAAAAACATGAAAATTAATAACTATTGTTAAAAAAAATACTCAAAACTAATTTAGAATGTCTGCCTTAAAAACTCCAACTCCAACTGCATTGACATCACTTATCTTATCTCCAATTGCAGTTAAGTAAGTGACATGTTGAAGGGAAGAAAGCCATGTTTAAGTGCAGCCTCCCACACTTTGTTGATGTCTGCAGTATTCATAGTTTGTCCACATTCATGGTGATTCCATCCTTGTAATGCATGCACCATTCCTCCCACTCTCCATGCGCTCATTACTCTCCTTGGCAGCCAGTTCTGAATTCCCCCAAATGAAAATTGAAATTATTACTAGTGTATTAAAAAAGTTTAGGAATGAAAAGTATTTATTTGAGTGTTAAACAATAAAAATAAATAGTGTATAAAGCGTTATATAATGAATGAAAGATTTTAATGATGTTGATGAGATTAAATAGTCAAAATAATAAAATATAAATGAATTATTTTAATGAATTCACAAAATCAGATTGTCAAAGAGATAAAAACTGAGTTTTAAATTTTAATGACATCCAAAAAGTTTAGGATCAAAGAGCAATGTATGAATGAAAGATTTTCACCAGATCAAATAGTCAAAACAATAAATGTATGAATGAAACATTTTAGTGATGTTCACGAAATCAAACTGTCAAAGAGATGAAGAATCACAACCTTAGATTTTAATGAAATTCACAAGATCAAATAGTGAAAATGCATGAATGAAAGATTTTGATGAGGTTCGCCATACTAAATCATCAAAGAGATCAAGAACAACAACTTAAGATTTTAATGATGTCCAAAAAATTTAGGATTGAAGAGCATTTATTGCACCCTTCATCCAAAAAAAAAGTACTGTATAAAGATTAAACAATAAAGATACGAATTAAAGATTTTAATGACACTCACAAGATCAAATAATCAAAATAACATATAAATAAAATATTTTAATGACATTTAGCAGACCAAACAGTCAAAGCAATCAAGAAAGACAGATGACATTCATCGGATCAAACAATCATAAAGATAAAAAAAACATCCTTAAATTATCTTTTATATAGATCACCTACTATGACATTAATTCTCTAACAGAGTAAATGCAAATGCAAGCAGATTACCTCACAGGTGTGCACATTTTCCAGGTTGGCAGGCACTCTCATTGCAGGTGTGCTGTAGTAAAAGCAGTCCTTACGAGTCCTAGGTATTGGAAATGGCTGAAAGGGAATAAAGAGGGCTCCCTTGGGTGCCTTCATCTGGTCTTCCCCACTTACCCATCTCCCAACAATCCATATCTGCATCATATCATTATGAAGATCAGATTATGAAGATCAGATATAAGTCTTTTTTCACTTATTTTGTTCAATCCAGTCAAGCAGCAAAACGAGTATGCAAAAGCCAGATTCATTTATACAGCAGCTTTCACCTTGCAGTTCTTGCCCGCCTGATAGCTGTTTACAGGGATGATTTGTTGCTGGAATTGGGATGGGACAGTTGATTTCATTTGATCCAACTGTTCTCTTGATTCCGTAAGAAGCTGTCATTCGGGATAATGTAAACATTAATTGTATGGGGTAAAACTTGAATTTGAAGAACATGAATTGGGTCTATTCCTAAACTAAACTAGTACCTGAATACTGACTCCCCTTTGAGATAGGAGGCAGAGAATTGCAGATCCAACTTTTGACGTGCCCCCACACATGAATACTTCACCTGTCTTCGATGGGATCGAATTCAATACTACAGCGGCTACAAGAGTACTCCCATCTACCATACGGGCTTTTAAGTTCTTGTGCCTTTTCAAAAACAGCTCCCCTCCTCCATTAAGATCCTCACTCTGCCACGTTTTTTTCTCAATTACTAGCTACCTTATTAATAACTCATCAATTTCTATCGAACACACTAAGATGTATATTTGATGTATTTATTAAAAGTCAAAATTATGCTAAAGTCGAAATTTAATAACTTAGTAAAACACACCTGGTTGAGGAGGCCTAAACTGATAACTTTGACTTCTTTTTTCTCTGCTTCTAAAATGGAATCCTCAATAAGCTTATTTATCTTTGCTCGTTCAGAAGGCATTGAATACTGCATCCACATTCAAAACTACAATATTGAAAACTAAATAATAAGTGATAGGCATGGATTTTTCAATGCATGAAAATGAATTAGAAAGATTCTGGATTTGATTACGTAAGTTTTTTATACCAATGTTTTAGATTACATTCATTAATCCATTATTAGAATGAGGAAAAGCTTTTACATTATAATATTTCATCATTCTAATAATGAATCATAAAATGTTATCTACAATTTTGATATACAAAACTTGGAGCAATCAAATATGGATGTTCTCTAATTCATGAATAAAATATATTGATAGACATTGAACAAGTGCATGGCATAAGAACCTGGAATGTGTATCGCGGAATAACCCATGTTTGCAAATGCATATCATTTAATCGATTTTTCTCAGCTATAAAACTTTGTCCAAAGAGCCAAAGAAAGATCATGATGGCATTGCTAATCGGCCATAAAATCCACATATACCATTTGGTAGAGTATGGCTTAGCAGCAAATGAAGCAAACCCAAATCTTAAATGGAAAAATGAAAGCAAACTTGTTGCATGAGTGAGATACACCAAATCGACCTTTTCCTTTCGCCCTATTCACATAACAATACTACCCATCAAAATCTAGTTATCACCAAGTATTTTTCTTGTTACAATTATTTGTTTAAAATTGTCATTCAAATACTAAACATATTCTCTTTCAAAAATTCAGTTGTATTTCATGATAACAATAGGTTGGTAGATAATAATAAAGATAAATTATCATTTAAACAGATCATAACATAAACAGATACACAAAACTAATATGTGAAATAAGAGTGTGTCAAAATAAAGATAGAATTCTTATTTTAAGAGATCATATAATATAAAAAAGATAGATACTCAATGGGTTCTTGGTCTGTTGGTAAAGTTGAAAGATTCAAATTGAGTCCACCAGGGATGAAGTCTTGCTGAGTGCACTATAAGAGATGATGCTGGATTTGTGCCCCGACAAGATACCCTTAGACCTTTGCTCTTTGTTCTTAGTTGAAGGAAGAGTGAAATAAATCCCCTCGATAATATTAGTGATATTTAAAGAGAGATAGATGAGGTCAAAAGATTTAGAAGAAAATGACAAACTATGGTCTAACATGATGCCTAAAGATTAATATGCAAATATTAAACACAGTTACATCTTAATGCAAGTCTTAATGATATTTTGAAAAAAAAGAGAAATAAATCTAAAATAGATAAGGTCACAAGATTTAAGAGAAAATGACCAAAAAAAAAGAGGCAGTGATTATAACTCCCACAAACTCTCTTTTATGCCCCATTTTCTGGTCTAACATGATACCTGAAGATTAATATGCAAATACTACATTTTGATACAAGTTTGGAAATACTACCCATATCAATGACTTGAATATTAATCTATCAATGAAATCAAACCTTTTTTTCTTTTCTACCCACCTTTCCGTGAAGTCTCGTAGAGAGTCTGGGACGACTTATCGGCTGTCCCATAAAGGTAATCATAGAGAGGCATGAACAGACAGAAGTTGGTATGAACTTGTGAATGGTGAAGAGAGTGATACCTGCGGAATATTAGCTATGTCTCATCAAATCTTAGTTATCAGAAACGAGAAACGAGAAACGTAACGGCAATGGCAACGTGACGAGAAATGGAATATTTAAAAGTTGCGTATAAGAAACGTATATATATATATATAATTTTATAAAAAAAGAGTTTAAAAAATAAAAAACATGCAAAATTATGGTTATATATAGTGCATGAATCTATTGCTTAATCCAAGTTAAGCCATGAGCCAAAAAAAAAAAAACTCAACCTGTCAATGTCAAATCATTAAAAAACAATTACTTTACTGCACTTATAGTAATTGGTACGAAGTAAAGTGAAAGAGCTCATTATTTTAAGTGCTAAAGATCTCTGCGAGTCTCGCATGCAAAGTGAAGATAAGTCGAAAACACCCAAAAAGGAATTTGCCTGCTGGAAACGGCCGTTAGAAACGAGAAACGCGTTTCTTGCGTTGAAACGCGAAACGACGGGAGACCGTCGCGTTTCTGGCAACTAAGCATCAAATTAACTCACAATGAATCTTTCCTAGAAATTGGAACTTTTCGAAATATGTAAGAAAACTTACGAGGGTGTGTACATTAGGAACTTAAGAGGAGGGAAGATCCTAAATGCCCAGTTGGGAACAAATTCAAAGTTGCAGTGGCCCATATTGTTCATGAAATCAAACCACATTAAGTAGACAAATGTTACACCAATAGAAGGAGTTTTGGTGAAAAGAGTAGCCAGTGGAGCAATTGAGAATATTGCAATATACATCAAATGCTCTGCAAACGGATGCACTACAGCTGAACACAAACAAGATTCAAAATATCAGTACTCGGTACTCATTAAAAGCACAAAATCCACAAGATCTAAAGGAATAATTTCTTACATGTGATGGGTTCTGTGACGAAAGAAGAGTGATGATGAGAGTGGTAAAGATTATACAGCAAGTGGTGATGAAGAGCTCTATGTGCCCAGTAATACAAGAATTCAGATGGCCCAATATGGGCCAAAAAAAAAACAATGAAGCCCTTTGTGTTCCAGAGAGGAAGATTAGAGGCGCCTGGAATGTATGCATGAACTAGAAACCAGATGAAGGTGTACATGAGAATATAGTTGTCCCTGCATCACATTGTAGAAAGTAAACACTTATTATCGTCAAACTTTACATAAACACCAATCTCTACAGCTTCCATGGTCATCAAACAACCAACATTTTAGATTTATATTTTAAAATGAGCAGTTGCTTTTTCTGATTTTGATTGTCTTAGTTTTTTTATCAATGTTTTGAATCATGTTCTATGATTTTTCTTCTCTTTAAGCTCTTTTATGATGGATCATGTAGTGTGATCTAGAATATTGATGAAAAAGTTGCACAAAATAGAATTCAGAAACAAAACAACACTCATATTATAGATTGTGAAAATCTAATATCGTGAATGATTAATACAATTGGACATACAAATTTAAGAACTTACCAGATTCTCTCTATAACATTCTATAATAGATCATGAAATATGATCAAAACATTGGTGAAAAAATCACACAATTGAATTGAAAAACAGTAACATTCATTATTATAGATTGTAAAAATCTAATATCATTAATATAAATAGACATACAATTTTTGTAGAAGAGCTTACCAGGTTCTCTCTCTATCAACTTGCTCAAAGTGGATACTTTTAGATTGTATTTGATGCTTGCTCCGTGCATTCTGATAGCGAGAAACACTAATCCACAGTTGGTTATGGAGGTATTGAGTTGCCACCAAAAGAAGCAGCACCAAACTAATGTTGTCCGCTTCTTGTCCTCCTAGAAAATTGGTGTGTACTGCTTTGATCACCAGAGGGGAGAGAAGCAGATACTAGATCCATAACAATATCATTTCTAATCAGTAACCACTCTATTTTCATATTTGTTTACTCACATTAGATTTTAAAGTATGATCCCCAACCAAAAAGAATACACAAAGTTTACCTTGAAGTTGCCAAGTTTCTCCCATGGCCATCCTGTAAGTGGTCCCGGCTTAGATGCCATTCTCTTCACCTTAGAGTTTAGTTTAGAAAAGCTCAATAAGAGCTGTGAGCTCAATTCTCCTAACTTCAAAGAAATCTTGACAGAAGCTTTGAACTCTTTTACAGATGAGCAACAATAATTTTGCTTTGTATGGGCAAATGTTGTGCTTCCCTTAGCATATATAGAAGTTCTTAGCTGTTAGTTGAATTGCCATCCACGTACCTATAAAATTGTTTCTAACAAGAAGAGTTAATGCTTCAAATTGTGGATAAAGTCCACATTGAAAACAGAAAACATCAGGGAAGACAAATAAAATAGAGCAAAACATTTCATTCGGAAATGACCAGTCTTAAATCACACACATTAAGCAACATATTAAGTCTAGAGAATGTTAGTTAATTCTGATTGTTTAACACTTTTAAGTCTAGAAATGTATTGTTAGTGTGCCACATACCTTAAGCAATATATTAAGCCTATAAAATGTCACTCAACTCTGAATGTTTAACTTTTAATCCTAGAAATATAAGCTTAGTGTGTGTGATTTAAACCATTCCGTACAGAAACTAAAACGCTGAAAAAAGTTAGATAAAACATTTATGATGGACTGGTGAATGAAAGCAAAAGATGGTCTGTGCTCACAATAAATAATCTATTCCAGCACATACTTAGGAGTGCAGTTTCATTTATTTGTAGCTTTTAAATTTGGTACTGTAAATTTTTTTTAATGAAGATAGCTTTTAGATTTGGTACTTTAAATATTTATTTGTAGCTTTTAGATTTGGTACTGTAAATATTCAATCCTGTAAGATCTATTTCCATACCGATAGCAAAATACTCACTCGATCAAATTGAAAAACTCATGAACTGTAAAATTTTTAATCTCTGAAACAAACTTATCTTTTTACTTGCAAAATCGTAGGAAAATAATAACGGTTAACCCACTACAAATATCAAGCTGCAGATATTAACAATGTACGAATAACAAGCTTCAGTCTACAAAATCGTACTGAAACAAAATGTGGCCTCCATTTGAGCGTACAAAATGGAGATGAGTGGAGCTTCAATCTACCACAGTTTTTCAAACGAGTGGATCCCTAAGCTTTAATATACTAAAAACAAGCTTCTTCATTAGGCTTCTTCATTTGGACGACCTCTACCAATCCTTTAAGCAAATATAGAAATGTTATTTAATCATCCATGTGGAGTAATTGATTTCCAAGACTTCTCAATTAAGTCAATAAGGGCTGTAATTAATAAAATCTTATTTAAACAATTGATTGAGTTGGAAAAAATTCCTAGTCAATAAGGGGCTACTAGTTAAGTATCATCATTAGCTAAGTATCATTATTCTATTAATCGAATTTGCAATCACTTATTTTTATTCTTTTTATCAATTCTAAACAAAATCATTTTGTCTAGGCTAAATTATGAATAGTTGTATTATTATTATTATTATTATTTATTTACTTTAAAGTTACAAGAAGTTAATCTTCAACATTTTTCATTTTGACAAACTCATCTATCTTTATACTCACTTAAGGTTTTCTTTTAGAATTTTTTCTTTTAATATTTATTGGTAATATTATAATTTGAGACTAATTATATTAATAAGATCTATATTCATTACTACCCTTTATCTATCAATGATTATCTTTCTTGGTTCTATGTCTACCATGAGCTAGTTAAATTAAACCACTTTTGAAGAAAAAATGCTTATATAAATGTTCATATAAGTTTTCATTTTGGTGATTTTGATAGTGTTGCCGGATAATAACAACAATTGTTGGTTAATAGCATCAAAAGAGGACAAGAGAAATTTCTAATTTAGTCTTACCTTTAGCATAATAGTATTTCCTTGTGAGAAAGTTACTTAATTTCATTAATGCAATTACGACGCCTTATGGAAATATTCCTAATTTCTTTAATGGAATTAAGGAGGTTATTATTATGTTGGAAGTTGATTCTAATTTAGAGATATTCTATATATCTTTGTTGTCTTGAAGGAAATGATGTAATAGGAACTGTAGATTGCAAGAGCAATTGGTGTGGATTGTAGATTGCAAGAGCAATTGTTAGGACGTTGTTGTGAATTGTAAATTCAAATTGTAAAAGTGATAGAAGAATCTAATAGTGGTAGCTAGCTATGGAGTTTGTAATTTTTTTCTCCAGGCAAGAAAAATACCGATAACTTGCTTCGTGGATTTTTTCTTCGCATTTTGTCAAGGTTTTACCATGCAAATCAACATCTATGTGTTATTTTGTTATTCCATTTAATTTCTTCATTATTTATTTATAACTAATTTGTGATGCAATATTTAGTTTTCTAAATTTATGCTTCCACTTCCACAATAATTGGTATTAGACCGATATTTTTGCAGTGACTATATTAGCATTTAGTGTTGAGGTTTGGAACATTAAATGGAAAATGTTTCAAATGCAAGGTTTGAGGTTGAGAAGTTAAATAGAAGAATAACTTTGAGGTATGGAAACTCAAGATGTGTGATTTGTTAGTGCAATAGGGATTGCTAAAGGCATTAGTAGTAAAGTTAAAGAAACTTGTAGATGTGTTTGATGAAGACTGAGAAGATCTCGCATTCGTTCTTTTCAATATAGTGGGAAAGGAAACAACAATAGTCTTGTGGAGTAGATTGGAGTGCTTCTAGTGGTTTCATTGTTTTAGCCTATGGGTACATGAAAGCATGAGGTGATTAGCCTTTGGATGCATATGAGTTGTGGAGTTGGTATAACCTGAATGCTCTAGGACAACTTGATATGTTTTATAGTTTTCCTATTTCTAAAAGCTATGGGTTTGTTGATCTTCCTTTGAGGAGATGTTAGATCATGATGCCAAGGTTATATTCTCAATTCTACGTTGGAACTTTGATAATTGATCATGTTAGATTTTTTGTGGTATTGAGTACATTAATCATTTGCTTGGACTTCATGGTTATGCACATGTGTTGCATTTGGAGTTTAGCATGGACTGATCAGTTACAGGTGATCATGGATAAGTTTGGAGGTATAGGTGAGGCTTGCAATTCTCTTGTGGTTAGAGAGACGTGTCGATATTTTAGCAAGAATTCCAAGCAGTTTACACCTTGGTTGGGCATGAATAGGCATAAGGTAAATTGTTGTCAAGGTGGAGATTGTTCATTAATGACAACAAAAAAAGACAATAGAAATTTCTAATTTAGTCATACCTTTAGAATAGTAGTATTTCCTTGTAAGAAAGTTACCTAATTTCATTAATGCAATTAAGGAGGCCTTATGGAAATGTTCCTAGTTTCTTTAATGGAACTAAGGAGATTATTTCTATGTTGGATGTTGATTCTAATTTAGAGATATTCTATATATCTTTGTTGTCTTAAAAGCAATGTTTTAGTATGAATTGTAGATTGCAAGAGCAATTGGTGTGGATTGTATATTGCGAGAGAAATTTTTAGGATGTTGTGAATTGCAAACTCATATTGTAAAAGTGATAGCAACACCTGATAGTGGTAGCTGGCTATGGAGTTTGTAATTGTTTTCTCTAAGCAATTAGAATACCGATACCTTGCCTCATGGATGTTTCCTTGCAATTTTGTCAAAATTTTACCACACAAATCAACATCTATGTGTTATTATGCTATTCCATTTATTTCTCTTCATTATTTCTTTGTAACTAATTTGTGCTGCAATATTTAGTTTTCTAGTTTTATGCTTTCACTTCCACAATAGATAGCTTCTTATAGGGATGATTTTGTGATGTAATTAGGATGGGACAATTGATTTCATTTGATTGAACTATTCTCTTGATTCAGTAAGAAGCTATCATTTAGGATAATATATAAGCATTAAATGTATAGGGTGAAAATTGAATTTAAATACCATGAATTGGGTCTATTCCTAAACTAAATTAGTACTTGAATACTGACTCTCCTTTCAGATAACAAGCAAAGAATTGTGAATCCAATCTTTGATGTACCCCCACAAATAAACACGTCTTTTGTCTCCAATGAGATCGAATTGAATACTATGACAACTGCAAGAGTGCTCCCATCTACCATGCACAAACTTTTAAGTTCTTGTGCCTTTACAACAACAACTCCCCTCCTCCATTAAGATCCTATCTCTACCACATTTTCTTCAAATTATTAAGCTACCTTATTAATTACTCATGTTTGTAGATCTCTAGCACTCTAGATTTAATCTATTTATTAAAACTAAAAATCATCTTATATTCCAAATTTTATTTAATTAATTGATATTTAGAAATATTTTATAATGAGAATAAGAGGGGAGAATAATGATTGAAGTGTATTGAAAAGAGCTTACTTTTATCTCATATGACACCCATTTACATGTTAAAATATTATTATTCCATAATAAACATGATATTTTCAAAATAAGAAACACATAAAATTTATGTCTTCATATATGTAGTAAATAAAGAGTTTCAAAACTAAAAAACAATAATTCTAAATTGATATCTTTTAACTTTTTTTTAGATAGATATATTTAAGATATTTATACTAATAAATACAATTAGTATGTTATGATTTAGACAAGTTATTTTGTAGAAAATCATTCGCGACATAAATATAGAGGCGTTCTAATAAATTAGTTTGGTCAATTAACTAATTATACCTAAAAATCATATTTGGTTAAGGAGACCTAAACTGATAACTTTGGCTTCTTTCTTCTCTGCCTCCAAAATGGAATCTTCAAGAAGCTTATTTATCCTTGCTCGTTCAAAAGGCATAAAATATTGCATCCACATCCATAACCACAATATTGAAAACTATATAACACATGATAGGCATGAACATTTCAATGTATGAAATTAAAATAAAGAGATTTTGGATTTGATTGTATAAATTTTTTATATCAATGTTTAAGATTATATTAAATAATCCATTATTAGAATGAGTAAAAGCTTTTACATTATAATATTTCATCATCCTAGTGATGGATTATGAAATGTGATCTAAAATTTTGATATAAAAAACTTAAAGCTATCAATTATAGAAACTCTCTAATTCATGAATAAAATTTATTGATAAATCTTGAAGAAGTGGATGGCATGAGCACTTGGAATGTGTATCGTGGAATAAGCCATGTTTGCAAATGAAAAACATTAATTATTTTTTCTCGGCCATAAAAGTTCACCTAAAGAGTCAAAGAAAGATCATTATGGCATTGCTAATTGGCCATAAAATTTGTATATACCATTTGGTAGAGTATGGCTTAGTAGAAAATGAAGCAAACCCAAATCTTAAATGAAAAAATGAGAGCAAAATTGTTGCATGAGCTAGATACACAAGAACAAAATTTTCCTTGCATTTTGTTCACATAATACTACTAGTCACCAAAGTCTAGTTATCACCAAGTATTTTTCTTGATACAATTATTTGTTTAAAATTTCCATTCAAATACTATCTACATATTCTCTTTTAAAAATCTAACTATATTTCATGATAAAAATAGTTTGGTAGATAATAATAAAGATAGATTATCATTTAAATAGATCATAACATAAAAAGATGCATAATATTAATATGTGAGATAATAGAGAGTATCAAAATAAAGATAAAATTATTATTTGAAGAGATCATATAATATTTTTTTTTGATGAATAGGCCTTCTTTATTAAGTAAAAATATTAAAACACATTTTCACAAAAAAAAGTCAGGGGATACAAGACCGCCCCGCGAGAGTCACACGGCCAGAAGCCGGAGTTAAAAAAAAAGCTATTCATCAAAAAACTTCCTCAAGCAGCCAAGGCAGAGGCATCCGAGGGGGGAGGATTTGGATCATCTTTCTTGCCCCATACATCAATGAGGTTAGGAGTCAGGTCTGACACGAACCACCAATCTTTAGGATCTTTGTCAACTTCTCCTTCCTCTCGCCTAGGAGGCGAAATCGCCAAAGCCAAGTGGGGAAACTTGGAGGTGGTGGCATAAGGCCACCTAGAGCCATCACCAGCAGGAGGAGCCAAAGAAACAGGAGCAGCCTAAGGCCACCCCGAGGCAGAGCCACGATGTGAAGGAGAAGCCGAGCGGTGCCTCCACACATCGTCTCTCCCACCAGAGGAGTGGCGACGAGCCTGGGACCGCAGGCGGAGGAATTGCATGATGGTATGATGAAAGAATCAATATCAGGTAGATTACTGAGAGGGGAGGGTGAATCAGTAAATAGAAAAACTGATACAAACTTTCCCAAACTCAAACTCAACAACTCAAAGTAAACTCAATAATAAAATACCACTGTCAAGATCAGTACTCATAAGAATACCGGTTGATTGTTACAACAACATAATAGTAAACAACATCAAACTTATAAACATCCAAATGCTTTATCATATGCCAACATACTTCATTTCTCAATACTTCCGGTTATCATACCTTATCATAAATAGTTAAATCAAATCAACAATAAGATCATACCCATAAAAAAAATCACCACTTGATACGAGTATTTATACGTGGAAAACCCAAATAGGTAAAAACCACGGTGAGATGGGACTCACAAGAAAATATTTGAACTCTTCTGAAGTTCGCCCTATTAGGAGCCAAGCCTGTTAAAGCTTTTACAAAAAGTCCTGTTAAGAACTAATCTTGTTAGGAATCACCTGATTAAGGGATTGACTACAAATGCCTTGTTAGAAGCAAATACCTTGTAAGGAGTAACCTCAATAGAGGATTTGAGAATCCAATCTGATGAACCACCTTGCTAGAGGATTTAATAAGTAACCAAGCTTGTTAGAGCTTACCCGGTTAAGGGATTTCAGTTCTGTTGTGATTGTTAGAAAATAATGGGAGTTTCTTGATCTGTATGAATAACACTACATTTGCTTGATCAGATCCATTTAAGCTTCTATCTACCTTTACTCAAACTACAGACTCATTCTCCAGTTAGGCAACCACACACTCAATTGATTTCAGCCAATTCTTGCCAACACCAAAATAAAATAGCTTCATCGACCTTATATACAAATCAATTAGGTCAGTATCATAACAAAGATCTAATCTTCTCATCGAGATTACAAACAAGTCGGTACAAGCATGATTGTTGGATTTCATAGCAATTTCTACACATCAATCAAGAAAACCTCAACCGCTCCTTGATTACCACTTCATCGAGCTCAGTAACTCATCACACGCTTTGCATTAGATGCAATACACTTTGCTCATTCCCTAGACCAACAAACAAACACGCCAAAACATTTGAACTTCTCTTCATACAATGATCTTACTTGTTACCATCATTACCACTCAATATCAGATCATAAACCAACATAACCAATTCAACAACCTTAATCGGTTAGGGTTTAATAAAAACAACTGATAGGGTTTACCGGTTACATAACATAGAAAGGGTTTAACCTTATACTCTGAATACCAGTTGAACTCACAAACTTACATATTGGTTTACAAGACAATATCAACAATAACAACAATATCATTATTACCGGTTCAATTGACATCAATGACAACATAACATATCTGATGCCCTCCTAAATGGCACAAGGTTAGTCTATGATCAAAGAACACAAAACACACAAAACATTAGTGTTAATCAATCTAAAACTAAACTATGAAGGCATATCAAAAGAGACACTAAAAGCATGCTAATGTATCTAATAAACAAAACACAGATTATGAGGCATCTCCAACTGCCTCTTAGCATGGCTTTAGCTTCTTCTCCCTTGTTCCTCTCCTCTCCAAGTTCCAAAATAGTGTAGCTCTCAGCAGCTTTTTGCACTATGGATGCTTATGGAGGATTGAGATTTAATATTAAGCTTCAAATATGAAATGAAAAGCTAAATACTATGCTATTGATGCTAAAATGATATATTTTAACCAAAAATGATAAGATATTAGATGATTATGCTAAGAATGCTCTCTAAAATGTCTATAGCTTAGATGCATACAAGTTTTCAGGATCTGGTTTATGAAGGAATGGGCTCTATTTATAGGAAAAATGGAGCAATGGATGGCTAGGATTGAAGGGTTTAATCAAGGGTCAAGCTTGAAAGTTGGGGATCCATGTGCACAATTGGCACCAATGAAATGATGACAAATGTCCACATAGGGTTGGGTTGAGAGAAGAGGTTGGAGGCATTAAAGGCCTTAGAAGACCTCATGGTTATCTAGAAGGTAAGGGTCAAGTCTAAATTAAGATTACCCATTGAATTAAGAGTTAATCCAAGGATAAACCTTTGTGCAAATGATTAAGAGATAATCATGGTCAAAGCATTAAAGGCTTGATGAGACCTTTGGGTTGGGTAGAGGTTGAGTCAAAACAAATGTTTTGACCATGTGGGAGGGTTGAATTAACCATTAATGGTTATTGGAGACTTTGGGGATTAAGTGGTTGAAAGTTGGAAGCCTTCAATGGTTATCAAAGACTTTGAGCCATTTAGTGGTTGAAGGTTGAAAGCCTTTAATGGTTATCAAAGACTTTTAGACTTTGAGAAGTGACTCCATTTTGCTTATGAATGTGACAATAATCAGGGGATGGATTAGGCTAATTAGGAAGGGGTTAGAAGAATCTAGAAGGGGATTAGATTTTTGCAAGTGGATTTGGTGGGTGAGGGAAAATAGGATTTTATTAAAAATAAAAATTCATTTATTTCAATAAATGTGTGCAAGTTGCATTTGTAGGAAAATGCAAGTGGGGTGGGGATAATGATTTAAATAAATGTTTTATTTAATTTATTTAAAAGAGGAAAAGGGGATTTAATTAAATAAATAGATTTTATTTATTTAATTGAATGGAATTTGATTTAATGAATTAATTAAAATAAATTGAATAATTTATTTAATTAATAGAAGAATGTTTTGGGATGAATTAATTAAATATTAATTTAATTAATTGATGGTTAGTGGATTTTTAATCAAATAAATACGAAATATTCATTTAATTAAAATGGACAAATTTATGTGACTACAATATCATTAATGCAATCTTCATATAAATGCCAACAATCTCCCCCTTTGGCACTGATGACAATACAAATATCAATACCATTGCTGCTTGCTATGATTGTGAATAGGAAGCCTGGTTTACATTACCAATTATTCACATGCTCTCTGTCTTCAGTCTGTCACTGGTTTTCCTGCTCATAATCACATAATTCTTCTCCCCCTTTGATAGTAATGCCAAATTGAAAGTAAAACATGTAATGTCGAATTTTCACTGTGCATCAACAACATACTGCAACTTGATGCTCCCCCTGTGGAATACACCCACTTCTATATCAACCCTTGTAAAATTTTGCAAGTAATTCAAGGACCGATGCAGTAAACATCATGCTCAACTAACTTCATGAAGAGGGACAACCCCTAACTGACTTCTAAGATACTCAAAAGTAGTCTTAGGTAGAGGTTTGGTAAAAATGTCTGCAAGCTGCTCCTTGGTAGAAACATGCTCTAAGATAACATCTTTACATTGAACTTTTTCCCTCAAGAAATGATACTTCAATTTAGTGTGCTTGGTTTGTGCGTGCAAAATAGGATTCTTGGAAATATTTATGGCACTTGTATTGTCACATAAAATCTTTATAGGTTCTCAGCTTCAGCAGTAGATTATGAAGTACAACTCTTCTTTTTACTACTCCATGAAACAATCCTTCCTCCAAGAAAAAATGCTCCACCGGTTGTGCTTTTCTGATCATCAACATTTCCTGCCCAATCAGCATCTGCATATGCCTTCAAATCAAAGTTTCCTCCATATGGATACCATAATCCATAGTCAATGGTACCTTTCAGGTATCTAAAGATTCTCTTGGTTGCCATCAGGTGTGTTTCCTTAGGATTCTTCTGGAATCTAGCAACTATGCCAACCGCATGGGCTATGTCCGGTTTGCTGTGAACAACATAGTGTAATTTGCCAATCATTGACCTATATTCCTTCTTATCAACAAACTTAGATTCATCATCCATGGACAACTTACAACCTGTAACCATTGGTGTCCCAACTGGTTTACAGTCACTCATGCCAAAAGTCTTCTAAACCTCTTTTACATACTTAGACTGTGTAATGAAAATACCATTCTTCATTTGTTGTATTTGGAAGCCTATGAAATTTTTTATTTCCCCTACTAAAGACATTTCAAGCTCATTTTTCATTTCATCTGCAAAACTGTTTCTCATGACATCATTACCTCCAAAAATAATATCATCAACAAATACTTCTCTGACTAGTATTTCATCTCCTTTAGACTTGAGATATATGTTACTATCATCACTGGTTCTCAGAAAGCCTATCTTCATTAGATGTGTATGAAGCCTTTCATGCCATGCTTTGGATGCCTGATTTAATCCATATAAGGCCTTATGCAATCTGCATACCATGTCTTTCTCATCAGTCAAAGCATAACCATTTGGCTGCTCTATGTATACCTCTTCTTCCAATATCTCATTAAAAAATGCAGACTTAATATCCATTTGATATACCTTGAACTTCTTATGGGCTGCAAATGCAAGTAAAGTTTTGCCACCTTCCAGTCTTGCTATGGGTGCAAAAGTTTCACCATAATCTTCTCCTTCTTCTAGCACATAACCCTTGTAGACTAATCTTGCCTTGTTGTGAACTACAACACCATCTTCATTCAACTTGTTCCTGTATACCCATTTAGTACCTATAACATTCTTATTTACTGGTCAAGGTACTAGGGTCCAAGTGTTTTTCTTATCATTTTGATCCAATTCCTCCTCCAAAGCTTTAACCCAATGATCATCACCAAATGCCTCCTTAGCAGTTCTTGGTTCAATGGTGGAGATCATGCAAGAATTCTCTCTGATTCTTTTTCTAGTTAGTAATCTAGCATCCTTATGTCCAATAATATGCTCAGGATTGTGATTCAGTCTCACATATCTAAGAATAACATGATCATTATCTTCAGGTTTTGCTTCTTTGTTGTCATCATCTTCTATTGAATTTATCTGTTCCGGTTGGACAAATGCATCAGAATTTGCTTTGCCAGTTTCATATTTTACAGTTTCTGGTTCCAAAAACAAAATGCAAGGATCTTCATCCCTTTTCTCTGAACTGGTTCCTTTGTAATTTCAGGAAATTCATCCACTCGAACATCAACACTCTCAACAATTCTCTATGTCCGGTTGTTAAAACATTTGTAGGCCTTACTCTTGGTGGAATAGCCAAGAAATATACCTTCATCACTCTTAGCCTCAAATTTGCTAATGTAATCACCTCTCTAAATAAAAGATTTCCTTCCAAATATCTTAAAATAGCTAACATCAGGTGATCTTCCATACCAATATTCATAAGGAGTCTTTTCCTTACCTCTCTTTACCAGAACCCAGTTCATTGTGTAGATAGCTATGCTGACAGCTTCTCTCCAAAAGGTTTTCGCTACACCTCCTTGTATCAATATTGTCCTAGTAGCTTCAACAACTGATCGGTTGTTTCTTTCTACGATGCCATTATGCTGTGGTGTCTGTGGTGCAGAAAGTTGTTGTTTGATACCATTCTCTTCACAGTATCTAGTGAATTCCTCATAAGTAAATTCACTGCCTTGATCTGTCCTTAGACATTTTATCTTCTTACCACTCTCTTTCTTAGCTAAGATCCCGAATGCCTTGAACTTGCCAAAAGATTCAGTCTTATCTTTCAAGAATGTGACCCACATCATCCTTGAGGAATCATTAGTGAGAATCATGAAATATCTATCACCTTGAATGTTTTTTGTTCTTATTGGTCCACAAAGATCTAAATGAACCAAATCTAACAAGTGCTCCACTGAGAAGGATTTTCTTTTGAAAGTTGAAGAAGTCATCTTTCCTAACTAACATTCTTTGCAAAGAGCATTAACTAGTTTGTCTAACTGAGGCAAACCTCTCAGTATATTGGACTTACTCACTTTAACAATGTTATCAAAGTTTATATGACAATATCTCCTATGCCAAAGCCAGCTATCATCTATTTTTTCAATAAAACAGTTGCTAGCTTTAGAATTGAGATGAAACAGGTTACCTTTAGTTTGCTTTCCAGTTGCTAGCTTTAGAATTGAGATGAACCAAATCTAACAAGTGCTCCACTGAGAAGGATTTTCTTTTGAAAGTTGAAGAAGTCATCTTTCCTAACTGACATTCTTTGCAAAGAGCATTAACTAGTTTGTCTAACTGAGGCAAACCTCTCAGTATATTGGACTTACTCACTTTAACAATGTTATCAAAGTTTATATGACAATATCTCCTATGCCAAAGCTAGCTATCATCTATTTTTTCAATAAAACAGTTGCTAGCTTTAGAATTGAGATGAAACAGGTTACCTTTAGTTTGCTTTCCAGTTGCAATCAATTCACCTTTGTTGTCAAAGATTTTATATATACCATTTTAAAACTCCGGTGGGTATCCTTTGTCATTGAGTTGTGCCACACTCAAAAGATTATGCTTTAGACCTTCAACCCAATAGACATCATCTGCACTTCTTTTCCCATTAAGAGAAATAACTGCCTTACCTTTAACCATGTAGGGTGAGTCATTGCCAAATCTAACAACACCACCATCAAATTCTTTCAAGGAAAGAAATTTTCTTTGATCACCAGTCATATGATGTGAACAACCACTATCAATGATCCAATCATCAGAGTTATCCATCTTGGATACTAATGCCTTCTGGTCTGACATTTCTTCCTTAATAGCTACAAACACAATATCTTCACTAGCATCATCATCAGATTCTTCATCAGTGATACCATTATCAATAGCAATAAGACAATCTCTCTTGCCTTTATCCTTAAACTTCTTGAATTTATCTCTCTTGTGTTTATTATCACCATTAGGACAATTGGTTGCTATATGATCAATCTTGTTGCATGCAAAACATTTTAAAGGTAGTTTACCTCTATATTTACCAGTGCCTCTAGGCAGTCGCTTTGCGAACAATGCTTCAAGCTCCACTAAACTATCTTCATCATCAACATCTATGCTGGATCTAGATTCATAACCATGACTAGTATATCTACTTTTTCTCATAGATGGGTTAGAAACAAAAGCTCTAAATGCAGACTCAGATTTCCGTACACTACCATCATAACCGTTTAATTCAAAACCAGTAAGCTTGCCAATGATGGAGTCAAGAGTTACCTTTGTTTTATCAATGGACTTCAGCTCCCAAATAGCTGCAACTCGAATAACATAGACCGGTAGCAGGGTTCTCAGTACCTTACTGATTACTGTGGTATCTTCCACTTTCCCTCTTGTACTCTTAATTTCACCGACTATATCTTTTATCCTTTGACCATATTGCTGGATATTCTCACCTTCAGACATTCTCATGTCATGAAACTTTCCTCTTAGACTCTCCTCTTTAGCAATCTTAACATGCTCATCACCACTATAAATCTCTTAAAGTTTTTTCCATACTTCATATGTAGTTTTAAGACCATGAACAACTACATATTCAGTATCAGACAGGGAATTGATAATAGCCTCCAATGCTTGATGATTTTCTTAGTGTTCTTTCTTCTGATCATCAATCTAAATTTTAGTAGGTGCAATATACTTAGTTTCTACATGATCCCAATACTGACTTCCCAGACTCTTGATGTAAATCTTCATTCTGTCACTCCATATCATATAGTTTTCTTTGTTGAACTTTAGACCTTCCTTCTTCATCATGGTCTAGCAAATCTTTTCCTCAAGCTGTTAGGCTTAGATCTAAGAGGACCTAAGATGCTCTAATACCAATTGATGGTATGATGAAAGAATAAGTATCTGATAGATTACTGAGAGGCGGGGGGCTGAATCAGTAAATAGAAAAACTGATAGAAACTTTCCCAAACTCAAACTCAACCACTCAAAGTAAACTTATCAATGAAATACCACTATCAAGATCAATACTCATAAGAATACCAGTTGACTGTTACAACAACTTAACAGAAAACAACATCAAACTTGTAAACATCCAAATGCTTTATCATATATCAACATCCTTCATTTCTCAATACTTCTGGTTATATTACCTTATCAGAAATAGTTAAATCAAATCAACAATAAGATCATAACCACAAAAACATTCACCACTTGACACAAGTATTTATACATAGAAAAACCAAATAGGTAAAAACCACGGTGATATGAGACTCACAATAAAATATTTGAACTCTTCTGAAGTTCGCCTTGTTAGGAGCCAAGCTTGTTAAAGCTTTTACAAAAAGTCCTATTAAGAATTGATCCTGTTAGGAATCACCCAGTTAAGGGATCGACTACAAATGCCTTGTTAGAAGAAAATACCCTGTAAGGAGTAACCTCAGTAGAGGATTTGAGAATCCAATCTAATGGACCACCTTGCTAGAGGATTTAATAAGTAACCAAGCTTGTTAGAGCTTACCCAGTTAGGGGATTTCAGTTTTGTGGTGATTGTTAGAAAAAAATGGGAATTTCTTGATCTGTTTGAATAGCACTACATTTTCTTGATCAGATCCATTTAAGCTTCTATCTGCCTTTACTCAAACTGCAGACTCATTCTCCAGTTAGGCAACCACACACTCAACTGATTTCAACCGATTCTTGCCAACACCAAAATAAAACAACTTCATCGACCTTAAATACAAATCAATTAGGTCGGTAACATAACAAAGATATAACCTTCTCATCGAGATTACAAACAAGTCGGTATAAGAATGACCATTGGATTTCATAGCAATCTCTACACATCAATCAAGAAAACCTCAACCGCTCCTTGATTACGCTTCATCGAGCTCAGTAACTCATCATGCGCTTTGCATTAGATGTTATACACTTTGCTCATTCCCTAGACCAACAAACAAATGCGCCAAAACATTTGAATTTGTCTTCATACAATGATCTTACGTGTCACCATCATTACTGCTCAATATCAGATCATAAACCAACATAACCAATTCAACAACCTTAATCGGTTAGAATTTAATAAAAACAACTAATAGGGTTTACTAGTTACATAACATAGAAAGGGTTTAACCTTATACTCCAATTACCAGTTCAACTCATAAACTTACATATCGGTTTACAAGACAATATCAATAATAAAAACAATATCTGGAAAGAATAAGGAAAGTAATTCTGAAATGGAGCTTAACAAGGAGGAGAATTATGGGAAGGAGAGGAAGGGGGAAATTCTGAGAATCGTCAACCCAACCCTGAAGGCTCAGAAATTGAGAAAGAGGCTCCGGAGCCTAAGGAAGGTGAAAACCCTAATGTGGAGGAGACTGAACAGAGCAAGGATTCTGCGGATACCATTCTAGATACCGCCCGCAATTGCACCCTTGAATTCTTCAATTTTCAGAAGTGGGTGGTTGAAAACATCACCAACATGTAGGGTAAACAAAGGGAGCTGGAAGTTAAGATCAACAAGCTGATCAATATGTCTGACTCTAGGAAACAACATGAGGAGACGGAGAACAGTGAAGCGGAGGAGGAAATGGAAATGGAAGACTGGCTAGAGAAAGACTTGATAAAAGGTGACCTGAAACATTTGGAGGACGTCATTAAAATCATGAAGGAATAGGTGGAGGAGGATAAGGACAATGTCAATGCCTGGATGGCCCGAAATGAGAAAGCCTTGAAAAGCCTTATGAACCACAGCCTCCAGGTTCTTAAAGTCTCCTCCCAGGATATGAATGCGCTGGTGAATCATCTAGAAAAGAAAAACTAGGAGAAGAACCTGGTAATTATTGAAGATGCTCCTACTTCCAGTCTAAGCCACTAGACCCCTAGGCACAGAACCAGGCAGACTACGGCGGAGAAGGACATGAAGGTGAAAGAAAGTCAGATTGCTCAGGAAAATACCGACTTGAGGGAAGCAGCCAAGGCAATGATGCTCTTGGTGCAGAATGCAGAAGATACCATGAAGAATTTCTAAATTTCTTTTTATGCTAGGCTTGGGGTCAATTTCTTGCTGGCCTCTTGCTATCCTTTTCTTTGTTGTTGGTTTTTTTGCTGGTCTTTTGCAGCCATTGTGTTTTGTTTCTCTCCTGAATATCTTTCGTATGTAATTGGGTTTCGGGTCCCTTAAAACCTATTTTTAATAAATCAAAAACAATAAAAACAATATCATTATTATCAGTTCAATTGATATCAATGACAACATAACATATCATTAATGCAATCTTCATGCAAATGCCAACATTGCAGCCATGACGACTGCCACAAGGCGGAGTGCGGTTGACAGAGATAGAATCTAATGACACTCTGACAACCGCACAAGGGGTGTTTCCCCAATGCTAGAGGAGCTCCTTTAAGTGGCCCACCTCCAAAGCCACTTTGTCAGCTTGTACCTGAATCTGCATTAATACATTATTATAAATGCAAGCTTTAGCATAAAGTAAGACATTAATATCCAAAGAGTTGTGAGTAAAAAGAATTGCATTTCTATCCTTTTAAAGAGTGAATAGGATCTCCATTATGAAAGAATGCCATATCTAGGAAAAATTGAAGGGGATTTTAGGCGGATCGCCAATAAGAGCCATATGCCAAGAAAAGGGCTCAGGCCGAAAAGGTGGTAAGAAATCATGGATCCAGCTCCAGTACTATTGAGCTCTTCTACAAAACCAAAAAATGTGAATAAAATTTTCTGGGTGACCACAAAAAGGGCATCGGGGATCAAGAACCCCGAAATGATTAAGTCTGGAACCCAAAGGCAGCCCTTGAAAAATCACACACCAAGCAAAGTGTGAAATCTTGGGTTAAGTGGTGGCAGACCAGACGACAAAAAACATGAGTCTCGAGGAAGTCTAAGAAGACTGCAAGTGCCATCGCTGGTTGAGAATATGGACCGTAGGCAAATGGGGAACCAGCCAGAGATAACCCATTTTGGGTTTGTAGCTGGTGAAAGGATTCCAAGGACACCACTTCCAATCTTTCCACCAAGGTCTTAGAGACGGAATGCCAAACTTATGTAACAAATGTGAGGGTAAGGCCAAGACCAGAAGGTCATAAGTTTGTCGATCTGGTCGAGATAGATGAAACTAGACCTGGAGTTCATCTCATGACCGGAGGCTCATAAAAGCTCTGGAAAACAGATCCTTAGGTGTTCTAATGCCGCATTTGTGAAAATGTAGAGCACTAACACCTTGGATTTTGGTCAATGGTAACCCTTGCACCTGAGAAAGAGGTGACCACTAGAGGTTGTGTTGATTCATGGAGATCCCATCATGAAAACCATCACCCGCCCATCGAAGCCAAGGATTGATATATTCCCAAGCATGCTAGATGCTTTTAACAACAAAAGTACCCTAGATCTGAATAGGGTCTTTCATAATGAGCAGGGTTTGAAAACCAATTCCCCTTCCAAGCCAACCTACTGGCAGGAAATCCTGAAGAAATGCAATACTGGAGAAAGATTTTCCAGGCCTTGTCGCCAGATAAGGCTCTTATTATCCATTTAGCACATAAGGCAAGCCCTTGTTTCTAGGTAGAAATATGACCAAGACCTCCGGACTCCTTGGGAAGACAACAATACTCCCAAGCGACCCTGTGGAAACCTTGATGGTCAGACCCAGAGGCCCAAAGAAAAGCCCGCAGAAGTATTTCCAACTTCATGTAAGAGGCCTTAGAAGGAGGCCAACATGAGGAGCAATAGACATGGGTGGCAACCAAAACCTTAGAACAAATTTTGAATTTACCAGCCAGAGAGAGAGAGGCTTGGTAATCTAATAGGCCAACTTTTTCTCAATCTTGGCTAAAACAACATTACATAGATCCACAGGCGAAGCTTGAAAGGCAAAGGGAATGCCCAAAAAGCAAAATGTTTTGCCATGATGAAGCCATTTCTAGTCATATTGAAGAATCCAAGGTGGAGGGGGGGGGGAAGAAAATACTTCCTATAACATTATGTCTTGTGCCATTGAATGGCCAAACCAGAAGCCAAGCAAAAGGTGTCCAGACATTGAAGGGCGGCCTGTAAGTTGTCTTCTTCCTCAATGAGAGTGAGGAAGGAATCATCTGCAAAATGGCCATTGACAAGTTTAGAAGGTGACTCAGGAAGGGAGATAACACAGACACGCCCAACAAAGATAGCATTAGCAAGTAAGTAACCAAACCCTTTCACTACAAGAACATATAAAGTAGGAGCTAGAGGACATCTTGGCAAATGGATCGGAAAAGGACAAAAGCCTCAAACTGTCTGTCATTAATGGTGATATAGGCCGAGGCATCTCCGAATAACATCTGGATAGACTGAATGAATATGGGACCAAAGCCAAGGGCTTTGAGCATAGCCAAGATAAATGGCCACTCAATGCGATTATACGCCTTAGCAAAGTCAATCTTAAGAAATATTGCTCGTTGTTTAGAGAATCTGGCCTAGTCCATCCCTTCCCAAACAACAATAATATTATCCAGAATAAACCTAGACTTGATAAATCCAGTTTGCTCCAGAAAAACAATAAGAGGTAGGAGATGAAGAATATTGAGAGCCAAGGCTTTGGCGATGATCTTGTATGAGACATTGAGAAAGGTAATAGGCCTCCAATTGTAGATGTCCTCCGGGTCCTCAGCCTTAGGAATAAATTTGATATTACCTTGGTTAAGCATCACTCCCAGGGATTGGGAATGAAAAGCTTCAAGGTAGACCTTATGGAGGTTAGGACCAACAGAAGGGCAAAGGGCTTTGTAGAGTTCGTAGGGGAAGCCATCACACCCAGGGGTTTTATCATCCGCCATAGAAAAAATGACTTCCTTGAGATCATCATTGGTCAGTAAGAGATCACATAAGGTCTGTTGAGACTCAGAGATCCGTTTGGGAACAACAGCTAAGCAATCTTGCAAAGCTTGGGCTCTGGCCGAAGAGTCTCCCTAAGCTGTGAACACCTTCTCATAATGACAGACAAAAGCTTGTAGAATATCAACCAAATCGATGAGAACAACCTACACCTCTTTGATTTTATTGATCCCTATAGAGGTATGACAGGCGCACAAAGCCAGGAAAAAATCCTTGGAGGCCCTATCACCCACCTTGAGCCAATGCAACTTGGCTTTGATTTGAGCTCCTCTGGTAGAATAGCTATCTGCAACTTGTTTCTGATGGCAGATCTGGGCTAATCATAGTTGTAGGTTAGAATCAAAAGAATTCAAGGCTACAGCTTTTGTGGCAGCACAAAGATCTTTGGTGGTCACATCATATGACCACCTATGGTACATGGCAAGCTGTATACCATAAATGCACAGAAACCTTACAGAGTGGGTAATGGTGTCATTCCACCACACAATCCAACTAGTGTGATGATGAGGCCTTGACTCTAAATTCCAAACCCTTTGAATGTGGGCCATCTTGGTTTGATGATGCAGGAGAGACATGTTGAGGTAGAACTACATCTTGGAAGGACGCTACCTAGCTGGCTTCCATTCAATACTAAACTTTATGGGGAAGTCATCAGACAACAACACATCAACAAGAGGAGTGATGGGCAGATCTTGATCTTCAGGAAAAGTAAAAAAAGATTGCATATTTATCATAGCACGATCAAGTTTTTTAAGAATTTTGTTAGAGCTAGCTATGAAATTAGATGAAGTGTGCTAGATCCCACCTGTTGGTATTATGGATGACTTCATCATGTGTTGCATTGGTTTTTTCATTGATGTCAACACTTGTCTTCTTGAAAGTCTACATTATTGATTTGACACTATGGTCATATTGGTTTATTGTTGAACCGACATATTATGGTTAGTGGCTTATGCATAGTCACCGGTATGTGTTCACCAGCAGGTTATATTGTTGATCGATAGCGATGATGACTTGTCATCTAGAGATCATTTGGTTATGTTGAAGACATGGATTGGAAGCGTGGATTTGGTGTTTTGCTTATTGGTCTAATCGGGTTGACAGATTTTCCTTTATCGACAGATAGGTCTAGGTTATGGACCGGTACATGTTTCATATTCCAGATCAGCACGACACATTATGGAGATTGTTTATTGATTGGATAATATGGTAAATGTGTTGAGCCGACATGTTGTATTACATCAAGACTTATTTTTAATTGATTTTAATTGTAATATCTTTAGTGAGCTGACCTATACATTTGGTCTTAGGTTTTGTATAAATGTAAGATCTTATTGAAAATCGGATATGTACATGGATATGGAAATGGTATGAGCGAATATAAGTAGATCCTTTTGCGAATCACACATACATTATTTGAAGGTTAAAAGAAAGGTTATGAAGATGTTCAGAGCTTAAACCGGTACTGAATCCATCATTGTAGATGCTATTTTGTGCAGTACATTGTCATTGGATTTAACCATCCAATTGTGTAGTCAATGTGACTCTTATTTTGTGATTGAGTAGTGAGTTCTAGGTGGTTGGCCTTTCTGCATGTGCAGACCCCATTTCGTATACACATACTATTTGCAGTAGTATCATTTGATTGTGGGTAAGGTTTCCCATTGTGGTATTTCCCTTACCGGGTTTCCACCTCAAAATATTTGTGTCATGTGTTGTGGATGTTGTTTCTCTTTCTGTTTTATGCATTAAGTTAAATCGATACTGCTACAACTCTTAATCTGTTTCACCGACACTTAAGTTTGGTTTACTGGCATTAAGTTTAAGTTGCAATAATTTGCATTTGGATTACAATTTATTGATAACTGGTTCACAACTGATTCACCCCCCATCTCAGTTGTCCTTCTCGGTTCCTAACAATTGGTATCAGAGCTAAGTCCTCTTTTTGTAGAAGCCTAACAACTTGAGGAGATCCTATGGCAACGAATATTTTCAGGAAGGATAGTTTGAAACTTGATGGAGCTAACTATGGTATATGGAAGATCAGAATGGAAACACATCTGAACTGCATTGGAAGAGATATAATGGAAGTTACAAAGAATGGCTATGTTGCTCCTATTCTGAATCAACCTCATCCACCAACATTGGCTAAGGACTTGGACAATGATTGCAAAGCAAGAGAAGCACTTTTGAGAACATTATCAGATCAACAAATCATGGAATTATCAGACCGATCTACTACTAAAAAATTGCAAAATTGGAATGTTACCGGGTCAGGTATGAAAATTTAAAAATGGAAGAAGATGAAAGAATTTCTGCATTTATGGAAAGAGTTAATGAAATTGTTTTAGGAATACAATGTTGTGGAGGATCCTTAAGTGAAGATGAAATTGTGTCTAAAGTTTTAAGAGAATTGCCATTGGCATACAAAATGAAAGTGACTGCTACTAATGAATTGAGAACAATTACTAATACTTCAGTTTCTAGAGATACTTTGGTTGGAAAACTTTTAGCATTTGAACTTGAAGAGTTTGGTCTTATTGCTACTGTAAAGACTGATTTAGCTTTTAAAGCATCATCATCAACATCAACATCATCATTATCTGACAAAACTGATTGGAAAGCACTTTATGCAAGAGAACTTGAAGATATGAGGAGAGAAAATGAAGAACTTGAAGCACTATTTGCAAGGAAAATGCCTAAAGGTCCAGCAGGAAGTAAGTATGAAGGTAAAGCACCTTTAAAATGTTTTAATTACAATAAAGTTAGTCATATAGCTTCTAGATGTCCTGATAGACATGCAAGACTAAGGGAGGAAGCAAAAAGATCATATAAGCCTAACCCTGAATATCAGAGATACATATTTAAGAAAAATAGAGATAAGTCATGTTACTATGCAGATGAAGGTGTTATAGATGACTTAGATGAAGATCCAGCAGATAGCAGATGGGATTTTGTTGCAATAAAAGAAGATCAACTGGTACCTATTTTCAAACTGGTAGAGCAGGCACTGGTAGCAAAAATTGAAGAATAAGATGAATGGATAATAGATTCTGGATGCTCACATCATATGATTGGTGATAAAAGAAAATTATTATCTTTTGAGGAAATTCATGGAGGTCTAGTAAGGTTTGGAGATGATAGAGCTTGTTTAATCAAAGGAAGAGGCACTATATCTTTGGATGGTAAGCATAATATTGACAATGTTTACTATGTAGAAGGTTTAAAGCATAATCTTTTGAGTGTTGGTCTAATGAATACTAAGAGGGGGGGTGAATTAGTATGCTAAAAAATCTCTGCACTTAAAACACTTTGCAAGACTAATAGTAAACCGGTAAAACAGTTTAGCAGACAAACTGGTTAACACACATGCAAATCAAATAGCTAATAATGCATTCACCCACAGAAGCAAAAACACCATAACACAAGAGATTTTGACATGGAAACCCAAATGGGAAAAACCACGGTGAGATGGAACTCACAAGTAACTATCTGCAGAATAGGAACCAGACCGGTTAAGGTCTTACAATGTTCTTTACCAGAACAAATCCTGTTAGGAATCTCAATCTCTGTTAGGAGATAAGTTCGATTAAAGACTACCTTGCTAGAGGATTTTAGATCCACAAATGTGAACCATATTGTTAGAGGATTTACAAAAGGCTTTTGGGCCTACCCGGTTAAGGGCTACGGACTTGTCAAAGATGTGAGTAATCAATAAGTGTTTGATCTATCTAGTAGCACAGATTGCTTGGTTAGATCCTTGATAGCTCGTTCCTAATGCACTCCAACATTACTTTAGTCTTCTACACATTCATATTCTCTCCAACTCCTCAACCACCTTAAACCCTAGCAACAACATGAACTTTTGCTACAACCACATCAACAACCTAAAACCCTAGACATGATGTCCTTATAAAGGAATCTGATTTCATGTCGGTCCAATAGGACTACATAACAATTTCCTAGGTTCAATGAACCTGGACATACTTGGTACCATGACACAAAAAGCACCGTTTAGGTGTTGGCACTATCAAACAATCGGTGGATGGTAACTCATCACAAAATGCCGGTTGGTAACTCATCATAGACTATTACCGGTTCATATAAAATGTCGGTTGCCGGTTTGACAAAAATGAAGACTGGTAAAAATGTGTTATGCCTCTTTAATCCCTCGCACCGCTTGGGATCCATGAACTGCTTGGGGTCAACATGCCGCTTCAGACCGGGAAACACATTCTGCAAGACACCAATAGTCTAAAGACTATAATACAACATATCGGTTGGAACAAATACCTGTTGTTCTCTAACTCATACATATAAAGGAGATCTCAATGCAAGTGTGTGTCCATCAATGACAATCACAACATAAACATCAAAAATGCCAACATGGTCAGCTAGTTGAAAAAGGATTTCAATTACAATTCAAGAATGAGAAATGCAAAATCATAAATAGAATTGGATTGGAGATTGCAACCGGTAATCAGACTAAAGGTAATATCTTTCACTTGAATACTAGTAATAAGACATGTTTGATTGCACACATTGATGTGTTAGGCCCAATATGGAAAGCTAATGTACTGAGAGGGGAGGGGTGAATCAGTACTCCAAAACTTTTCTTGAATAATAACTTTACTGTTATGCATAAACAGAATAGTGCAGTAACATAAAATAAAGTTAAAACAAATAGATAACAATCATACATGATTCACTCCATAACACATATTTTGGTTACGTAGAAACTCTTGGTTAGAGAGAAAAACTGCAATGGGGATGGCACCCACAACTTCACTATTGCAATAATAAAGAGTGCTCGGTTAGAGCTACATATTAGCTATTTCTGATAGCTTACCCTGTTAGGAGTAACAAGATCTATTAGATCTACCTTGCTAAAGGATTTTACAACATTTAATCTAAATGTTGCACCTAGTTAGAGGCTTTACAATTTATAGACTTGATTAGTGTATTTTACCCTGTTAAAGGTTTCTCTTACAACATTACAATAAAATCATTACAAATATCTGCAACTTTACATCTGAAATGTTATAGCAGATTCTATGTGCTCAGAATAGATTACCTTGCTTATAGCATACCTCGGTAACCCATATAGTAACTCAGTAAACCCTTCTGTTTACTTTGTTCTTCGACTGTTCTCTGAAAACCTTCTCGATGACCTCTATGTCTCAGTAACAATCTTCTTACACTCATGCACACACCCTTAACTCATGTTGTATAAATAGATCTCTTAAGGCGGTGATCTGATTCATTGCTTCGATCTTACAAACATGATTTATCGAATGTATAACTATACAAAATATTTCATTGGTTAAATGACCTCGAAATCATACACAATCTTTTAGTGCAATTTCTAATGTGATAACGGTTAGATGTGCCTTGATCTTGTAACACGTTTTCATATGCATGTCTAGGTTCAATGAATCTGGTAACACGTTTCACTCGGTGTATATCAACTCAGTGTGTCATCTTTGCTACTCGGTAGACATAAAAAGATACTCGGTAGACAGCTCGGTGTATACTGCGTTCTGTGACTGCCTTCTTCTGTAACCGACTAGACTGTGCATACCAACTTCTCTGTGTATACCGACTGCATGATTCGGTAGTGTTAACTGACTAGAGCATATAGTATGACTTTGAATATAAAAACTAATGGCAACTTGATAAGTAGTAACATGATGAAACTTGTTTATGGCATAAGCGACTTTGTCATGTAAATTTTGATTGCATTGTAAAGATCAGTTCAACTAAGGTAGTAAGGGATTTACCTAAGATTGTGAAACCTCATAATCCGGTATGTAAGGAATGTCAAATGGGAAAGCAAGTTAGAACAACATTTAAGAGCATTACTGAGAAATCCAATAATATTCTTGATTTAATTCATACTGATTTATGTGGTCCAACAAGAATAAGAGGTCTACAAGGAGATAGATACTTTATGCTAATAATTGATGATTATTCTAGAATGTGTTGGGTTACTTTTCTCAGGGAGAAATTAGAAGCTTTTGAAATATTCAAGATATACATGGCAATGGTAGAAAATGAAATTGGCAATAAAATCAAATGTTTGAGATCATATCAAGGAGGAGAATTTACATCTAGAGAATTTAATGCATTCTATGAAGTGAATGGAATCTAAAGACAACTATCAGCACCCTAGACACCCCAACAGAATGGAGTTGTAGAAAGGAAGAACATAACTATTCTAGATGTAGCAAGAACCATGCTAATGGAAGCAAATCTACCTCATGTGTACTAGAGAGAAGCAGTGAATACAATGATTTATACTTTCAATAGAGTTCACATCAAAAGTGAAACTGGTAAGACCCCTTATGAACTATGGTTTGGTCATATTCCTACTCTTAAGTACTTCAAAATATTTGGAAGCAAATGCTATATTAGAAGAGATGAGTATATTGGAAAATTTGATCCTAGAAGTGATGAAGGTATATTTCTTGGTCATTCATCTAAAAGCAAGGCATATAGATGTTATAATAATAGGTTACAGAAAATCATTGAGAGTACTAATCTGAAGATAGATGAACATTTTAGAGGAGATTCAAGATCTATAGAATCGACAGTTAAAATGATTATAAATGAACCGACACAAATTGCACTGATACAGAGTGAAGACCCAGTCACACCGGCTTCATCAGAAAACTCAACTGTGACTGAAGAACAACAGTATTTAAGTGGAAATTAGAACAAACCCAAGTATGTAAGATTGAATCATTCAGAGAATTAGATAATTGGAAACAAGAATCAAGGTGTTATGACTAGAGGAAGACTGACAAATGAAGAGGTATTTTTAATTTCTCAAGTTGAACCAGTATTTGTTATTGAAGCATGTCAGGATGAACATTGGATAAAAGAAATGGAAGATGAATTAGAACAAATTGAAAAGAATAACACTTGGACATTGGTTCCCCGACCTAAAGACAAAAATGTAATTGGAACAGAATGGGTATATAGAAATAAACTTAATGAATATGGTGAAGTAATTAGAAACAAAGAAATATTAGTTTGTAAAGGTTATTCATGGAAAGAAGGAATTGATTATAATGAAACCTTTGCACCGGTAGCCAGAATTGAGGCAGCTAGACTATTTCTTGCTTTGCAGCTCATAAGAATTATAAAGTTTATCAAATGGATGTAAAATGTGCATTTTTTAATGGAGATCTTGAGGAGGAAGTTTATATTGAACAACCTGATGGATTTTCTTTGACAGATAATAAGGATAAGGTTTGCAGGTTAAGGAAAGCTTTATATGGTTTGAAGCAAGCTCCCAGAGTTTGGTATGCTAGATTGGATAAATATCTTTTGAAGCTTGGTTACACAAAAGGTAATGTTGAAAGCTATTTGTATTACAAAGTTACCAATGATGATATTTTGGTTATTGAAGTATTTGTAGATGATATCATCTTTGGAGGTGAAGATGGATTATGTAAGGACTTTGCTAACAAGATGCAGGAAGAATTTGAAATGTCTATGATTGGAGAGATAAAAAAATTTCTAGGCTTGCAGATTTCACAAACAGATAAAGGTATATTCATATGTCAAACAAAGTACTTGAAGGAAATTTTGAAGAAATTTGGTATAGAAAATTCCAAACCTGTAAGCACTCCTATGACTACAACTAATAAATTAACATTGAAGGATGATTCAGCTCCTATTAATCCGGCAAGGTACAAATCTATGATTGGAGGATTATTGTATTTAACACAAACTGGACCTGATATAATGAATAAGATATGTATTGTATCTAGATTCCAAAGCAATCCTAAAGAAAATCATGAATCAACAGTTAAAAAGACTTTTCGGTACTTACAAGGAACAACAAATCTTGGTTTATGGTATCCTAAGGATGAATTTTTTTATTTATGTGCATACACCGATGCAAATTGGGCAGGAGATGTAGATGACATAAAGAGTACCACTGGCTATGCATTCTTTCTTGGCAAAAGATTGATTTCATGGATAAGCAAGAAGTAGACTTGTACATCATTATCTACAACAGAATCAAAATATATTGTAGCAACAACTAATTGTTCTCAGGTATTATGGATTAAGAAAATGTTGAAGGATATAAAGGTAAAATGCAAAGAACCAATAATTATCTATTGTGATAATTCAACAGTAATTGATATATCAAAGAATCTAGTATTTCACTCTAAGACAAAGCATGATTCTATTAAGTATAATTTTCTAAAAGAGAATGTTGAAGCAAATGAAGTAAAATTGGTTATTGTGAATACTAAAGAGAAAATTGCATATATCTTTACAAAGCCTTTGCCTAAGGAAACATTTGAATATCTCAGAGAGCAACTTGGGGTAATTTCTCCACCGACAGAAACTTAGATGATGAAGATTGGCATCAAACCGATAGGGACTAACAGAAAAATCTTTTTCTGGCTTTGATGGAGGAGAGCTACTTCTCAGGGGGAGTAGTTGGTTGAATGTTATGTTTTTGGAAACTTAACTCCTTTGGCATTTGATGTCAAAGGGGGAGAGATATCTATGGAAAAACATTATACCTTGGAGGAGAGATATACTCTTTGGATATATGTATTTTTGGTTTTTGGTTTCTGTTTCTGTTACAAAACTTTGTATTTATCTACCCTTAGGAGATTGTTGGTCTATTTGTTTTTGGCATTCTATTTTTGGCACTTAGATGTTTTTCCATCTAGTTTTGCCATCAATGCCAAAGGGGGAGATTGTTGGTATTATGGATGAATTCGTCATGTGTTGCATTGGTTTTGTCATTGATGTCAACACTTGTCTTCTTGGAAGTCTACATTGTTGATTTGGCACTATGGTCATATTGGTTTTTTGTTGAACTGACATATTATGGTTAGTGGCTTATGCACAGTCACCGGTATGTGTTCACCAGTAGGCTATATTGTTCATTGGCAACGATGATGACTTGTTATCATCTAGAGATCATTTGGTTATGTCAAAGACATGGATTGGAAGCTTGGATTTGGTGTTTTTCTTATTGGTCTAATTGGGTTCACAAATTTTCCTTGACCGACATATAGGTCTAGGTTATGGATCGGTACATGTTTCATATTCCAGATCAGCATGACACGTTATGGAGATTGTTTATTGATTGGATAATATGGTAAATGTATTGAGCCGAAATGTTGTATCGCATCAAGACATATTTGTAATTAATTTTAGTTGTAATATCTTTAGTGAGCCGACCTATACAGTTGGTCTTAGGTTTTGTATAAATGTAAGATCTTATTGAAAATTGGATATGTACATGGATATGGAAATGGTATGAGCAAATATAAGTAGATCCTCGTGAGAATCACATAGACATTATTTGAAGGTTAAAGGAAATGTTATGAAGATGTTCAAAGCTTAAACCGATACTAAATCCAACATTGCACATGCTATTTTGTGCAGTACATTATCATTGGATTTAACCATCCAATTGTGTAGTCAGTGTGACTCCTATTTTGTGATTGAGTAGTGAGCTCTAGGCAGTTGGCCTTTCTGCATGTCCAGACCCCATTTTGTATACACATACTATCTGCAGTAGTATCATCTAATTGTGGATAAGGTTTCCCACCGTGGTTTTTCCCTTACCAGGTTTCCACGTCAAAATCTCTGTGTCATGTGTTGTGGATGTTGTTTCTCTTTCTGTTTTTTGCATTAAGTTAAACTGGTACTGCTATAACTATTAATCTGTTTTATCGATAGTTAAGTTTGGTTTATTGGCATTAAGTTTAAGTTGCAATAATTTGCATTTGGATTATAATTTATTGATAACTGGTTCACAACTAATTCACCCCCCCTCTCAGTTGTCCTTCTTAGTTCCTAACACCACCAAGGTGGTGACGGTTAGTGTTGGGGTTGAAAATACCCAACTTATTACTCATATAGTACCAGGATTCCCTCTCACCAGCTGTCCAACAAAAAGGCAAAATTCCATTCTTATTGGTCTCCACCTCAACCATATTGAAGTCCCCACACATGACCCAAGTTAGAGGTGGTAGATTGTCAGCAATCCAGTGCCATATGTGTGATCTATCAATCATATCATTGGGAGCATAAACATTAACGATCCCAACAAAATGATTATGAATTGACAATAGAACCCATACAACGCGCTGCATGGGATCAAAACTGTGAGAAATAACTATAGAGAGCCAACAAGGTGAAATGAGTGTAGAAACTCCACCTTAACCAACTTCATGCTAGGAGCCAAAAAAAAGGCTATCCAGCCAAATAAAATGCCATGCAACAGTAAGCATGAAACCAACAATTTTGACTTCCTGAAGGCAGAGAACATCTAGGCCTACAACACGTTGATGAACATCTCAAATAGAATACTTTCTGGTCAGGTCTGTGAGACCTTGAATATTCCATGAGATGTAATTCATGAAAACAATTGCAGATCATCCCCATCCCCAAGAGATGAGAAGCTATTGTGCAAAAAATCTGAACTGAGACTGGGAAGAGAGTCCCCATCGAAAATAACTCATCATTTTTTTGAACCAGCATCTGCAATCTCAGCACGTCCAGAAGGGCTGCGAGAATGACACAGAGATTGTGGATTAGAAATCGCAGACGCAACCTGAGGAGTGTGCACCCAAGGGGGTCAAGTGACACCCTCGGAAGAGTCCTTCCCCTGCTAGTCAAGGTTTGAAACCGAAGTGGGCAGCGTATAGATCACTTGGGTAGATGGTGTCTGTGTAGGAGGTTCCGTTGTCAACTGGGAGCTAGAATCGACGAGAGTCTTTTGGGCTGAAGCCACATAGTTTTTGCCTTTGTGAACTACAGTGGTCCATTCATCCTTCTTAGCTCCCTCTACAGGTCAAGAGATAGACTCCTTAACAAGGGTTTTATTTTTGGAATAGCCAAGGGACAATCCGTGATCTTGTTTTCCATTGACTAGCATCGATAACAAGTGTTGGGTTCTCAAATAAAGCACTTTATAGGTGAAGGTATTTCCTCCCACTTGGATATCAACAGTTTCTTTCAAGTCGCATGAAAGGTTGACCTCAACATAGACCCTCTTTTGAGGGTGACCTTTAAAAAATTGGTCTGGCTCAAGGCAAATAACTTTGCCAGTAGATTGAGCAATAGTTTGCATGATAGGCCAACAAGGCAAAGGAAGACCAGGGAACTCAACCTAGACCAGGACTCGCAACTTTTTGTCATCTGAGACAGAAAATTCTCGAGACCAGCGCTGAAAAACTAGGAGGGAAGACCGAACGGTCCATGGCCCATGAGAGAGGATAGCCTCAACATGGGAAGGGTTTGAAAAGCGAAACAAAAAGAAACCCTTTGTGAGACTTTGGATGCCATCAAGTCGGACTCCATGAGAAGACCAGGCTTTGGCGACCCAATCATGAAGCATGCTTTTAGGAGGGATCCTACCCACAAAATAGCCTATCAAAGTGCATTTTTTAAGCCACTCACAGGCATTATCAAAACCTTGTACAAGAATCACAACATCAGGCAAGGACATACCTCGTGAAACACTTTCAAAACAAATTTGCAAGGGAGCTTGTTCTGGGGCGCCATGAGGGTCAGTCGCAACAACTTCAGCACCAACATCAACTGCTGGGCTAAAGTTGGTATAAGATCTTAGTATATATTATACCCAACACTCTAAAATTACAAACACAAACTTTGTTGCCTCTCGAAAATTTATGTGAGCTTTCCTAAATTCTCTACACTTGAACAAATCATATCTTAGTATATATTATACCTTAATTGGATAATACTAGCTAAGTATCATCATTAGCTAAGTATCATTATTCTATTAATCAAATTTGCAATCACTTATTTTTATTCTTATTATCAATTCTAAACAAAATCATTTTGTCTAGGCTAAATTATGAATAGTTGTATTATTATTTATTTACTTTAAATTTACAAGAAGTTAATTTTTAATATTTTTCATTTTGACAAACTCATCTACCTTTATACTCACTTAAGGTTTTCTTTTAATATTTATTGGTAATATTATAATTTGAGACTAATTATATTAATAAGATCTATATTCATTACTACCCTTTATCTATCAATGATTATTTTTCTTGGTTCTATGTCTACCATGAGCTAGTTAAATTAAACCACTTTTGAAGAAAAAATGCTTATATAAATGTTTATATAAGTTTTCATTTTGGTGATTTTGATAGTGTTGTCGGATAATAACAACAATTGTTGGTTAATAGCATCAAAAGAGGACAAGAGAAATTTCTAATTTAGTCCTACCTTTAGCATAATAGTATTTCCTTGTGAGAAAGTTACTTAATTTCATTAATTCAATTACGAGGCCTTATGGAAATATTCCTAATTTCTTTAATGGAATTAAGGAGGTTATTTCTATGTTGCACGTTGATTCTAATTTAGAGATATTCTATATATCTTTGTTGTCTTGAAGTCAATGTTGTAATAGGAATTCTAGATTGCAAGAGCAATTGGTGTGGATTGTAGATTGCAAGAGAAATTGTTAGGACGTTGTTGTGAATTGTAAAAGTGATAGAAGCACCTAATAGTGGTAGCTAGCTATGGAGTTTCTAATTTTTTTCTCCAGGCAAGAAAAATACTGATAACTTGCTCCGTGGATTTTTTCTTCACATTTTGTCAAAGTTTTACCATCAAATCAGCATCTATGTGTTATTTTGTTATTCCATTTAATTTTCTTCATTATTTATTTATAACTAATTTGTGTTGCAATATTTAGTTTTCTAAATTTATGCTTTCGCTTCCACAATAAGTGGTATTAGAGCGATTATTTTTGTAGTGACTATATTAGGATTCAGTGTTGAGGTTTGGAACATTAAATGGAAAAGGTTTCAAATGCAAGGTTTGAGGTTGAGAAGTTAAATAGAAGAATAACTTTGAGGTGTGGAAACTCAAGATGTGTGATTTGTTTGTTCAATAGGGATTGCTAAAGGCATTAGTAGTAAAGTTAAAGAAACTTGTAGATGTGTTTGATGAAGACTGAGAAGATCTAGCATTCATTCTTTTCAATATAGTGGGAAAAAAAACAACAATAGTCTTGTCGAGTAGACTGAAGTGCTTAAGGTGGTTTCATTGTTTTAGCCTATGCGTACATGAAAGCATGAGATGATTAGCCTTTGGATACATGTGAGTTGTGGAGTCGGTAAAGCCTGAATGCTCTAGGACAACTTGATAGCTTTTATAGTTTTCCTATTTCTAAAAGCTATGGGTTTGTTGATCTTCCTTTGAGGAGATGTTAGATCATGATGTCATGGTTATATTCCAATTCTACATTGGAACTTTGATAATTGATCATGTTAGTTTTTTTGTGGTATTGAGTACATTAATCATTTGCTTGGACTTGATGGTTATGCACATGTGTTGCATTTGGATTTTAGCATGGACTGATCAGTTACAGGTGCTCATGGATAAGTTTGGAGGTATAGGCGAGGCTTGAAATTCGCTTGTGATTAGAGAGACGTGTTGATATTTTAGCATGAATTCCAAGCAGTCTAAACCTTGGTTGGGCATGAATAGGCAGTAAGTAAATTATTGTCAAGGTGGAGATTGTTCGTTAATGACAACAAAAAAAGACAATAGAGATTTCTAATTTAGTCTTACCTTTAGAATAGTAGTTGTAGTCACACAAATCTGTCCAGCTTAATTAAATAAATATTCGCTATTTATTTGATTAAAAATCCACTAGCCATCAATTAATTAAATAAATATTTAATTAATTCATCTCCAAACATTCTTCTATTAATTAAATAAATTATTCAATTTATTTTCATTAATTCATTAAACCAAATACAAATCAATTAAATAAATAAAATCTATTTATTTAATTAAATCCCCTTTTTCCTCTTTTAAATAAATTAAATAAAACATTTATTTAAATCATTATCCCCCCCCCCCACTTGCATTTTCCTACAAATGCAACTTGCACACATTTATTGAAATAAATGAATTTTTATTTTTAATCCTATTTTCCCTCACCCACCAAATCCAATTGCATTCCTAAATCCCCTTCTAGATTCTTCTAACCCCTTCCTAATTAGCCTAATCCATCCCCTAATTATTGTCACATTCCTAAGAAAAATGGAGTCACTTCTCAAAGACTCCAAAGTCTTTGAAAAACATTTAATGCTTTGTGTGTTCAACAAATTAACCCCCAAAGTCTTCCAAGACCACTAATGACTCTTACATGACCATTTATGGCTCTTACATAACCATTTATGGTTATTTCAAACTTGTCCCCCCAAACATTTATTGTTTTGACCATATTCCTCCATTTCACATTTGCACAAGAGTTTATCCATTGGATAAAAGTTTTATTCTTTGAATAAAGAGTTTATTCATTCAACCAACCTTGACTTTAACTTCCAAAGTCATATCAAGCATTTAATGCTTATTTCCTCCCCTTTCAACCTATCTCACATTGAGACTTGTCATCCTGGGATTGGGTTGAATGCCCTCACATGGATTTGAAATCATTCAATCCTGACCCTTGTTGCGATTGCTCAATCTCAACCATCCATTGCTCCATTTTTCCTATAAATAGAGCCCATTTCTTCATAATCCAGATCCTGAAAAACTTGTATGCATTGAAGCTATAGGCATTTTAAGAGAGCATTTTAGCATAATTAACTAATATCTTGTCATTTTGGATAAAATCAATCATTTTAGCATCAATAGCTTAATATTAGCTTCTTTATTAACATTTAGAGCAATATTTCAATCTCAATCCTCCATAAGCATCCATAGTGCAAAAAGCTGCTGAGAGCTACACTATTTTGGAACTTGGAGAGGATAGGAACAAGGGAGAAGGAGCTAAGACCATGCTAAGAGGGATTGGAGATGCGTCATTATCTTTGTTTCATTAGTTAGATAGCATGATTTTAGTGTCTCTCTTGATATGCCTGTTTAGATTAGTCTTTGACTAAATAACACTAATGGTTTCTTGTGTGTTTTGTGTTGTTTCTCTTAGACTAACCTTGTCCATTTTGTAGGGCATCATTTGGTGAACCCAACGTGAATCCAAGCACCAAAAATATCATTTTTTTAAAAAACCAACATGTTTGAATGTTGAAAATGTCACACAGGTTGCGCTTTGGCGCTATTAAACTCGTTCTAGCGCTATCGACACTTATGCTTTTAGCGCTATTGTTCTTACAATAGCGCTTTTGGTACCGTTTTGGCGCTTTTGACGTTGTTTTGGCGCTATTAACCCTTTTTCAGTGCTTTTGCCTCTCTGTCTTTTCCCTTCTTTCAGCACTTTTGAGTTAAATAGCGCTTCTGTTCAAACACAGACTAGCGCTATTGTAACAGAATGTCGTAAAAATCACCTTGTAACCAAAAAAATTGAAAATTTTAGGCTTGTGGAAGCCCCCCTTGGACATAGATTTTACTAACAATTTGTTGTTTGTGCAGGTTTAAAACTCACCATAAAAAAATCACAAACCTGTCTTTTTGGTGCTTTTAAAACTTGAACAAAAACAAATCTTCCTTGTTTTCTAGTTAGGCTCACTTGTCTTTTGGTGCATTAAAAATTGAACAAAAGAAACATTTGCTTTCATTGCAAGTTAGGACTCATTTTCTTTTGGGGCTTAAAATCAACAATTTGATTTCCTTGCATCAAACTAAAGAATTTACAAGCCACACTTCAAATTTTGGTGCAATTAAAAACTTACAATCCACTTGTTCCAATTCTTGCAAGCGATTTACTTCAAGCAAAATGTGCTTTTTGTTAAGTTGACCAGGACTTCCCATTTCTAGATTCAACATATTGCCTTTGAAGTTAAAAAGAACATCATGATTGTTGGAGCAACATCTCCAAATAGTTAGACCACATTTGCGATGATGGGTTAAAAAGAACAAGTGTTTTTCGTGTTTGGCACGCTTGTGCAAAAAGTCGATCGAGTGGTCCTACCTCTAACACACACTATCCTCTCCCTTGGCTTTCGTGGTCCTAGGTGCAAGAGAAAAGTGTTAGTAACACTCAAAATTTATCTTTTTAAGAGAGGTTTTCCAAGGGATCGATACTCTTGGGAACGACCTCGAGCGGTAAATCCTTCAAGCCGCTATAGAAATCAGGTGAGAGCGAAAGCTGTAGCCTTGGGTATAGTTGTTCCTACAGTGTAACTAGCCGAAAGGACAAATGGGCCGCACCACCAATTACAAGGCTCTTAAGTGAGTCACTGCAGAATGAACTTATGTCCAAAAACATCGAACATGACTAAACACCTTTAAGTAGTAAGCCCACCCGTTCTATTGATTGAGGATATTTGCGATATAATTTAGTGCAAGAGCATAGATGGTTTTGCTCCCAAGATACTCACCATACATATTTCCTTGAGTAGAAACATAGCTTTTTGAAAAGTCACTTGTGGCTTGATAAAAGTGGTGACTCCCCCATCATAGGGATCATCTATTTGTTATGCTTGTGCAAGACTTAGTATATCACATCCTTACCTACCACGACGGGATTCATAAGGTATGTAGTACCAAAGTCGAAGAAATATCAAGATGTGGGCTAAATTTATCACAACTGGCCATTTGACCTTAGGGATAAAAAGTGTTTGAAATTGTATTCGTTTTAGTCAAGACCAAGTGCAAATTGAGCCGACTTCAGGCTTTGGAAATACACCTTAAAATACATCTAAAGGAAGGGTCATATAAAAGTCCAAGGATTGGGTTAATCTAGACCCATACTCATTTGTGCCTTTGAGGCTACATTCTTGTGTTTGTGTGCTTGCTTTGTTTTCTTGTCAAAGAAACATCAAAAGAAGATCACTTCCAAAAACAAAGTATTCATCCAGCCAAACATTTTTCAAAACAAACAAACACATCAAAAACAAAGTGCAAACAACAAAGAGACAAATTTTATGACCATTCTTCACATCTTGCGAAAGAAGAAGCGTCATCAGAATATCAACTTGAAAAGAAGACCGTTAAGCTCAAAGGCTTTGATCAAAAGGAGGAAATTTTTCTATATCAATAGACAAATCTTTGTCTCACATAGAGTCTTTCTACGTCACATGCGTCTCTACCTTCAAGGCAAAACAAACGAATTTGATTCAGAGACATTGAACCACAGAGCTTTTATGCAATATAGAGCTCTAAGTTATCACAAAAACCAAGGAGGTAAGATTAATCCCAACTTTTTCCCAAACCTCTGTATCACATACAACACAGCTCGAGAAATACCACCAACACCTGAAAGGGAAGAGGTAGAGTTTGTACCATTTGTAACACAAAGCTTTTATTGAAGTTGAAAACATTTCATTCATCATCTTATTCATACATCATCACTTCATCATCAATTCATTCAAACTCTCAAAACATTAAGAGGTTCTTGTCCCAAAGTTCTCTTTTAGATATTACTTGAATCAAACACTTCACATCACTTTTTAGATTGTTTCTACATCTAGGATAAGCTCATCCTAAGAGACACATCTATGTAGGTTAAAACTAGTTCATGAGTGAATCCTCTCATTACTAGGTAGTTAAATCTATAACACATCTCAGATTTCTCTACACCTTATCATATCAAAATCTTATCAAACAAGCAAACAATTCAAAAAAGGAATTTCGGTTACATCTACCTTAAAAAAGTGCTAGAGATCTACATGCAACACAATTCACCAACCATCAATCTTTCATTTCATCAAAAACTCATCATCATTTTCACACAACTTCAACAAAATCTTGTAAACAAAATGGCTCAAACCCGATCACAGTCAAGGCAACGAGAAATAGAAATGGAAGAAGAAGAAGAGGAAAATCTCAATGAATTTCAAGAAGCACTTGGAGGAAATGCAAATGATGAAAACCCAAGTACTCCCACTCCTGCAACAATAGAAAGGGCTCAGCATAACCCTCTCTTTAACATACTGTTTGACGAAATACTCAGGAGCAATGCGGATGCTCACTTCTCAAAACTCGCTCAAGAAGGAGCAAAACTCCCCTCTGACTTTGATCTTGCCCAATTAAGACAAGCATCAGAAAGACAAAGTCGCAATGAAGAGGAAAGAGGTAGAGATCCCATCAGATATAACATTCCTCGAGGTAACCCACCACCTCCTCCTCCAAATGAAATGGAGATGTTGCGGCAACAAGTCGAGAATCTCGCCCAACAACTTCATAGTGGTGTCAAGACTAACCAATTCTCACTCAATGACATCTGTCCCTATCCTTTTGATAGGAATCTTTATATGCCGCCCTTTCCATGAGGATTCAAAACACCCAAATTTGAAAAATATAGAGGAAAGGGAGATCCCCGTGATCATGTCAGAGAATTTCATTCTGCTTGTCTCAAAGTGGCATATGAAGACACATACCTAATGCGCCTTTTTCCCCAAGGCTTGGGAGGAACAACCACATCATGGTTTTCTCGACTACCAGGTGGCATTAGAACATTTGAGGAACTCATCCAGAAGTTTCTAGCTTATTACTCTCATAACATTGAATGCGAAATCACCATGGCCGATCTGTGCAACACCAAACAAAAACTAGGTGAACTTTTCTCAGTATTCCTGCAATGATGGTGCCAAATGTCTAGCAGACGTTCTCTTCAGTTACCTGAACGAGTACTAGTGGAAATATTCATCTCCAACTTAAATGAAGAAATGGAATTTCACCTGGATGTCAAAGACATAGACTCTTTTAATGATATGATCACCAAGGGTTTGAAATGTGAAAGGGCACTTATCAAGAAAGAACTCATCAAAATCTATAATGAACCAAAAGATGGCTCTCGCCCACGCTTCAATAGCGATAAACCAAACTTCTGGAATAAAAACAAGAATATCATCAATGATGGGGTTGTGGATGCCCGGACTATCCAAAATGCACAACCTGTGGTTCGGTTTGCAGGACAAAATCCTCCACCTCAGAATAACACAAATGTTCCTTCCAATCAAGGTCGCATCACATCTCATGATGAACCTAAACCTCGTCAGCAAAAACAGAAACGAACATACACTCCCTTAGGGGAACCCATTGAAACAGTATTGTGACAACTCATTTCTCAAAATTTGGTCACTCTACCTAAACTATCAAACTATGAGCCTCAGGTCAAACCGGCATGGTGGAGAGATACTGAACACTGTGAATTCCATCAAGGAAGAGGACACAAGACAAGTCATTGTCACCAATTAAAAGATCTTATTCAGGATCTTATTGAGCGAGGAGAAATTGAAATTGAAGGACATGACCCAAAAACAACAAATAATGATCATCTAATGTTCAAAAATCCACTTCCATCACAAGATCAAAGGGGTCCTTCCACTTCCAGGCGAGGCGCTGATACCATAGATTATATGCAGGCTGCGTATAATTACACTATAAATCATCTGTATGATGCCAGTGAACAAGTTGCAACCATAACCTTCAAAAATCCCAACTCAAATTGCAATGTTGTTACACGTCGCGGTAAGGTTACCATAAAGGCAGCTCCACAAGGCACCACCTCCATCCCAAAGCAGTACAATCTTGTGGAACAATTAGATAAAAGACCTGCGCTTATATCCATTTTAGAGCTATTGCGCCTATCGCCCTCTCATAAAACTATCTTGGATCAAGCACTCCAAGAGGCGTCAGTCCCTGCAAATATGAATACAGACCAATTTCAAGCCATGGTTGGAAGTCTAAAGTCATCACCTTGTCTCACTTTTTCTGAAAGTGACAACTCTTCCTTCCAGCAACCTCATAACGCTTCACTACACATTGAAGGCTTTATCAACCAGCATAGGATCAAGTGAGTCTTGATCGATAATGGAGCAGGCCTAAATATTTGTACACTATAGTTGGTCACAGCATTGGGATATGCAGTAGAATCAGTGGATCCTCGTAAGAAGATCACAATCAAAGCCTATGAAGATGCAGAGCGGTCATCCAAAGGAGTTGTGGTACTACCAATCCGAGTGGGCCCTGTGGTAAAGCACATTCTTCTGTCAGGTTCTGGACCTTCCTCTGCCATATAATCTATTGTTAGGGAGACCCTGGATACATGCCATGCAAGCCGTTCCATCTACCTACCATCAATGTATCAAGTTCCCACATAATGGTGTAGAGATCACAATCCTGGGCGATGCAAATCCCTTTGCATATTGCCATAATATTAGCCATCAACCAGAGATTACCATTCCTAATAATAGAGAAGCCATTTCTTCCACATCATATATAAGTCCCGCCTCTCTTGCCAGTTCAAACACCACTATACCAAAGCAAGAAAAGCTTAAAATGAAAATAGCAGAGGAAGGTCCTGGGGAATACAACTTGAGTCAACTCTTTTGTGTGGGACAAATGCCCACTTCTCCTAGAACACATGGTAAACCACAACAGGTACTCCAGCAACCACTAGTCACGCCAGCATGTGCTTTGACACCTTTCATCCTTGGAAAGATTGAAGAAGAAGAAACCCAAGAGGAGGACTTAGTGGACTGGATCTATAAAGATCCCATCACCACTAATATACCATAAGTTAGACTTCCTACGGATCAGTATGGCAAAGGCCTCCTCATTATGCAAAGAATGGGGTATGATGGTCAGAGTGCTTTAGGATATTGCAAACAAGGACGACATGAACCTCTGTTGCCGGAATTAAAGCCCAAAAGTAATACAGGCCTAGGCTTTGAAAAAGAGATTTTTCCTAAATTAAAATTCAAAGGAAAAACGAACAAACCATTATGTCAGCCTATTGCAAAGAGGACACCTTTCATTATCAAAGCAACATCGAGCACCATCACAACTGCCCCACCGAGGCTCAGAATCCCAACACAACCATCACCAATGCCACTCATCCCACCAAACGAACTCGTAATCTCATCAGCAGCACCATTAGCAGCAGCAACTGTATCAGAACCCGCAGCAACATCCATGGCACCAGCAGTACCAACAGAAGCCACAGAGTCAATATTACCGATACTCCCCGTACCAAATCCTTTAATCCCCATCAACCTTCCTGCAACACCGATCACTACAAAGGTACATCAACCAATCACACCTGCAGTATTTAACTCAAAAGACATCCCAGTATGGTATAGTAATCGGATGCTGGAAAGTGACTCAGAGACTGACTCACATGAGTGGGAATTTGATTCTGTACAGCTTAACACTTCAGATGAGGAAGACACATCACTACTTCCACCACGCAAAGACATCCCTGTTTATGGAGAAGCACAGATAAAGACTTCTTGGGTTCCTGAGCTGGAAACATCTTCCACAAACCCTACGTCTCATCCTATGCCTGATTCTGACAGGGAGAGTACCATTAACAACCTTCACCATAACATCTTAACCCTCACTGATACATCTAACGCACTTAACCTAATCGATGAAGTAATGCCCATTATCCACCCTGAACTCATCAAATGGAACCAACCAAATCCCCCATGTCTTGACTTCTTCCAAAATGATGAGGCCATCATTGACTTTTTGGAATTAAGGGATAACCTACCAAGCGGGGATCACAAAGCTGGATTCGCCATCGAACTTAATAGTGCAGCATACTTCGGGGCAGATGCCAAACCTTTCAGCTGCAAAAATATAACAATAAAACATGGATCTTCCAGTGAAAACCACACTGTGGCACTGTTTGATCCAACAAAAGTAAAAAGAAAGAGCGTATCCAATGGTGAAAACCTCTCTGAGGCACCTGAGGATGAAGGGTTTGACATTCTCCCTGCTAGTACACAACAGGAACGATCAATGATTCTCATCGAGGAAACCAAAGAATACAATGTGGGGACTCCTGAAAATCCTCATCTCATACATCTGGCATCTCTTCTCACTCCAGAGGAACAACTTAAGTTTATAGAGTTCTTCCAGAAGCGTCAGATCAACTTTGCATGGTCATATGCAGACATGCCTGGGCTTGATCCTGATTTAGTCATGCATCACCTTACCGTAGCAGAAGAAGCCAAACCTGTCAAGCAAAAGCTTCGTAAGATGCATCCTCAGATTGCAGTACTAGTCAAAACAGAACTCAAGAAACTCCTAGATGTTGGTTTCATTAGACCAATTGATTATGCAGAATGGATCTCCAATATTGTGCCTGTCGGCAAACCAAAAGGGGGCATCTGCATTTGTACTGACTTCAGAGATCTGAATAAGGCCTGTCCTAAGGATGACTTCCCCCTTCCAAATATCGACATCATAGTGGACCTAACAGCAAGACATGCCATGCTTTCACTTATGGATGGCTTTTCAGGATACAATCAGATAAAGATCGCACCAGAAGATCAACATAAGACAACCTTCACCTGTCCATGGGGCACATATTGCTGGAATGTAATGCCTTTCGGTCTCAAGAATGCAAGAGCAACCTATCAAAGAGCAATGACCACCATCTTCCATGACATGATGCATACTATGATGGAAGATTATGTTGATGACTTACTAGCAAAATCACTCACCAGAGAAGGGTATCTCCACATCTTAGATAAAATCTTTGATAGACTGGAACAATACCATGTTCAACTCAACCCAAAGAAATGTGTCTTTGGAGTAACCTCCGGGAAGCTTCTAGGATACATTGTCTCAAGCAAAGGTATTGAGGTTGACCCAGCAAAGGTAAAAGCAATAATGGACATGCCACCTCCAAAGAATATCAGACAGCTAAGGACATTACAAGGACGACTTCAATCCATCTGAAGATTCATTGCACAATTGGCTGATAAGTGTCATCCATTCACACACCTGCTACACAAGAACATCCACTTTCAGTGGGATGCCCGATGCCAACAAGCATTTCAGATGCTTAAAGACTATCTCATGAATCCACCATTGTTGATGCCACCAGATCCAAGTAGATCGTTGTTACTCTATATCTCAGCAACAAGTACAACATTGGGTGTACTACTAGCACAACATAATGTAGAAGGAAAAGAGTGTGCTGTTTACTACATCTCTCGCACACTGGTGGGCTATGAACTCAATTACACCCCTATTGAGCGAGCTTGCCTAGCAGTAATCTTCACAGCCACTAAACTGAGGCACTATCTGTTAACCCACAAATTACAACTCATTTCAAAGATTGATCCACTCAAGTATTTACTCAGCAAAGCAGCATTGACAGGCTGCTTGGCCAAATGGGTGATGATTCTAAGTGAATTTGATATCAAGTATGTAGATCGTAAAGCTATCAAAGGGTAGGTTATTGCAGATCAGTTGGCCGATGCACCTCTCATAGGTGATCATCCTCTCATTTCCAATTTTCCAGATGAAGAGATATTCATGGTCACAACAACACAACCATGGAAACTTTACTTTGATGGTTCATACACTAGGCATGGCTCGGGGGCAGGCATTCTGTTTATGACACCCCAAGGTGACAGCATCCCGAAGTCTTACAGGCTCACATTTCCATGCACCAACAACATCGCAGAGTATGAGGCCTTGATCACAGGACTCAGGTTAGCCGTACAATGGAAATTACAAAAACTGCAAGTATATGGCGACTCCCAACTGGTCATTCGACAAGCAACCGATGAATATCAGACCAAAGATGATAAACTCATGCCATATAAGCAAATGGTGGACACTCTAAAGACATCATTTACTACTCTCACTTTTGAGCAGATACCAAGAGATCAGAATCGAGCTGCTGACGCTATGGCTACCATCGCATCTCTACTAGATCTTCCACAGAATTCAACACGCTACGAGTTCTTGGTCGAACAGCTTTGGATTCCCGCTTATGATATCCCCAAATCTAAAATGATATGTCGCCTTGTCGATTTTGAATCCCCATGGTATGGTGAATTCTACACCTATCTCCGCGATCACACCCTTCCTCCCAACCAATCGAATAACCAATGTAAAACCTTCATTTGCCAAACTGCTCGATATACCATTATTGTTGAAACCTTATACCACCGCAGTCTTGATGGTACTCTCCTTCGATGTCTGGAACAAGATGAGATAACAAAGGCTTTGGAAGAAGTCCATGAAGGCATTTGCGGGACTCATTCAAGTGGTCCATCACTCGCCAAGAAACTCCTGTGCAATGGATACTATTGGCCATCTATGGAAAAGGATTCCTACTACTTTGTCAAAAAATGCAAGAAATGTCAAGTTCATGGCGACCTGATACATGCACCAGCCCAGGAACTGCAACCAATCACGACACCATGGCCTTTTTGTCAATGGGGTCTTGACCTTGTGGGTAAGATCCATCCATCTTCATCCAATGGCCATAAATTCATTATTACCACCACCGAATATTTCACAAAGTGGATCGAAGCTGTTCCACTTACCCAAGTCACTAGCAAGTAGATCGCCTCATTCATCCTCAATTACATCATCTGCCGGTATGGTGTACCCATGTCCATCATCACAGATAACGGTCTTCCTTTCAAAAATCAGGATGTTCGTGAACTTTGTGAAAATTTTCATATCCAACACCACTTTTCCACTCCCTATTACCCACAAGGCAATGGTTAGGCCAAAGCATCCAATAAAAACATATTGAGGATCCTAAAGAAGACAGTCAATGATGCTGGCCATGATTGGCATGTTCAACTAAATCCAGCGCTATAGGCATATCGAACTAGCATTCAAACCCCTACAGGTGCAACTCCTTATTCATTGGTCTATGGTGCAGAAGCTATCTTGCCTATTGAGGTCGAGATACCATCATTACGGGTTTCCTTGCACAATCTCATCGATGATGAAGCATACAGAGTCTCACGCCTCCAAGACTTAGAATTACTTGATGAGAAGCGACAAGTTGCATACAATCATCTCAAAGCCTATCAACAACGTATGAGCAGAAGCTATAATCACCGAGTTAGACCTCGTACATTTGAGGTAGGTGATCTTGTTCTATGAGAGAATCCTCGCAACCAACTAAACAGAGAACATCAGGGCAAGTTTGAATCAAACTGGATGGGCCCATATGTTGTCACTGCTGTGTTCGGGTCCGGGGCATATCAGTTGGCTACATCAGAAGGAGAACCGCTTGCAGATCCAATCAACAACATGCACCTAAAATAGTTTTATACCTAAGGTGTACAGAGCATCAGGCTCCCCTACATACCAAAAAATACCAAAAAAATTCAGAAAAATGTCTTGAAGAAAATACAAAAACATTCAAATAAGTAAAGAAAAATCATGCATCCAAATGGTGAACAACCACTCCAGTGGCACCTTGGGTAAGTACGATGGTGAAAACCTGACAAACAGGCGCCACTCGTAAAGGCTATGGCTCCATTGTCTTTCAGACTTGTTGCGATCACATCTACTTCATACATACATCCATCCATCCAAAACCATGGCTTGTTATTCATCTGCAATTATGATAGTACTCCATACATCTTGCATCCTGCTTTTTCATAGTCATGTCTAAAACTGGGGGCAATGCCTTTAAATGGAAGTGGATTCTACATTGTCTTATGATTCATTAATTTCTTCATTCAAGCAATCATCAAAATACCAAAAATATTGGAAAATGTCTCAACAAAAATACCAAAAACATTCAAAACAATTCAAAATCCAAAAATATCGACAAACCATTGAAAAATCCAACAAAAACATGGCAACACATTGTACATACTCATCCGCGCAGATACCAAAACAAACATTGACAAACTACTCACACGATGACCATTTACCAATCGACCACACAATCCACATCAACACTCAAAACTGTCTTCAACAAGGATGCATCCTTCCTTACCAAAACAAAGACAAAAGAGACGTTTTCTTTGACAAGAAAATTATGTTAAGCTATCAAATACTTGGTTGATTTGTGAGTACAATCATTCATTTATCTGTATTGGGATCTTTCAGCATTGTTTTGTATCATTTGTGCATTATTTCCAATGAAGTTCTGGGGCATGTACTAATGGTGTCTACGTAGAAAGTTCACCAAGCTACGTGATCTTATGCCAAAAATACGGTCATAGATCACTACGGCTTGCTGACTACAACGTATACCTCGACCATATGAGCATGAACTATTACCAAGGATCCTTATTCTTTATTCTTTATGTATATACTATTTTTTTGCAGATGCAATGCTCATTCTTTGGTTCCTCCTCATCCAAATTGGATAAAGGTTTTATCTCTTAGTACGGTATGCACTTGTCTCAGGATATGATCAGCCTAAGATCAAGGAGGACGATCCAAGTCATGTATGAACAAAGATAATCCTTGTCTGTTCCGCAAGCAATACTCTGGTCAACTTGACCCTTATATCAAGTCGTTTGTATTAACTTGCTATATAAAATCCATGAAAGGAATACTCAGGTCATCTTGAATCATTATGTCAAGATGTTTGTATTCTCTTCCAACATTTTAAAGCTCAATGATGAAAATAGAGCACTATGGATCGTCATTTCATCTCATCTGTTTATATATTGCATTCTGTTGCATATCACCCATCCATTCACTCATTCATATATAGGATTTTTATGCAAAAAAAAGTGACCATTAAAACTGGTCTTGGATACAATCACGACCGAGTACTTTGATACATCATCAATGCATCATGCAAAGTCTCAAAAACCTTGCATTCCTCATGCTCATCTCATCATCGCATTTAGTTGCATCTTGCATTAAGAACATTCATGTCATTTAAAAAAAAAAAACTTAACATTGCATATAGTTCATTTTGGACATTAGTTTTCATTAATCATTTGCATCATTGCATCAATCATAAATAATTAGATTCATTCGTGGGATCAAATTGTCTTTTGATTGTTTTTAAGCCATTTACTATGCATTCCTTTAGTGTCAGTTATCCATTATCATTTTATTATCCTTTATCATTTATTATTGTATACATTCATTTATCCATTTAGTGAAAAAGTGCATTCATTCATCCATTAACTAAGTATCTTATTATGCTCATTTTAGGATTCATTCACATTGCATTCATTATCCTCTTTTTAATTGCATTAAGGTGCAGTTATTAAAAACCAGGAGTTGTATTATCATCACATTATCATTCTTACTTAAATCATATTTAAATGTTTAGAATCATAAATCCATTTGTTTCCAAACATTGGTTCATACCATTTTATATATTTTACATATGCATTCGTTTAAAGGCATTATCATATAAACATTTGTATTTTACATTTTGTTTATCCATATTACATTCATCTAAAAAACATCTAGATGCATATCCATACATAAAATCATTCATTCAACCATTGCATTAACATCATCACATAAATTATCAATGCATAGGAAACCCCAAAATCTTGTTCATAAATTATCATCATGGCATTACATACATAAAGGATTACATCAAAAAAACAAACAAATCATACATATATAAAACCTACATTCATATGTCAGTATCCCACATCATAAATCATCATAAAAACATGCATATAAGAAACATCTCATCAATGCATACATATACACATATCCATCTAAGCAATAAACTCATCATCCTGCATAAACATCCATACATAATCAACTGCATATTATCTCATATATCAGAGTACAATGAAGTCTACAAAATCGGCTACCAAGAGCTATCCAAGATACAGTCCAAAAAATAGACAATGATACAATACATATATGCAAAAGTGCTCTCTCAAATGAAACTCTGGCCAGATGTTGTACCACCACCACCATCGCCACCTGCTCTCCCACTGGTGCCTGCACCACCTAATCCATCTCTTCGTGGAGGCCTCATCGAACCACCACTCACTCCTGCATCCCCTGATCTCTCCCTCCGTAGCAGACCCATCACACCCCCACTGCTCTGCACCCTCTGCGATCACTCTGATCTAGCCTGCCGCATCTGCGAATATCTAAGAGCTCACTGACTAACTGGCACCACCTGCTCATATAAACCCCGCTAGTAGTCTATCTCAGCCCGTGCTCGTTGCATCTCCCTCATCACCTCCCCCGTAGGCCCCTGTGCTCCTACTCTGACCCGGACTCTCTCTCCTGCAGCTCCGCCAATCTCTCCACTACACTATCCCTCTCCCGCAACACCACCGCCAGCTTTGACTCCCATGCAAATAGCTGCACATCTCTAGCTGCCACCTTAGCCTCCAAATCCTCTATCCGAGTCTGCAAACGTACTATCATATGCTCTCGCAGATCTCTAGTAGCTCCCTCCCCGGTATCCATGGCCACCTCACCTGCACCACCCTCTCCAGTAGTCCCCTCCCCTCTGTCCATCAGGATCTCCCTCTCCATCCCCCTCCCACTCAACTGAACTCCTCCCTGTATCAATGGTCCCTATGATATCTATAGAGGCAGTCCACCTCTCCCTCTCTATTGACTCCGCATCCCCAACCCTCCTCCTCCTCCTCCTCCTCTGTGAGGCCTCACCTCGACTCAGTTTGACATTCAGTGGATTTTATATTTAGACTATTATGGATACTTTATTTTGATGCATTTTGAGACTTAGAACTTATATGATTTCAGGATTTGGATAACATTGCTATGATTTGATGATTTACTTACATGCTTTATGAGATAGGACACTACATGATTATTAGATAGAATGAAATTGCAATGATAGATGCCGTTATTGAATTTGCAGGACTTTACTCTGAATATGGAACTATGATGTATGTTTAGTTTATGTGAATTGGGATGAAAATTGTATGCAAGTAATGATGTGCATTGTTGTATTATTGAATTATATTATATATGAATATTTGGAAGTACTAATGTGTAAATTGAGATGCGCAGGAAATTTACCATGTGACCATGGAAAATTACGGAGAATCAAACCTAGACCTATGTATGTTCGTAAAGCTAGGGTTTGTCTATTTGGAGAGACAACACCCCGTTTGTGTTGTATTTTATTCGTAACTGTATATGCTGCATGAGTGTTAAAGTGTTAATTAAATTTTAATGTGTAAAAACCTCAAGAGACAATTTCATGTTTTATTTTTGTAAAAGTGTTTTAATTGTGTCACTTGACACGTGTGTATTTAAATTTAATTATTTTGTCTCTTGGAGGGAAAGTGTTTAATTATAGTTCTTTAATAAATTAATGTGTTGTCATAAATACTTTGGGAATATAATATTTGGAGTGATCAACTTATGTTTGACCCGAAAATAAACTTCAGAAGGGTTTAAAATGGGTTAAATGAACACCTAGGGGTAGTTTAATAGGGTTTCCTAATGCCCATAATGTATACCTAGGGGTTAGGGGTAATTTTAGGCAAGTTTCTACTTTATAATGATCTTTTTAACGCTTTAAAAATTGGCTTTTTTGAGTTGAGCGAAAATTGAAAATTGAAGTTAAATCAAATCAAAATTTTTCCTTTTAGAAGGGGAGTCTTTTTGCATTTTGCTTTCTTTCTTCTTTTTGTTTTTTTTAGAATCCTGTGAGAACTCAGAGAGTGAGCTTCTTAAGGAGGATTTTTTGGAATAGCAGGGTAATCAACCACTCTCCATTTTTGGAGACAGAAGAAAATTTGGAAAGAAAATAATGTTATGGAATAGAGAAGTTGAATAAGGGTAGAAGGAAAAAGATTTGTGGATTGGGCAGCTCTTCATCAGATATCATAATAACCTTTGGGCAGATTAAGGTTGGTTTCAATTTTTACTTTTAATATCTTCTTCTTGTTTATGTCGGGAAGTTGTTTGTATAAGAAATCTGTGTTCTTGAATGTTTATGTTTGAAAATCTCTTGGTATTTTTGCCTTATGAAAATGTTGTGTTTTGGGAGTTTTCTCAAGATCTCTTACTCTTGGGAGAGAAGAGGATCTTGAGGGTGGTAGCAGTGACAACCCTCGAGTGAGAGACTCTCTGTTGAGAGCGATCACAAGGGATCTTTGTGTGACCCTTGCTGCATGGCCTGTTTGTGCAATGGGGGTCATAAGGAGGGATATAAGGCTAGAATGCCTTTGGGGGGCATAAGGAATAAGGGGTTGAGGTTCTTGATATTTTTATTGTGCCATGAGGTGGCTTCTTGTTTATTTCATACTTGCAGTTCTCCTCAGGGTATTTGGTCCACTACCACCCATTGAAAATATTCATCACTAGAGTGTGGTGCTGTGAAAGCCAAGTTGGGAATGTGTCTGAAAGTGAGTCTGTATGCATTGCTTTCTATGTGTTTGCCTGTTTGTAACCCGTCTAGGATTTGGTTCTCTGAGCTCGGGGGTGGCTACCAGTTAGCCTAGGCTGGGAGGTGAGCACTCCGTGGTCATATTTGTGTTTTCTATTATGCAAAAAATTCAGAGGAAAGAGAATAGGAACCATGAAAGAGATACAGAAGATTGTTATTGAAGATACTTGAATTCAGTTGCAGATGTTTGTTTAAAGTTGTTGTAGAAATATGTCTCATTCATAGGAAAAAAGAGAAGCAAGTTGTAAATTTTGAAAGTAGACCTGAAGTTTTATTGTTGTGACTATTCAGAGAAAACATTTAGTAAATTGTTAGAATATCTTAGAGATGTTTTAAAAAAAAAAAAATAGCTTGTTATTTCTACTTCTGGTATATTTGAAAAAGAAAAGTTAATTTGTGTTGCATGCAAAGCTTCTTGTATTATGGGAAGAAATAAAAGAATTGTTTTCATTTAGATTTTACCTGTATTTTTAATTGAGGCAAATTAGAAGTTTATTTATGCTGGAAGCTTTTAAGTATTTTAAATGGAAAAAGTTGTTTTATGTGAATATTTTATTTGAGAAAAAAAAATAATAAATGAATTTCTTTATTTCCAGAAAAAGTATAATGAATCTTTGAATAATACTCTAAATTGTATTTTAGTTAGCATTGATTTAAAAGCTTATTTTATAGATGTATATATATATATATATATTTTTTTTTGATTAAACTTAATGTTTTTCCCTTGATTATATTAGTTTAAAATTTTGCATGTAAAATTCTCTTTTAAAAAAAATATATATATAAATTTTATATTGAATTAAATTTCATCTTTTTAACTATGATTATAAAAGTTATGTAAATATAAATATATACATATATATATAAATACATATATTTATATATATATATATATTTATATATATTATATTTAAAAAAAAAATTAAAAAAAAAAAGAAATGATATGGGTCCCCGCGGACTCCACTGTCTGTACGCACAGTGGACGGCCGCGCGGCGCCCACTGTGTGCACACACAGTGGAGCCGCTTGCGGCTCCCACTGTGTGGGCACACAGTGGACAGCCACGGCCGCCACTGTGTGGCCACACAGTGGGGAGCCACCAGCGGCACCCTCTGTGTGGGCACACAGTGGTGCCGCGGCGCCCACTGTGCGCTCACACAGTGGCGCACAGCCCAAAACGCCTCCCAAACTCCCGCGACCTACAACAATGAGATCGTGGCCGCTTGTAGGGTCTTCGGCCCAGCATGAAACTTTGTCTGTTAAAAAGAAAATTGGGTTAAACCCTAGCCCGAAAGGGGCTAGGGCAATTTAACTTTAAAAAAAAGAATAAATATGTTATTTAGTTTAGAAAATATTTATATAAGAAATTAGAACCCTAATTAGGGTTGGGCAACAATATGGTTTTATAATTAGGAAATTATAATGGTATTCAAATTTAGAATTAAAATATTTGCCATTTAAGTAAAATATATATATATATATATATATATATGTTTCCATATATATATATGGGAATATATATATATGTAAATATATGAATTTTGAGCATTTGAATAGTAATTAAATTATAAATATATAAATATATGCATATTCAAATATGAATATATGTATATATTTAAATAATCCTGATTTTAATTTGAGATAAATTATAAAGAGGAATTTTAAAAAAAATTGAAAGGACTATATAGTCATATTGGGAGATAAATTAAAATACCTCTCCTATTTCCTTTAGTTTGATTAATTTAAATAACCTATTGTCTAAGTATCTCTAGGAGATAGAATTTAACTAGTAGGTTTTCCGCAATTAAAATTTAACGATTAATCGATGCTTAGTTCATTTCGGAATTAGCTCGAGTTTAATAATGAAAATTTCTTTAACGCTTGTCGCAAGAGTGAATTTGTTAATTAATTTAGTATGTTTTTAAAAAAAAATTTGTTCCGTTTTTGCCCTAAATTTTGGGCATGACATTTTGGTGTCAGAGCAAGGTTTCCACACTAGGAGCCTTACTCACTTACGTTTCGCCTTAGAATATTTTAAAATTATTTTGTTAATGGAATTTTGAATTTAAATAAGTTTAATTCTAAAAGAAATAAATTAATTGTTTTGTCTTATTTCCTCTTAGGATGTCGCCGTTGACGCGACAAGCTCGCAAGCGCGGACGGGGTCCTAGACGTGAGCGCATAGCACGCGATGAGGAAGAGAGGGAGGCATCGGTTCCAGAGGAGAACCCTGGAGCACCTCCCGAACACCAAATGAACCTAACCGAGACCTCTTAGCAGCCATTCAGAATCTTATTGGCATTGTTCAGGAAAGGATTCCAGCAGAGAACCCTCAGGTTAGGAGTCATGACTCTGGGAGTCATAGATCTGTTGATAGAGAACGAAGCAGGAGCCCAGCTCCGATTCCTGTAGAGAGTCAGGGTGGTAATGAGCCAGAGTCAGTGCATAGGCCAGGACCACCTCCTGCGGTGGAACCAGTTTATTTTGAGAGAGGTCGTCGAGATCCAGGGGATCTCATCAGGGAGGTCATGCGCCTCCAACCACCATCCTTCGGAGGTTCTACAGATGGAGTAGAGGCCGAGGCATGGCTTCTGAGTCTTGAGAGGTGCTTTGCGTTGCGTTCTTATGAGAGCAAATTGAAAGCACGTGTTGCAATTCATCTTCTGAGAGGGACAGCCTCCACCTGGTGGAGACAGGAAGAGTACAAATGCGGATTAGTTCCTGATACACTCACTTGGGATATATTCACAGAGAGGTTCCGTGAGAGGTACCTATCAGAGCACTTCAGGCAACGTCGTATAGACGAATTTCATGATCACTAACAAAAAGGCTTGTCAGTAACCCAGTATGAGAGTAAATTCTTTGAGTTGTTGCCATATGTAGATTATCTAAAGGATGAGAAACTTCTTGTAAACCGCTCATCAGGGGATTGAATGCCGGTATAGCCGGGCCTGATAGGATGTCCGCTCCAGAGAGCCTTCGGGTTGCTGTTAAGAAGGCACTTACTAGCGCTCCTATTCTTGTTGTACCAGATCCTTCAGCTGACTTCATGGTTTGTACAGATGCTTCCCTAGAGGGTTTAGGGGCAGTTCTTATGCAAGGTGGTAGGGCCATAGCTTTCGAGTCTAGGAAACTTAAGACTCATGAACTTAATTATCCCACTCATGACCTTGAGCTCGCAGCAGTAGTGCATGCACTTGTGAGGTGGAGACACTTCCTTTTAGGACATCACTTTGAGTTGCATTCAGATCATCAGAGTCTTCAGTACATCTTCACTCAGCCGAACCTTAATGCACGACAGAGGAGATGGATGGAGTTCTTGTGCGAATATGATTTTGACGTTCACTACATCAAGGGAAAGGAAAATGTAGTTGCAGATGCCTTGAGTAGGAGACGTCATGAGGTTTACACCATATCCATGGGCACAGACTTGAGAGACCGTATACTTCGGCACTTGTCAGAGGATGGATGGTATGCAGAGGTTTGTCACGTATTACATTCTCAGGTTACTCTAGAAGGGAAATATGAGGATTATTCTTTGGAGTCTGATGGACTGTTACGCCACAAAGGGCGCATTTATGTACCTTCCTCCGGAGGGTTGCGAGAGTTCATTGTCACGGAAGCTCATAGAGCTCCTTATGCAGCGCATCCCGGGGTTAAGAAGTTGCATACTGACTTGAGGCAGTTGTATCATTGCCCGGGAATGCGGCAGCTCATTGCTAAGATAGTAGCTTGGTGTCTCGAGTGTCAGAGGGTTAAGGCGGAGCACCGCCATCCAGGTGGGTTGCTTCAGTCTCATGCTATACCAGAGTGGAAGTGGGATACTATATCCATGGATTTCATCATTGGTCTTCCTATGTCTTCTCGTCGCCATGATGCTATCTTGGTGACAGTTGACAAGTTGACCAAAGTAGCTCACTTTTCACCAGTTCGTACTACATTCACAGCTCCAGCAGTAGCACAGGTGTTCTTGCGAGACATTGTTAGACTTCATGGCGTACCCCGCAAGATTATTTCTGACATGGATTCTCTTTTCACTTCTACCTTTTGGAAGTCATTACAGGCAGCTATGGGCACTAAGCTCAATTTCAATACAGCCTATCACCCAGAGACAGATGGTCAAATAGAGAGGGTCAATCAGGTGTTAGAGGATATGCTTCGTATGTACATCATGGATCATCAGACCCGATGGGAGGAGTATCTTCCCTTAGTGGAGTTTGCCTATAACAATGGGCATCACACTTCTTTGGGGATGCCACCCTATCGGGCATTATACGATAGGCCTTGCAGGACGCCCTTGAGTTGGGATCGCATAGAGGATAGAGTTGCTATTGGTCCTGAGTTAGTTCGGGATATGGAGCAGCAGGTGGATTTGATTAGGCAGCGTCTTAGAGAGGCTCAAGATAGACAGAAGAAGTATGCCGATGCAAAGAGGGTTGATCGTAGTTACTTGGTTGGAGACAGAGTTTTCCTGAGAGTGCGACCGCATAAGAGTCCAATCCGTTACGGAAAGGGTTCTAAGCTCGCACCTCGCTTTGTAGGACCTTTTGAGATTTTGGAGAGGATAGGCCCAGTTGCCTACCGTTTAGCTTTGCCACCTAGCCTGTCACGCATCCACGATGTGTTTCATGTTTCAGTTTTGAGAAAATATATCTATGATGAGTCTCACCTTGTAGATTGGGATGCCTTGCAGGTGGAGTCGGACGGGCAGCTAGCTTTGGAGCCCATTCGCATTTTGGCACGCCGGACATTGGCCCTTCGAGGTCGAGAGTTGGACCAGGTTAGGGTCCAGTGGGATTGTTATGATGAGGTTACGGCTTCATGGGAGGACGCAGCTCGTATGAGATCAGAGTACCCTCACCTCTTTGATGAACTCCAAGAGGAAGTTCATGCTTAGAGGGGGAGGATGTGAGGCCTCACCTCGACTCAGTTTGACATTCAGTGGTTTTATATTTAGACTATTATGGATACTTTATTTTGATGCATTTTGAGACTTAGAACTTATATGATTTCAGGATTTGGATAACATTGCTATGATTTGATGATTTACTTACATGCTTTATGAGATAAGACACTACATGATTATTAGATAGAATGAAATTGCAATGATAGATGTCGTTATTGAATTTGCAGGACTTTACTCTGAATATGGAACTATGATGTATGTTTAGTTTATGTGAATTGGGATGAAAATTGTATGCAAGTAATGATGTGCATTGTTGTATTATTGAATTATATTATATATGAATATTTGGAAGTACTAATGTGTAAATTGAGATGCGCAGGAAATTTACCATGTGACCATGGAAAATTACGGAGAATCAAACCTAGACCTATGTATGTTCGTAAAGCCAGAGTTTGTCTATTTGGAGAGACAACACCCCGTTTGTGTTATATTTTATTCGTAACTGTATATGCTGCATGAGTGTTAAAGTGTTAATTAAATTTTAATGTGTAAAAACCTCAAGAGACAATTTCATGTTTTATTTTTGTAAAAGTGTTTTAATTGTGTCACTTGACACGTGTGTATTTAAATTTAATTATTTTGTCTCTTGGAGGGAAAGTGTTTAATTATAGTTCTTTAATAAATTAATGTGTTGTCATAAATACTTTGGGAATATAATATTTGGAGTGGTCAACTTATGTTTGACCCGAAAATAAACTTCAGAAGGGTTTAAAATGGGTTAAATGAACACCTAGGGGTAGTTTAATAGGGTTTCCTAATGCCCATAAGGTATACCTAGGGGTTAGGGGTAATTTTAGGCAAGTTTCTACTTTATAATGATTTTTTTAACGCTTTAAAAATTGGCTTTTTTGAGTTGAGCGAAAATTGAAAATTGAAGTTAAATCAAATCAAGATTTTTCCTTTTGGAAGGGGAGTCTTTTTGCATTTTGCTTTCTTTCTTCTTTTTGTTTTTTTTAGAATCCTGTGAGAACTCAGAGAGTGAGCTTCTTAAGGAGGATTTTTGGGAATAGCAGGGTAATCACCCACTCTCCATTTTTGGAGATAGAAGAAAATTTGGAAAGAAAATAATGTTATGGAATAGAGAAGTTGAATAAGGGTAGAAGGAAAAAGATTTGTGGATTGGGCAGCTCTTCATCAGATATCATAATAACCTTTAGGCAGATTAAGGTTGGTTTCAATTTTTACTTTTAATATCTTCTTCTTGTTTATGTCTGGAAGTTGTTTGTATAAGAAATCTGTGTTCTTGAAAGTTTATGTTTGAAAATCTCTTGTTATTTTTGCCTTATGAAAATGTTGTGTTTTGGGAGTTTTCTCAAGATCTCTTACTCTTGGGAGAGAAGAGGATCTTGAGGGTGGTAGCAGTGACAACCTCGAGTGAGAGACTCTCTGTTGAGAGTGATCACAAGGGATCTTTGTGTGACCCTTGCTGCATGGCTTGTTTGTGCAATGGGGGTCATAAGGAGGGATATAAGGCTAGAATGCCTTTAGGGGGCATAAGGAATAAGGGGTTGAGGTTCTTGATATTTTTATTGTGCCATGAGGTGGCTTCTTGTTTATTTCATACTTGCAGTTCTCCTGAGGGTATTTGGTCCACTACCACCCATTGAAAATATTCATCACTAGAGTGTGGTGCTGTGAAAGCCAAGTTGGGAATGTGTCTGAAAGTGAGTCTGTATGCATTGCTTTCTATGTGTTTGCCTATTTGTAACCCGTCTAGGATTTGGTTCTCCGAGCTCGGGGGTGGCTACTAGTTAGCCTAGGCTGGGAGGTGAGCACTCCGTGGTCATATTTGTGTTTTCTATTATGCAGGAAATTCAGAGGAAAGAGAATATGAACCATGAAAGAGATACAGAAGATTGTTATTGAAGATACTTGAATTCAGTTGCAGATGTTTGTTTAAAGTTGTTGTAGAAATATGTCTCATTCATAGGAAAAAAGAGAAGCAAGTTGTAAATTTTGAAAGTAGACCTGAAGTTTTATTGTTGTGACTATTCAGAGAAAACATTTAGTAAATTGTTAGAATATCTTAGAGATGTTTTAAAAAAAAAAAAATAGCTTGTTATTTCTACTTCTGGTATATTTGAAAAAGAAAAGTTAATTTGTGTTGCATGCAAAGCTTCTTGTATTATGGGAAGAAATAAAAGAATTGTTTTCATTTAGATTTTACCTGTATTTTTAATTGAGGCAAATTAGAAGTTTATTTATGCTGGAAGCTTTTAAGTATTTTAAATGGAAAAAGTTGTTTTATGTGAATATTTTATTTGAGAAAAAAAAATAATAAATGAATTTCTTTATTTCCAGAAAAAGTATAATGAATCTTTGAATAATACTCTAAATTGTATTTTAGTTAGCATTGATTTAAAAGCTTATTTTATAGATGTATTTAAATAAATATATATATATATATATATTTTGATTAAACTTAATGTTTTTCCCTTGATTATATTAGTTTAAAATTTTGCATGTAAAATTCTCTTTTAAAAAAAAAATATATATAAATTTTATATTGAATTAAATTTCATCTTTTTAACTATGATTATAAAAGTTATGTAAATATAAATATATACATATATATATATATATAAATACATATATTTATATATATTATATTTAAAAAAAAAAAATTTAAAAAAAAGAAATGATATGGGTCCCCGCGGACTCCACTGTGTGTACGCACAGTGGACAACCGCGCGGCGCCCACTGTGTGCACACACAGTGGAGCCGCTTGCGGCTCCCACTGTGTGGGCACACAGTGGACGACCAGCGGCGCCCACTGTGTGGGCACACAGTGGTGCCGCGGCGCCCACTGTGCGCTCACACAGTGGCGTGCGGCCCAAAACGCCTCCCAAACTCCCACGACCTGCAACAATGAGATCGTGGCCGCGTGTAGGGTCTTCGGCCCAGCATGAAACTTTGTCTGTTAAAAAGAAAATTGGGTTAAACCCTAGCCCGAAAGGGGCTAGGGCAATTTAACTTAAAAAAAAAGAATAAATATGTTATTTAGTTTATAAAATATTTATATAAGAAATTAGAACCCTAATTAGGGTTGGGCAACAATATGGTTTTATAATTAGGAAATTATAATGGTATTCAAATTTAGAATTAAAATATTTGCCATTTAAGTAAAATATATATATATATATATATATATATATATATATGTTTCCATATATATATATGGGAATATATATATATGTAAATATATGAATTTTGAGCATTTGAATAGTAATTAAATTATAAATATATAAATATATGCATATTCAAATATGAATATATGTATATATTTAAATAATCCTGATTTTAATTTGATATAAATTATAAAGAGAAATTTTTAAAAAAAATTGAAAGGACTATATAGTCATATTGGGAGATAAATTAAAATACCTCTCCTATTTCCTTTAGTTTGATTAATTTAAATAACCTATTGTCTAAGTATCTCTGAGAGATAGAATTTAACTAGTAGATTTTCCACAATTAAAATTTAACGATTAATCGATGCTTAGTTCGTTTCGGAATCAGCTCGAGTTTAATAATGAAAATTTCTTTAACGCTTGTCGCAAGAGTGAACTTGTTAATTAATTTAGTATGTTTTTTAAAAAAAATTTGTTCTGTTTTTGTCCTAAATTTTGGGCATGACATCCTCCTCCACCTGCCCTCAGTCCTCGACCTCCTGCCCTCCTCCATCTCCATCCCCTCTCACCCTCAAAAGCTGGGATCGGCTCTATTGGATCAGAAATCCGTAAGATCGGGTGCACTGCCCGGTACTGCGTGTACTCATCTATAACACCTGCATCCACGACCCTCGGTCGTATGTCCCATGGTCTCGCTTGCAGTGTCCGGAACTCTGCCAGTGCCTGATCATATGGTAGCACTGGCCCCCATGCATACCTCTCCCGAATAACTCAAGCATACTCTCCTGATCCACTAGGCAGTCCCTGCTGCTGCCCAAACTGTCTCAACACTCTCCTAGGCACCTGTCTCTCTACATGGTATGCGGTCCTCCCAATGAGGAATCGGGTCATAAAAATGTAAGGCAGTGCCTCTGCATCATCATCCCATGGCTCACACTCCAAGTATGGCCGCCATATAACTACATCCAGATCATCTAATGCCCACCGCCACCACTCTAACTTCCCCAGGTGGGGCTGACTCATCATACTGCTATACATGAACATGTATGGCTGGTCTACTGCCCGGAATCTCAGACTCACTGGTAGGTGCTCCCAAGCCCAAATATGTATCAACGTCATCCCCACTGCTAAGGAACCCCTCCCCCGGTAAACCACCTCATGGAGTTCCTAGTATAGGTGCGCCAGCACACACGACCCCCACGCAAATTGGGTCCCCTCGGTCATCATCATCTCAATAACCTGTCCCTATCTGATGGCCAAACCATGTGATTGCCTATCTGGACAAAGAAATCCTCCTACAATACCTGATAAAACTGCTGGAAGAGGCTCATATAACGCCGCTATCTCCTCCCAGGCAATCGAGCCATCATCAATGACAACATCCTCATAAAAAATCCTCTGCACTGCAAGAGTCCCCCAGGA